>NC_139726.1:8956192-9437836 GCF_964211835.1 Anser anser
CAGTGGCTACTTCGAGCAAAAACGCCCAAATAGGATGTATAGATGTGAAACCCAGGCATGATTTAGTGTGTGTACATTAAGTCACTTCTGGAGTTCACTCATAGCTCATTCTGCTCAGGAAGCTTGGGAATGACACCAGACCAGATTCTCAGCCACCATTAGCCACACGCTTAGAAACCATGAATCAGTGTGCGTAGGCACAAATAGTTCATTCTTCTCAGTGAAGAGTTATCTGTGCTATATCTCATTGCATATTTATGAATTGTGTGGGTAATGGTGGATGGGAGTCTATTATGGCAGCAGTTTTGTTTTATCTCATTTTCTATGAATTGTTTTCATTATTTTCTTGTTTGTTTGTTTTTTTCCCCTTTTACTGAATACTGTACTTTTTATTGCTTCACCAGACATATTTTATTCCATTCTCTTCACACACAAGATACACACGAAGGAGCAACTGACTTTAAGCATCTAGCTTATACATCTGTACATGCTAGCAATTGAAAATGCTTTATAAATTGCAAACAACATTATAGCTTGCAGCCAGGGAGTACATTTATACATTACATCATTAAAAAAGCATCAATGTAAATATATATATTTCAAATATATTAAAAAAAAAAAGTATGAAAGAGTACATTAGAAATTTATTTACTTACCAAGTTGGTCAACCCACTTAGATGGTATTCTTCTCTTTAAAAGATTTTCAGGTACAACGTTGGTTTCTTCTTCTGCTGTACAACAACCTGATAGCTCTCTACATTTGACCTGCAAGTCAGATATTCAAAGAATTCTTACTGCGTTCCCTAGAAAACTTTCCTTACATAGTACTGACTTCATACTGTTGACTGCACCCTTTGGAGAGAGGAAGGTAACTCAAAATCCACAATATATGTGTTTGGGTGAATTTCTCTGAACCAGGCTCAGGTTGGAAAACACCAGGTGCACAGCTGGAACACATTCGGTACACAGCTGGAGAGCATATTTCAATTTGGTTTGGTCCACAGAGAATTCAGTATCTGTGCTGACACTTACTGAGTGAGACATGAATGAAAGCAGGAGTTCACAAAGTGATCAGGAAATTCAATAACCAGGAGGTTCAGAAGCATACTCCAGGTCTAACACACATTAATCCAGGTGAATCCTGTCTCAATCACATGGGCCTTACATTTCTGTCTCTACTGCTGCCCTAAGGGATGTAGCTGGGACATGGAAAGGGGACACTGTTGCAGGGCACTTAGGAATTTGACTGAGTCTTGAGGAGTGCTCTTTCCTCTCTAGATTGCACTTACTGTGCAGGGAACCTGACAGGTCTGACAGACCTTGTCAACTAAGTGACAAAAACGGAGAGCTATGTCATGCTTGATTTTTTCTACACTATTTTTACCTCACAGTAGGCAAAATATGAGATAGGTGAGATACTCTGTTACCAGTATGCAAAATTCCACCAACTAAACTAGCATCTTCCATTTGCAAATGTGAGAAAGTTCCGTACAATTAAGAAAAAAAAGAAAAAAAATAGATTTTGTGCGAAAGCCTATAAAACACACATGAATGATGTCTCCAGCAGGGTAATGGAATAAGTGTTCACAGGGGGCTTTGATTTGAGAAGCTCACTCATTTAATGTTATATTGATAATAAAGAGGATGTATGTGCACTGGGACACATGGTCCTTTTTGGAACTCTGTTCAGGTTATAAAATGTCCATATTCTCTGTTTTATGTTCAAAATCTAATTAAGAAATCTTTGATTTACTTACTAATTCTTGATGTACTTCCAATATACTTTTCTGTTTTTGTTGTTGTTGTTTGTTTGTTTGAACTTGTATTCAGTATTCATATATACTTTGTTATGCAAAGGTATTCATTACATTTTTAATGCTGATTTTAATATGCTGAATCTAGAATATGAAAGGCACTATGACAGCCTTATAATATTGCATGCATGGATCTTTGTTCACTAAATGTCATGTCCATCTCAGAATCTGCATTCAGTACATAAATTCTAACTTGTCCTTATCAGAATTCTGCTCAGAAGTATAGTGATGCATAAAAATAAGAAGAAAATGATAGATCTGGCAATTATTTTTTGATCTTGTGAAATTTTGAGTTTTTTATCAATCATTGAAAATCTACCTTGATGCTACCGTGCATGGATTTCACCTTGTAAAATGCTACTGGCTATGATTTTCACGGTATGTACATGATTATATTTCTGTAATACCCTCCTTTCCCAAAGTGAGCAAACACTCTTTTTAGAAATTCGTCCTAATGTGTGGAATTAAACAAAAAATAAACTAGTGTCACCAGAAACATGTTGAAATTGTATGTTCTTTCATTTAATGCCTCAGACATTTACAAGGTTGAGAACAGAGTGAAATTTTCAAAGCAGTTCTTTCAACATTTTAAATGTTTGCTGAAACCAGAATCTTGCTTTTTTTGAATAAACGTTGGACAGTGGAATTTCTCTGGTACAACACTATGCAGAAAAAAGTGTTAGTGTGGCTTGTGGAAATACATCAGAAATGCATATTTATCAGCTCTGTATCTATCAGCTTAGAGAATGGAAAATCTATCTTGCAGTACAAACAGCATATCAGAACTAAGCAATGTGGATTGGTCTAATTCTTCATGGTCAGCCTGTGATATAACTCAACAAATAAGCAAAATGTCAAGTATATCAGGAAAAATCACTCACAAGTGTGCTCAGGTCACCAAAAAAAAAAAAAAAAAAAAAAAAAAAAGATATTTATCAGTTAAGGTTCCTGCAGTTTCCCAGCTGCTCAGCTCCAATTGTCATCCCTACCTGGCAGAAATCACAAGTTCTTCATTTTGCTGCTTGAGGTTAATTGTTTTCCATGAACAGCAATATAATGTAATGAGAAGTGTCAAAGCTGCTCTTCTCCTGGAGTTTACAGAGCCCAGGACAAAATGTGTGGGAGCCAGAGATAAAACAAGATCAAGGGAAGAAATCTAGCAAAGGTATGCACTCTCCAAAGAAATATGACGAATCAGAATTCCTGATCCTCTTCAGGGTACATTGCAAGAATAGTTTGAGTAAATCCCCAACCTTATACCTGGATGAACAAGAACAGGACCAGCACTGGCTGTAACCACAGAATAATGAGGAAGGTTCCCTGAGTTTAATAAGGCTCATCTTTAAAATTCAAAGTTTATTCTTTTTTATTCCATAAATTGTTTGATGTGCCTTAGGAGGCAGTGGCGGGCTATTGAGAGGACTCAGGGCAATTCTGTTGTATCTGCATATTTTTCTGTTAGCACCACATAAAGACTTTAATCCTTCTGAATCTTGATAGCTGAAATAAAGGGGGGAGAACATTTTACTGCACATATTGTTAAGTGCTTTGCCAAAGTATACTAGGCAAAGAAGTTGCTGCTTCACCAGCAGGAGTAATACACACACCGGAAAATCCCAGTTTCTTTGCTAAATGGTGTTTTAATTCACAATAATTCCAGTGTCATGGATAAAAAAAGAAACTATTCTATAGTGAAACGCTTCATAGGGCATGGCTGTGCAGGGATGATAAAAATCAGAGAGCACTCAAGGTCTTATCTCCAACCCGTGAACACTCTCTTGCATGGAACAACTATCTCATGTGCTCCAAGTGAAAAAAAAAAAAAAAAGAGGCAATTGAGATCTGGCTGCTATAACAATAGCTTCAGCAAGTTCCTTCTCACTGGAGGAAAGTGGTCTGGCAGCCAGGGAATGGATCCTGCCCTGCCCTGCCCTGCCCGGCAGCTCCTCCATCGCAGCTGGCAATATGTGCTTGCCAAAGGTCCCCCAGTGCATTGTTTCAAAGGAAAGAGAAGAAAAAATCACTTGAAGGTATACAGTTGAGCTCTAACTGCTGCAAGGAAGATATCTTTCAGGATTCCCTCTCCAGCATCTTTATCTCCTGGACGCAGAAGTTAACTCTGCTTTCTGGCTTTGTAAAGTCAAAGTCATTGAGGATGTGCATGAGAGCTGGTGTTGCTCCCTTGCGGGCTGCAAGAGCTGTTCTCTCCTGGCATGGACGGCATTGCTGCAAGTCAGAAACTCCTGATTCCTGCCTTCTCCTACAGAGCTGTTTTAGCAGGTAGAAAGTCTGTGAGATATCTGTAGATATATATATTTTTGTGTGTATATGAATATGAACACCCTCTTCGAGTTCCCTTTACTACCATTGAAGCCTTCTATATACTTCATTCTTTGCTACATAAACTGTGATATGAAGCATTTCTTCTTTTCTCTTTTTCTTCTCTTTGAGTGAGTTTTAACACAGGAAAAAAGTGCACTTTATACTGATAAGCAAAATAAATAAATAAATATAAAACTCAGTTATACAAATGTTTGTGAACAGAAGAAAACGAGATATTAAAAAATATATTTATGTTTCCCAGAAAAGGTTTAAAGACTAGAAGTGGGCGTAGCCTGCAGGAAAGTCTTTTTTTTTTTTTTTTTTTTTTTTTGGGGTGGCTGGTATCATTTCAAGCTGCCATTAATCCAGTGACGACTACTGAGCAGCAAAGTCCAAGCCACGTGAGATAATACCATTTTGAGACTGTGTGCAGAGTGGAACATCAGTATGTAGAAAATAAAAGGCTTCCTTGCACAGTCATGTGTTGGAGTCAGAAGGTGCGTGTAGGATGTTTCCTTCTCATGTAAGGGATTACTTGGAGCTGAACTCCCCATTCAGAAAGGTGACGAGGCTGTGTGCCTCTGGTACATGGGGAGCCATGCACCACAAGGAATTGACTCAAGTCTACCAGAGGAAATTTAGAGGCAGACAGATTCATAATCTGACTCCTCTATTCTGGAGCAGGGTAGTAACTGGTTTTGGCTTGGAGCCATGGACAAATCTAAGTCAGAAAAATGGAGAAAAAATGTCCCCCAGTGAACCTATTCTTTTTGCAGGCAAGTATATCCCTCTCGTGCTGTTCCTGAGGTGAGTGTGAGATAACTGTTTCTGAAAATTTTCAGCTCTTTTAGCTGAAGTTTCCTGAGTTTGTGTAGAAGTAATATCACAATGGTGTTTTCAATGTTGTCTAAATCACAATGAGATCTTAAAGCCCTGTAGGCAGTAGTCTGAGCACAATAAATAATACACCAAATTATCCAAGACTATCAAAAGTGATGAAGTGCAGCAGGCTGTTCAAAGACAGCTCTGCACTTAGTGTTTTATAAAAAAATAATTATATTCATGGAGAAAGACTTCTACACAGCTGTTTACTTTGCACAATGCCAAACAACCTTAAGAAAAATTATTACAAGGAAAATCATGAAATGTCAGAATTTCCTATTCTGGGAGTTAAATTCGGCACCCCGTAAACTCAGAGAACTTTTTGTTGTTGTTGATACCCACAGGATGAATCTTTAGGATAAGTCTAGATTTGCATGATTTGCTGCCTACTCTTCCATGCTAGCACAAGGCTGCTTATCCCTTTATCCTTGAAGTCCAGTATGTTAGGTAAGGTAATCCATGTTATTTAGTATGTTATTAAGGGTGAACATAAATCAATTTTCTCTCTGTCTGCCCTTGTATGCAGATAGACCCTTTCCTGAATTCTCCAAAACACCGAATACGTCTATGCTTGTAACATTGACAAGGGGCCAAGGAAGTTCTGTTTGTCTCAACACCACAGATTAAGAGATTCCCAATAGCAATGAGACCTAATACCTCTTCCATGTACCTTTTTGTAGTCTATACCTATGAGACTCACACCACATAAATAAGTATACAAAGAGCTTTCAGCTGTGCTGAGATATGAGTGTGGACCTCCCAATACTCAAAGCTTCAGCAGCAGAGCATACCCTTTCCTCCTGAGACACAACCTCAATACCAAGTGATATAAAGAACTAAAAGGATGTTATAGGAATAGAAGGATATTTCCATGCTGCCAGGTCACCAATAACTCCTCTCAGGAGAAAAATAAACTTTTATTTATTCCCCCCCCCCCCCCCCCCAATTTTCTTCAGAGTACACAGATCCATGACACAGAATTACATGATGATACAATATCTGGTATTCCCCAGAATATGCCACCAATATGACATCATCTTAGAACCACTTTATGACAAACAACATCTTGCAACATACTACAAGTATCTATAAGAATCAAAGCACAGTAAATATCCTTAAGCTTTTTCATGGGACATTGAGTTAAATTTTCTATGGGTCTAAAATCCATTTCCAAATGAAAAAAAAAATATATCTGTTATATTCTTTGAAATTTTGCAGCCTTATTAAAAGCTAATAGAATTTATACACTTCTGGAAAAAATCCTTCCCTAACATTTTTCTAAGCAAGCCTGAGCAATGATTCAGACAAAAAGTGAGAGTAATAAAACAAAAATATTAAGTCCCTTTCATCTTTATTTTCCTACATCTACAGAAAAATATGAATCTTCAGGGTCTTTTACACTCAACTTTTTTCAGTGAAGCTATCAGGTAAAGCAGAAAAATAGTAGAAAAGAAAAGGAAAAGGATAAAGTATGGCACAACCGTCAGGAAAGCTCCCCAGCTCTTACTGTTTTAGGAACTATTTAAAAAATTCTTATGCTGGGTAAATGAGTAGAAAATGTAGAGCCTATTTCTGGATTAATCTTCCATTGAGAATAGCCCAGACTAATCTCTCACTGAAGTATTTTGCTTCTGCTTTCCCTTGGGCCTCCAGTAAGATTAATGTGTGAATATAGCACATTAGCTTATTTTGCTGCACAATGGTCATACTTGGTGGCAAATTATTAATATTTATGAAGAAACAGGGGTACCAGAAGGCTCTGTGCTGGATTAGCTCTCTAGGAACACATTTCCAATTCTGGGACAAGTGGAAACACTTAAAATGAATAGTCAGTTTTCGAGTGTCACAACATTCAAGGCTGGAAACCAGTGGCAGCATTTTCACAACTTCTGTCCCAGTATACATCCACATCCTTGAAAACTCTACTAGTTTTGGGAGCCATTGCAAAATGTACTCAGGTTTAGATTGTTGATCAACCCTGAACATCTCCAGTGCGTGACCTGACAGCAGTAACACAGGTCTCTTCTTGCCCTCTGTATTAATCTGTCAGGCCAGGTGTCAGGTTTTCTTTGCCTGTGCCCGAACGAAACCATCTTTCATTTTCAGGTGTGCTTACCCCAACAATTTACTTTGTGCTGTGAAGAAAACCACTGGGCTAAGTAGTTGTGGCCAGACTGCTCCTCAGCTTACAGATGGAAATAATAAAAGCATGGCAAAAACTCTCCATAGTGGGCAGTCTGTGTTACACAGCTGCCTGAACCTTGGAAGTATATCACAAGCCTCTCTGTCCATAGGTCATTGTTGGAGAAACCTCACCCACCTGTATGATGCACACTATGTCACCTCCCCAGTATTTCCTCTGTAAAGCTGGCAAAGAGTGTTCCACCATTTTACAAGTAAATAGGATAATCTAGCACCAAGAGATGGCCTGCAAGCTCATGCTGGCATCTAAGTGTGAGCTATCATGGCAAAAATATCCTTTCACATGTGTGTGCCTCTGTAGGAAATGGCATGCCAAGGGTCATGTACTATCTACAATGAAGCTTTAACTTGGGGCATGATGGGATCCCATCGCAGGCACCGCTAGAGCTTATAGGGGTCAGAAAAATGAATGTCCCGTGTTCCTTGTGCTGGTAAACAGCACCTATCTAAAGCACCTACTTGCTGTTTGGTTTCTGACTAAGGCTTCTCCTTCACATTAAGTGTATTGAGCAGTTTGTTGTCAGAAAGATGAAAAATGGGTCACAGATTTACGCTTTGCTCCCCCTGCCTTCAGTGGGGCCAAGTTGATGAACTGATTCTGGAGTATTTAAGTCAGTTCCTGTAGAGTAGGGAAATGCATGTTGTGAGCAAGGACCTAATCCTGTTGTCACTGAGGCTAACTAATTCCATGAAGGGTCATGGCCAGATTATTTTTCCAGCTTAAATTCTTTTATTACTTGAAAGCAATAAATCTAAAGCAGAAAGGAGCACCCATTCGCTAGATATAGATTTATTTTCTGCTTTGCAGTTCTCAGAAATCACTCCTGAAATGGTGAACTTTTCTAAATGTCAGTTAAAAGGTTCACTGATTTCTTTGCTCATTTCTTAAAACTAATGTGTATGTGTGTGCTCTCTGGGCCTGCTGCTTTAGCTTATCCTGCCCAGCCACTCTGTAAGCAATTCCTTTGTCCATGCTTCCGTTCAGTACTACTATCTTCTGTTCTTTCCAAGCTGTCTTTCAAAGATCAATTCATGACTTCATCATAAAAAAAAAAAAACTAATACATTTCACTGTTCATTTAACACAATAAAAATTGTTGTAAATTTTAAAACAAGTATGCATTTTCTTTGTCTTCTTTTTATTGAATATGGACTTGAATATTCCTTACCTTTGAGGTTTCAACTTCACTTTGTCATTTTCTTGCTTTTATCTCTTCTAACTTGTTCTTAAAAACCTCCTGGTTGCCTTCAATGTTTTGTGTCTCCCTTTTTTTCCCAATAGCATTTGCATACTCAGCCTCTTCAAGCACAAATGTAGCAGAACAAAGACTCTGTATGCAGGGTCCCAACAATATAAAAAGACAGTATAAATAAATAATATACCTTCCTTTCTTTCTCTCTTTCCTTTATTGGTAACTTGGACACCGTGAGAAGAGAATTAATTTCTGAGGATATTAGGAGCTTTGTTCCAATGGCTGGTGAGGGAGCACAGCCTTGGAGAGGGGCCAGGTACGTGGAAGTTGTGTGCTTCCACCAGCTCCTGAAATAAGAGGTTGGAAGCCTCTTATGAACCTGCTGGATAACCAGGTAGAAAGCACAGATTTAATTTTTATGTCTGTAATTGAGTAGCCCCAAGGGAGTGAATGAAGCTTACCCTATGATCCATATGAGTACACCAACTGAAATACAGATTCTGCAGTCTGGCTTTGAACTTTTTATTTGTTTTTGATAGCCTGAAATTTAATTGTAGTCTTACTGTTGATATCTGAAAATTTTAGTTGTTTCCCACTTCCTCTATGTATTATTAAATTTCAGCCAAGTTTCTCTTTATTCATTTCACATTCCTTCAAAGTCTGCTTCTGCTTCTCTCCAAGCCCACTATATCGGCATTGCCACCTTCTCTTCAGACCTTCATCAGCACATTAAACTCGATGGAAGAGAAGAACAAGAAGTCAATGTGCTAAAAGAAGGCT
This sequence comes from Anser anser, assembly GCF_964211835.1. Taxonomy (NCBI): domain Eukaryota; kingdom Metazoa; phylum Chordata; class Aves; order Anseriformes; family Anatidae; genus Anser; species Anser anser. Next base: position 8,965,386 of record NC_139726.1, read on the forward strand.
TTTTTTTTTTTTTTTTTTTATATATGTTTGAAAGGGATCTTTGAAATCTCAATGAGCTAAAATTGCATGCATGAAACAGCCTGCTTTCCTGAGGTCACAAGCAAGGTGAACTATTCTTATCACAACACAATAAAAGTGCCATTGTTTTATGTATAGCAATTCTGTAGTACACTCTACCTTGCGGTGAGCAATTTGTCTGAGAATAAAAGATAAGTGTTCACACTATACTTTTTATATGATCATTCCTGTTTGAGGGATCTTACTAGCCAAACTGAGGTAAAGAAAGTGAACGTAAAGAGAAAAAAAAATAAAATAAAAAAAAAAACAGAGAGAACAGAAAATAACAAGTTGGAGGATCAAGTAAAAAGACAAAAGAAAACACAGGGCTGTAGAAAATTGAAACTAAAAGGACAAATTTTGCTTTAGCAAAATTTTAGCATTAAGGGGAACTAAACCAGGCTAAACCTATCATTAGTGAATTCTACATGGCATAAAAGATTTTCAGGAGCTTTAATGGCACCACACTCTACCAGCAGTGTCCCGACCATGAGAAAGATCCTCTTATCTCAGTTTCATGTCCCAAACAGCAGCTAATGGTGGAGGCTGAGGGACATGGGTCAGAGTAATGCCATCACATGAGCGTGCTTTTCCCATATGATCTCTCAGCTCCAGAAGTTTGTGAATCAAACCTGAGCGCCAGGTAATTTATATTTAATAATCTTCCAGATAATATCTTTCCCCCATGAACCTGTCTTATATCTCTTTCAACACAGGTAAACTTTTTTTTTTTTTTTCTTCCTTAATTGTGTAGTTCATTAAGAGAAATCACAATTAAATGCAGGAGATCCATTTCCACTGGATCCACAGTCCTGGTTCAGGACTGTAAAATCATCTAAGATGAAATCTTGTTTCAAGTGTCCATAAATCCCCGAGTATTTAGTTCCAAGGACAGACTGGGTGGTGCTTTGAGCAACCTGGTCTAGTGGAAGGTGTCTCTACCCATGGCAGTCTACTTTAAGAATTAAAAAAGTCTGTTTATGCTTTCTACACTTCTTGTAAAACTAAAACCAGGCAACTTCTGGATGTAACATTATCTTTTTTTTTTTTTTTAATCTTTTGCTCTTTTTTTTTCCCCTTTCTTTTTTAATATGTTCACAGTACATTCACACACATCTCAAAAATAAATAAATAAATAATTCTACAGTTCCTGTAACACAGTATGAGTCCGGGAAGGCTTTAGACTTCTAGATTCAAATTACTGTAATTCTGTCTTTTAACAAAACTTGTTATTTTTCTCATTTTTCAGAGCCACAGAAATACTGCAATAAGACAATTAGAGACACATTCAGCAAATTAATTACTCTAGATGCAATTCTATGAACAGATTCAAATCTTTGACCATTTAATGATGATTGAGTATTTCATGCCACTTCCCATTAGTGGAAAAGGGCCCTCTGAACAAATTGAACTTACCTCATTGAGCAGTCACCCTCCCAGGGCAGCATATTGCACTCAGTTGAAGCTGATCTAATGCAGGCCTTCTATCACTTCAGTGTCAGGCAATCCGCATGCATTTCTGAAGATTCATGAATGGCAAAAGGGCAACTTGTATAAAGTGCTTCTCAAGACAGACTTTCTGTTCCCAAAAAAAAAAAAAAAATCTAAGTAAACCTACTTTTTAACTGAAAGACGTAGAACATGACTTCAGCCAGACAACTGCATGTATACATATATATATTTTAAAAAAAAACAAACGTGTGGGAGAGAATTAGAGCTGTGTGCTGGTTTTGACATTCATATTTCTACCTTAGGGTTTAGCCCCTTTGGGCCTCCCCACATATCTTCTTGAGGAGGGATGAAGAGATGTGTAGAGCAGGCAGACTTTTGGCTTGTTCTTACTCATGGTACAACAGGGTCAGTCAGTGAAAACTAGGATCTATTGCCTTCACTTAAGATGCCAATTTTGAGGTATTTCTTAAGGCGTAGAACCATGAACTGTCCCTTGCACAGTTATTTGTACAGGGAAAAGCACAGTTTTCAGGAACAGGTATACAAAAGAACCATGGAGTATATTTTCATAGGAATTTCTCAACACTCTGCTTGATCTTTTTGAAAAATATTCACATCTGGCGCTGTCTTACTTGGATCTTTTACTACCACTTTAATTTATTTGTCCCTTTCCCCCTTTATTGGATGAAGCTGCCATCCGAGCTGTGCTCCCAGAGAACTGGTGTTACAATAACGCTGCACTGCAATATTGAGAAACACTGGGCCAAACCTGGTGTGTCTGTGGTGGAATTGGGCAGATGCTGATTAATAGTCAAATGCAGTATACAATGCAGTATTTAGAGCTGCTTTTAAAAAATATGTTTCCTGCATGATGTCATTAGTGACTAAATTATACATTTTATGATCTATAGCTTGTGCTCAATGTGGATAGAACAGGGCTGACTCAGAGTTACAGGAGTGGAGCAGGCCTTAGGAACAATAAAGTTACAGGGAACAGCTACTGGAAATAATGCCTTTTCAGACACAGAGGCAACTTTTTAGTGCTTCCTTGAGGAGTATCAAAGCAACTGTTTGCACTGTTGCATGTTTTTTAGCTAAAGGCTTGCACATAAGAAATGCAAGAACAAATGTTTCTCCATGTTTAGGGTGTATTTCTATTTGTCTTCGCAACTAGCAGCTTTCTTCTTATAGCCAGAGTAATTTTCCTCATTCCTTTCATGGTATTCTGTGTTCTAAGGTGTAAATTGAGATCTATATATTTTTCTCATTAAGGAACAAAGCTCGCTACTTGATTACCACTAGGCTGACTGCCAAATAGTGAGGAAAGCCATGGATGTAAATGAGAGCTCTGCTCTCCAAACAGCTGGGGACACTATCAGTCCAAAGAGAGCAATACTCTTTTCCGGCACTTCTTAGCTGCACAAACTTCCAATGAATCAATAAATTCCAGAAGAAGAAAACGTTGTATTAATAGTCAGAAACAGCAAATGTTTAGCAAAACATTTTTTCACTTGAACTTTGCATCTCCTTCAAGCCATGTATTACAGTTATTCTGCGACTTTGTTTAGGAAAAAAAATTCAATTTAGATTATATAAAAAATATAGTTTATTTTGCTATCGATAGAAGTAACTGTCCTCTTCTGTGCCTCAGACAGTTTTTTGACTTTACTGTTTGCCTGAGAATCTAGCCCATATGGAGGCTCATGGAGGAAAGTTTCGTTCTATGTCTAGGCCCACAGCAAGATTCTAAGAATCTAAACTCTTTGGTGTCATTCTAAGCTCTGGAACACCAGAGACTTCCCAGGTTAGCAGGGGAAAGTCTCTTTGTTTCGTCACTTACAAATCCTATTTCAGTGCTTGCCTACCTTCAGATTTTCTCTGCTTTTCATGGTATATTCTGTGGAGGCTTCTAAATGCCAGGTGCTTAAGGGATGAGGTTCCCTCACCCCATTGCTAACCGTACAGCGTAATGGTAATGAAGAAAAGGAGAGGTGGGTGGAAGCAGACAAGTTTTGTAAGGCTTTTCAGTATTATTTAGTTTAGTTGTATTTTCATACAAAACTAATTTAAGAACTGGATAAGTGGCTAGATTTGTGGTATATCCTTGCATAAGCTATTTCACACCATTAATGCCTGAAGCCAATCGTAGCATTAACCAAAGCATGCACCCTGTTCCACTGCAGTCACATGCACTAAAGAAAACGTATCGTTACAGATTCTCCCACATATAGATTTTCCTGTGGGAAAAGAAAAAAACAACTTCTATTTTCATACTGATGATTACCTGACATCCAATTCTATCTGTGTTATTTGCTTGTGGACATCCAGGTGCAATAAGCACACAGGAACACACATACACAGGGCGAGGCTGAAGTAAAGTGTCACGGGACTTTGTTAAAGTGTAAGGTACAATGACAATTTAAATCATTACAAGGAATTATTTCTCTCTTTGAAGAACAGCTCTAACATAAATATATCAAGAACAACCAACAGTTCTAGCTGGGTAAAAGGAAGGAAAATATAAAAACATTTTATTTCTTGGTAAGGAGCCTATCTAGAAGTGTGCTGAATGGACTGCTCTCTGGGTTTTTATAATTATTCTTTAATACTTCTCTGAATCTGTCACACACACACAGAAAGCAAGCTACAGGTGGAAACCCTAGATAAGGTCCAAATATTACATGGAGGCTGATGACATTTGCTTGGTTATATTCAGTAGCTTGTTACAAAGGTTTACACTATGACATAGTGCACTAGAGCTAACCCGCATTATCTGGGTTATTCATCCCAAGACTTCAATATGAATCAGTTTTATTGGTTTATGTATTTATTTATCTTTTATTTTTTTTTAATCTACCATATTAGCCAAATTTACTAAAGAAAGAAAAATCATTGGCAAATTTCATTCAGAAAGTGACAGAAGGAAAATAGGTCTCCAGTAGGTTCCTACAGGCTTTGCAAAAGCAGGTGAATAGCTAGAGGAAAATGATCCTCTAACTGCCCTGGTGAACAAAAGCCAACAGCAAAAGTTGACAGTATGAGATGCTGAAGAACCAACACAGCAGGAGAAACAACAACAAAACAGAAATGCTTGAACTGCACAGAAAACTTCAGCTAAAGTTTACAGCCAAAAAAAAGGTAAGTTGTAGATCCTCGTGAACACCAGAGAATATGATCTTTGATATATCTTCTGGCTCCAGGACCACTACTATTATACACCTAAAACCCTTCACTTATAATTTAATTTTAAGGCCATACAGTGAAACTGCTTAGAAAACCCACTCATTCTAGATTTTGTTTTGACTTCATCCAGTTAGCAGGCATTTGATAATTTCCACAAAGCTATTGCAACATGCTGTATTTCTTATCTTTCTCTGGTCTCTGCAAACCACTGCAGATCTCAGCTGTGGACATAGAACTGCTGGAAGCCCTGAAGTGAAGATCTCCATAAAATAACCTGGCAGACCTAAAATTACATATCTGTGTAAAAAATTAGCAGTCCTATCAGAAAACATTGCCCTATGCATTTTCACCTTACCCTCCAATAATTCAAAGTTCCACTCAAAACAATATGCCACCTCTGATTTCCTTCACAGATGACTATGATGCTATTTTAACTACTAAACTCTCATATTCTATTCTCTTTGTCTCACAGATTATAACACAAACAAAGAGGAGAACACTGAAGTGTGTGCCAAAATGGTGACTCTTTGGCTTCACATTTTGTGATATAAAATATTATGTGCTTTCTTTCTCTGCTTGTCTCTTTTTCTCTGCTTTTTCCCATCACGAAGTCAATTCCCACAGTAATGCTTAGGGCAGAGTGTATCATTGCAGGGCCCAGATGGTTAGCTATGGAAAACTATCCTCCATCTGGTTCCTTAGTAATATCCTTAAGCGGATAAGCTTGCAGCTCTGAAACCGTGTTAAGTTTTCCATGCAACTACTGTCTGTAGCAATATATGCTCTGCATCTAGTTTGTTTTTTAATTTAGGGGGAGGAGAAAGGTTAGGATGAAGCAATGTACCACCGTAATATCAAACTCGCTTACAAACAGAAGAAAAGTTACCCAGAAAAAATATATATATATATATATATTGCTAAAAGGTGGTTTCAATTTTAAAATAAATTTAAGTCTTTTGAATTTTCATACAATTTTGTATTTCTTAATTTCCTTTCCAAAACAAAGGCAGATATTTGTTTCCTTTGTCCTTCTACGCTTACTGTGATGATACAGACTGCTCTAAATGTCTAGATACTACTGCCTAATGAAAAATGAGATGTGAAAACCTTTCTTTTTGTAATTTAAAGAGATGAAGTGATGTTGAGAACAAAGTGAAATCAGGGGTGAAGCTAACTTCCAACTAACAATTGGAAAGTCTCTCAGTGCAGCTGGAGGGAAAAAAGAGACAACCTGGATGATAATATGTGCACAGATGGGATGTTTGGACTACAGAGCAGGCAAACTCCAATAGAAAATAGAAGAATATTTTTAAGATGTCCTAGAATAAAATGGAAAAGAGATTTTTTGCACATTTGCTGTCAAACTCCTCAAGAGTTATTCCAGCTCCAATGACTCTGGATCTTACCCCAGGCTGCAACAAGCTTTGGATCATGCTATCAATTGTAATTAGAGCAAGCAAATATTAAAGGTGCTGTATATTATTTCAGAAGGATACTGTGAGAAGATTTGATCATTTGGGAAAGGCAACTCCCAATCTACAAGGGTTACTGCTGTTTGTAGTTAGCAACTAGAAACACTTTGTTCTGTTATCAGAGAAGATTACTTTGAATCATCTGCTTGTAAAATCACTGCTTGCAAATTGCTAAACCCCAACAATTAGTTCTCATAATTCTTGTTCATGAATACAATAGTCCTTTGGAGAACCAGCAAATACAAGTATTTCCAATTTGCTTAACAGAATAAGGGCACTTTTAAAGGGCTGCTGCATTTTTTAGTAACTTTACATTTTATTTAGACTGTAATGCTGTGAATAAGATGACTCATTCATGACAATATTGTCATATTTTTTCTGAAGTAAGAGAAATTGCAATTGTCACTTTTAACTGATAAAAATGAAGCAATATGTCAGGATAGTTCAAACCCATGAGGGGAAGGTGTAAAAGGGGCAGAGACGCTTGCTTGCCCAAGCACAGAAAAGACGTGTTTCACCCCTGTGGGACCATGGTGTTCCCCCGCTCTGACACGGCCACCTGGTGCCCCTGGAACTGTGATGCCCACAGAAGGACTATCAGTAGCTGTATGGCACCTGAGCACTTTAGTCCATCAGAAACCTGAATTTCACCAGTGTTCCTCCATTGCTGCATTTCTGAAACAGCATTACTTGCTATCTCCTTGCTGAGACCATGAGAAGCTGAGCCTGCTCTTCCTTCACCTTGCCTGCTTCCATGCCCTAGCCATAATGGAGAAATGGGAGGTGTTTTCTGCCTGGATGGGGACAGGTGTGAGCAGTCCCCAGAGCTGAGCCTGTCTGAGTTCTCGATTTCTTTATACCACCAGGAGCTGAAGATGAACAGCCAGACTGCAGTGCCAAGACCAGCTGGGAAGCAGAGCCTGCTGATGCCTCCCTCCTGGGGGATATTATTATCTGCAAACAATTTAGCCCTCATCACTAGTGGAGCAGAGCAGGACGATTCACAATCCAGCGCTGTTTTTGGCTGAGACGGGCTAGCTGTGGAGAACTGCCATTTCTCGTCCAGCCTGCTGCCTGCTGCTCCCAGCTGCCTTTGGACAGGATAGTGCTGAGCTGGTGGTTTGCTGGGCTGGAGTCTGAGTCAAACACAAACGTAGGCAAAACCATGAACAGATGGCAGCAGGACATGGTCTCTGGTCTCAGCCTTGGCCCTACGACATGATGGAGTCATGGAGCATCCACAGTCTATTGGGCCTTTGGTGGGTTACTGAGAAAGTAAATAAACAGGTAATAAGGGGAAAAACAGAAGTAATTGTTTTATGTCTCAAACTAAACAGAATTTTACTGGATTAAAAAGAAAGAAAGAAAAAAAAAGACAAAAAAAAAAAAAGACACTTGATCAGGGCCCTTATTCCAGCCAAGTTTCAGAAGGGTGATGCACAAGGAAGTTCTTATGCTTCTCAAAGGAGTAATCACAACAACATCTTGAACATAAAAAAATAACTAGACTAATAATAATAATCAGGGACAAGTAAATTGCTATGTAAAATTAATGTCAGAATGCAAATAAACATGTAATGATTTCACGGGAATTGGGAGTTGACATGCTAAATCTACATGACCAGGGTTCTGAGGACACAGTTTGAACAGAGTTTATGGGTGAAATGCTGGATATAAACAAGAAACAAGAAAAACAAAGGAAATTAAAGAACAAACAGAATTTAAAAAGCCCTGTGTTGCTGCTTCGCATTCATGACCAAAAGAACAAAACAGATGAGAGAAAGGATTCACAGTGAATAAGTAAATTCCTCCAAGCCCTTCACAGGGACCAACCTAAGAAAGGGATGAATAATAAGGAAATATTTATGAGACTTCCTCAAAGGCAAAGCACATGGGGGAGGGAAAATTAAGGTCTTCAAGAAATAAATAGAAGTATTTCACTTTATAGAAAATTAAGTGAAATACACCATTCTCAGAGCTAAAGATTTGTTATTTATAGCTACTGTCCCCAGTGCACATGCCTAAACAGGAGGGAATTTTTCAAAGGTTGATTTTTATTTCTTTTCTCATTTTTGTTGTAGTATATATTTGGTGCACATCCTCAGGTCCCCACCACCTGTGGATGGTGCCAGTCAGCATGGTTCCTTTGGTGTGAATGAAGACGGGTTTTTATTCTACCTCGGGATTCTGCCCACCATCACCTCACACTGAGATTTATGATTACTTTACTACTGGTCTCTCCAAATATTCGTTTATTAAAACCACGAGAATATATATATATAGTTTTTGTATGCTATTTGCACAACAATTTGCATAGCAGAAGTGAAGAGGGTTTTGTTTGTTTTTTGTTTTATTGTTTGCCATATTTCCTTTTTAATGTATTTGTGATCTCAATGAAAATTGAAAGGGGAATTTCTTAAGAACACAAGGGGAATGGGAGTGATGGTAGATATGCAGAGAGCTACAGTAAAATTTAACTTCTAAAATGAGCTACATCAGACATAGTACCCTATGGCATGTGAGGTCCTTATTGCCTTGAGAAGAAAATTCCGACACAGTAGTATACATCTTTCTTCACGTTATTCTTGGTGATAGTCATGGTGACAGTCTTGTGAGCTCTAGACCCTAGAAGCAGACTTACAAGGAATATATTAATGACTTACTGTTGTACTGTCCTTACTGCATGATTTCAAATTCCAACCCTGAACTGGATTGGATGCTTTCTGAAGGATGGCTCTTGGACTAAGGTGAAGAACGTAGAAGAACTTCACCAATAAAATACAATCTAGAATACTTAATTAGACAAGCTTTTTGCCTCGAGTGGACAGTCACATGAAAGACTGTGAAAAAGTATGAAAAGGTGCCAAAAGGGAAAAGTTCCCAAGAGCCTTTCAGCTCTTGTTCTGAATGCTGCACCTACAGCAGACACTGGTGTTCGGCCTTTTCATTTATAATTCCTCCCACTCCCCTGAAACAAGATACAACAGGATTATTATTATTATTTTTTCTTTAAAGAGCAAAATACCATCAGTTGTGGTTTTTTGTTTTGCTTTGCTTTTCTTTTTTGCTCTTTTTTGCTTTTGTTTCTTAAGTAGCTGACAAACCATATCTGTGCATGGTTGATCTTTCAAGGCTTGTACTTTGTTTGCATTTCAAGGAAAGTGGAAAAATAATGTGAAAGCCTGAAGGACAGCAGCTTCTGGCATATGCTACTCTTTCATATTTTGTAAAACTAATGGTGCATACCATCCTGAGCCATGAGAGATATGTTATGCTGTCATCTGAACTGTCAAAAACATGTGGTGGTTTCATATAGTCTGGAGCAACTTTGACCACTTTAGCCAAATTTCATTAGGACAAACTTGTAAATGATGCAGCTAACATGCATTACAGCTCCCGACATTGTATGTTGGAGGGACAGATATTAATGTAACTGTACAAATAAAGCAAAGACCAGCACTATCACGCAATACAAAAACTACTTAATATCATTTGCAGAAGATACTGAACAAGTCTCGGGGTGCAGAATTATCAAATATGAAACTGAAAGAAAAAAAAAAAAGGTAAAAAATAAGTGTTAAGGTAAGAAATTCACCTGGAAAGGAGTGGAATAGAAGTCTGACAGCTTCTTTGCATCTCATTGATGCCACCAAGCAATGTGCCTTGCCAACACCTACTCATGGGATGGAAGCCATTTCTGGTTTAAATGAAACAAAAATCTTAAATGACACAAGAGACTTCAGTAAGCAACCTAAGAGGTGTTGCCAATGCTCAGAGTCTCTAATTAATAGGGCCTCTATATTCCAGACAGCTCTAAATCCAGATTACTTTCAGTCATCATCTGCATGTGGTTTTATGTATTCATAAAACAGGGCTTTTGTAGGATTCCCTGTAATGGTCTATACTGACACATACACAGATGTTTCAGGCTGAAAACACTACAGAATTCAAAATATATATTCATGGTATTCTACTATTCTACTTAGAGTTTATTTCTTGTAATATATTTAGTGTCTTTCTATTTTTAAGTCAACACCTGAGCTCCTTGCAGCTGCAAGATGTGTCTTAAATGGAAGAATAAATAAATCCCAATGATTAGAACACATAGTAGTATATTAGCATAGCTTTCTTTGTGCTGCTTATTCCAGATGCTCTAAGCCACGACAGAGCCTTTCAAGTGCTTTGCAGCAGGTTCATCAGGGAAACTTTTTTTATTATCACAGTAGCTAAGTAGTTTCATCTGCACTGTGAAAAAAGTACACGCCAAGCTAGGATGTGAATCTCTACCAGCTATGGTTTTTAACCCCATGTATAGATATCCAGTGTGTGCTAAGGACAGGTTTGTCATCCGTTTGTCTCTGCAGCCCTGAAGTCTAAGTGGCCTGTGCCCTTCTCTCTTCTTCCTCTCCTGATCACTCAGCTTCTCCTGACATTTCCACTTTAGGCATCCTCATACAATTGTTTGTGCCGCCATGGGGACAACTGATCCAGAATAATAACAGCCAGTTTTGACTAGGCTATTTTTAACCAGTACCAATTGCTTGAGGTGGTTCAAGGCATGGATGCAAAAACGTCACTGCTAGCAGAGCTGAGGAAGGGTGAAGGAACAGAGACAAGCAGGCAGCATTTGCAATCAACTTCTCACCCTTTTAAATAGGTTTCGCAATTTACACCAAACTAACCAAGAAAAAAAAAATGTTTTCTGCTTGTTTAGAGATCAAAAATGGCTTACCAGGTGAAACAAGCCCCAGTCCTGGTGCAAGGGAAGAGCTGGGAGCATGCAAACAGGCACGGAGAGCAGAAAGGACACAGAGGAAGTGATACCACCTTTTTGGTGGCAGCTTGCAATTTGATTTTCCTCAGCCACAGCTGAAAAATGCACCATTTGCTATTCATTTAAATGAATGTCATGAATTTATGGAACAAGTACTGCTCCAGGAAACAAGTTGTTTCTGTGGTTCCCCTTGTTAAGCTCAAACTGTTTAGGACTATTCGTGTGTTCTGTTTCTCAGAAATCTGGTAGAAAGCTGATATGAGTTCCAATAGGACAGCCCCTCTCATGGGGTGCTGGAGACTGACAAGTTAAATGCTTTCTGCAAGCAGAAGGTTACTCTATCTTATATTTTTCACTTAAAATTGGTAGAATCTAGTACAGTTTAACCTACTGGTTTTGACCTATTGACACTTCATCTGTGAACAACCTATGGTGTGCATCACCAATGCACTGAAGCAAACACGCATAGCAACACCTGTTAGAGCTGACTGAATATTTTCATTTCAGTATTTTGTATAAATAGGCCATTAAGAGCAAAAGAAATTTTTCCACAGTGTACCAGCTGCCCAGAAACTAATTTAGAAAAAGAATAAGCATTGTGCTTATGTCAACATAAAATCTTTTTATTTTTCATTTAAAATCACTTTTCCAAATATTACTGGTTCCTTAAAAAAAAACACAAAACAAAACAAAAAAAACCTTTGCAAAATACCTAGACATAGGAAAAAAAAATACCTGGGTTGTCTAAAAACTTTTGGACCAAAAGAACAAGATTACAAATTATAAAATTGTTAGCAAAAGTCTGAGTCCTTCTCAGCTTTAATGACATGGCACGGAATGATTGTGGCTCTGCACAGTTATTTGAAAGGGAAAATACCACTGGCAGTAATGCAAGAGACTTTTTCTGTTGTCAGTCATCAGGAAGCAGATGGCACGTCTTGGCTGAGTGGCTTCTTGGGCATCTTATTTTAACAACTACTTCAGCATACCTGACAGCAGAGTCAGATGTAAAACACACAGCCTAAACATGGGCTGCGATAACTCAAGTGCAATGAATTCCCAGTCACTGCAAGATTAACAGTAATCCAGAGCACAGGAGTTCTGTTTGCCCTGTACGGGAAAAATACCTTCATCTTGTCTGAAGTTAAGGTACTTATCTGCAAAATCCTTAGATCATTTGCTCCTACTTTGATTATTTAGCATTAAAATGATGTTGTGGTTTGTGGTTTTTTTTTGTTGTTGTTGTTTCTTTGTTTGTTTGCATGTTTGTTTTGTTTTGTTCTGGTTTGGTATGATTAGCAGCCTAAGAATGACAAAACTAGTGCCAGAAAATAACAAAAACTTTTCACCTGTCATGTCAGCTTAAATCAACAAGAATACTTTTTAATAACTCTTGACTCATGAGGTAAAAACAGACATTTTATAGGAGGACAGTGTCATGTGCCTTTTGTTACTTAAATTATGACTCTATTATCAGACTGTCTTTGGGATATCTCATTCTGGAGGACTACTTTGTTGAGGACTACTTTAACAGTCATTCAGAGCTTGCAGTAGAAATTATCAAGTTGGTCCAAATGGTAATTTAGGCACAGGGATATGATATTAGCCACACTTTTATCTTGAGTTTGATTGAAAAAAAAGGAAAGTTTAAAGTAGTGACTTCTGGAATTCCTGTAGATTTAACTTCTCTTTTTTTTTGTTTGTTTGTTTTTGTTCTTTTTTAAGAGTTACACTTGAAGCTCCAAGGATGCCTGGATGTCCAAACACTGGGCATGGCATCAGCACGTAGGAAGAAGGACAGCAAGGGCTGACTCAGCAGGCTTGCTGGGCTTGGAGGTTTGCTTTCTACAGGAACTATGAGAAATCCCATGGAAGCCAATCCCCTGCTGTTTCTGAAAATGACAATGGATGTTCACTTGCTGCTTCACATATGAAGAAAAAAAAAAAAAAGGCCCTAGAACACTTGTCTACCAGCATACACTAAATGTGTGATATGGCCAGGAGCTGAGCTCCATTTTTTTAAACAGACCAGTGCCTGCAGCACAAAGCATTCATTCTCATTCTGTTTGTCTGAAAGATAAATTATTCTGGATATAGCCTAATCTAATAGGGATCTGGCTACTACAGCAGTCTTTAAGGGTCATTAGTCTTTTTAAACAGTCATTAGAAAAGCAAGATGCCTATATGGGCAGTATGTACCAAAGTAACATCCGAAAGCAAATAGCCAAAATACTGTCATCAGAGGTAAACAAAGCTACAGAGCTCTATAACTCCAGAAAATAACAGAATATATAATTTTAAAGAGGTATTGATACTCCTTGCCCATAAACATGTATCAGTTCTCTTAAGTCTAGTACAAATCATGCATGCAAACTGGGAGAAGAGAGATCTCATTGCATGTATATACGTAGGAAAAGAGACTAGGGGTTTGTATGAATTAGAGTATAAATTGATATGCGTATGTGGAGTCCAGATATCTGAATATTTAGTTAAGCCCACATGTCTGAGTCATTTGTGGAAAGGTGTCACTTTATTTTATGCACCATATAGCAACTGAAAGACTGATTGTGAATAGGGTGAGACCATGAACCTACATATATTATCTAAGCTCAAGACCAAGCTGTAAGTACATAAAGCAACCGTAGATCAATTAAAAACCTCAATAGATAGCCAGTAAATCACTTTAGTGCCAATATTTATCACTGCATTAGATCTAATGCCATTAATTCTCTTTTGTCTCTACTGCCTCTACCAAACTGTGGATATAAAATGGGAGTTTATGCAAAAGGGAATTATTCCCATGAGACAATTAACTTACTCTAGCAAAGTTATAGGCACTTCATAGATATGTGTTGCACATGCACATTATAATTGTTAATTTTAGGGACAGTGGTGGGTACCTCACTGAATGGAAAAGGAAAGAAAGCAAAGAAATGCAATCTGAATGCAACGCAGGAACCTCTGCTGCATTTCATCAGTCTGCCACCTGAACCAACACTACTCTGTAAGAAAAAAAGACAGATAGACTCACAGTTAAGACTTCTTACTAGCCTGACCTGTGGGAGAGTGAGACAGACAGACAAGGATACAAAGAGTTCACAGGCTAATTTTCCAGACTGCAGCCACTGCAACAGTCTTATTAGGCAAGGTTGCACAGAAAAGAGAAAAGCAATAAATCCATACAAGTTTTCTTTCCCCAAAGAAACTACTGCCATGGAAAAAAAAGTGCAAGAATAAGGTCCTAGGGAAAAATTATACTGATTGATAAATCTCTCACTATGCACTTAATTAAAATGAAATTTATATAAACAACAAGCCTCAACTATTAAGGTGGCTGGCCATCTGCCCACACCTACTTCAAACAACTGTTAACGCTATAAACCCAGAGGGTGGACAAAAATACTGAAGACCAAAATTAAGTGCCTTCAGCCTTTTTAATTTCTTGCAGAACTGCTAAATATGATTTATTAGGGAACGGATACTTGAAATCCATTTTAAAATTAAAATCCCTAAGAGGCTCTGCTGCCCCTCCATCACATTACATGCAGGTCGCAAAGGTACAACTGGGAAAAGAACTGGGCTCCATCAGTCAAAAACTCTATTTTCTTCTGAAACGCTAAAATGTCTCTAAGTGTGCAGTTTGAATCATCCTTAAATTCCCCAGCCCATTTAAGCACCGCGCTAATAGGATAAGAAGGTATTAAAGCATACAGTTTAATCCCAGTGCTCTTATGCTTTCATTTCTTGGTGGCAGCCAGTGCTTGGAGCATGGCAGAAGTGACAAGCTCTGGCTCCATCACTGTGGGATGAGGAGGGGCAAGCACTGGGGGCTGCAATATTGCACCGCACTTCCCCAGAGAGAGTCACAGCTGAGATTTCAGAGCCATATTCTCCACTCCATTGCTCCAATTTCACTGTAGTTTAATGTCTCCAGTTTCTACAAGGTTACTTTAAAGAGGCAGAGGGTCTTAGCTTGGAAAAACAGGGGAGACAGACTTCTCTGCATGTGCATTGTATCCCAGGGCTAAGTTCACTCTTCTGTGAAGCCACTGACAGAAGTGAACCTCAATAATGATGCCTGGGAGAAAACTGAATCTCAGGAGCCGAAAACAGACAGGCAGATTGCCACAATTAAACCATATTCAATCTCAATATCCTGAGTCCCTCAGCTAAGGAAACGTGTGAACTTCTGATTATCCCATTGGCATGTCATGATAACCCTTGTATAGACAAGGTGCTTTGTACCTTCATCTCAGGAAATAACACATACAAAAAGGGTTATATACATACCGAATACATAGGGTTAATACATACCTGAGGGTTACTCCTCAGGTCTGACTGGTACTGTGTATGAGCTATATTTATGATGTTTTTACATGCAAACATATATTTTATAGGTGAAAATGAAATGGATTTTAAGACAGCCACAAAATCCCTTCCTCTGACAGCCATGTGACTATACATGCCCTCTCCCAGGCTTCCAACAATACCAACATTATGAGAGGGCCCGTGTGAGGTTTGTAGGCGAAGTTTGCAGTACGCCTGGCTGCAGGACACATTTCCCTTTTACTTCAGATGTGAGCTCCAGCCTTCTGCTGCACTTACCTGGTGGGGGGTTGCCTTAAAGCACTGCATGCAGCCATTATTCTCTGCAAAACAGATCGGCTCCTCTCCTTGAGATAACTTTGTAACTGGCCTAGAGGTTCAAAATCATAAAACTTGTATAGCCTGGATATTTCCCACAACGCAGCCATGGATCATCCAGACAGCATACCTAAGGGGCTGGTAATTGAGGGGACAAATCTTTGGCTGGGATTAATTAGTACACTTCAGCCTGTGACAATGCAGGGCCCATCAGCAGGGAACATGAACACATATGTGCCTCATAATTTTATTCAGACGGCTTTGTTCCTTACAGTATTTGTCAAATCTTAAATAATTAGATAAACTTTTACCTGATAGAACTTATTACACTAAATAATTAGGAGGAAAAAATACAGACCAATTTATTTCAGGCTCTTAGTTCCAGTTGTACCCACTGTGCACATTCTTGCCAGTACATTAAATGCAGCCAAAGAAAAGCCCATCTGTTTCCACCCCTTCAAGAAAGAGTTGAGCATGTACTACAGACCTTCACAGCTTGGGGGATTTAAACACAATCTTTGCTACCCAGCTTTTAATGCATATGTATACCGCAACTCATCCTTGTTTAAAGTAAAAGTTTACAAGTGCAGCCAAGTCCTAACTTCTCTAGCTGGTCAGAACAAAGTCTGACCTATTCTTTCTCCAGTTTTTGTTTGTTTGGTTTTGAAGCCTGTGACATTTTTTTGCACCTAGCTTTTTCCCAAAAGGAAACATTTCAATGGTCAGGTTTCTAACAAACAACAGCTGAGATGCCATGTACAGAAACCTTAGTATAATGCTCCTGTTCACATGAAGAGTAGAGTAAAATAAATTGTATTAAAGAACATATTGTGGATGCAGTTCTTCAAAGACTTTGCAAATAATCACTTACAAATGTGTTTTAAAGTTAATAAAGGAAGATAAATCCTTTTTCCAGTTTCCTTGTCCTTCAATAAAAAGTTAGAAAATAAGGAGAAAAGACATGATAGGCAGCACAGACATTTCATATTAAAACTGAAGTAAATAAGGTTTGTTTTTGTATGTAAAACAGAGGTAAAATGAGCAGCCTTGATCTTCAAAGAAGATGAATTCCACCATTTGCATGTCAGCAAACTTCAAAAGACTTGAGCAAGTTAAAAGCAAATTAAGAAAATGGAAGAGACAGTCCCTAATTAAGTGTGAGCAACAATCTGGAAGGGAGACTTCATTTAAGTTGATGTTTGCTCATTAAATGGACATTAAAGCAAAAACCCTTCTCCATGCATGCCCCACAGTAACTGCTCTGTGCCTTGTGGGGATTGCAGGACTGGGTGCCTCCTGAATATCTAACATGGCCATGGTGTGTACAGGATATCCAAGGGCCAGTTGTGGATCTACCTGTTTAGCTAAATAGGGGAAGAAAGGAATAGAGAGCTTTGTGAGAGGCACCTTTGTCCAAACTGCTGCCTTCCGTGTGCATGGAAGGGAGCAGGTAGGGCTTTGATGGAAAAAAAAGAGCAGGGCTTGGTTTCCCCAGGGAATAACTGAGTAGCTGAGAAGTGGCTATAATTTGATCTCTGCTCCATTTCTGGGGAAAAGCAAATACATCAAATACATGCTGCCCTTTACTCACCACAGAATGCCAACTGCCTATCAATCCCAAGCCCTGGGAGAACTGTCCAGGTGCACACTAATGAGCAGCAAACCTGGAGTCTAGTCTAGGGCTTCATGAGATTATTGATATAAATACCTAAAAGAAATGTACCCTACCTAAAGGTAATTAACACATAGGTCATGTATTAATTCTCTGCTTGATCTAATCAAATACAAAGGATGTGTGCAGGTGTATGGGTGAGTGGGTGAGAGAAAAGATGGGTGTGCATGGAAATGTTTCCACGTACTTACATCCAAAATCCAGGGATGTTTCACCCCCTTATTACCAGCTGTACAGTAGAATGACCACACAGTCAGCAAAATCAATGCAATCAGCTAGTCAGTGAGAGCCATCATTTGGGAATTCTGAGTAAAGATTACCCACAGCATAAAAGGCTGCTGCCCAGCCAGGCAAAAAACAAAGCATAAGTAAAAAATGTCCAGAGAAGCATTAAAGGCTACTCAACCAGGCGTTAACAAGACAGAATGAATGAGAAAAAAATAGCTATGCAATTTAAACAAAAGTTAAAAAAAAGCTGTTAAAAAGTTGACAGCAACCCAAACAGAAGTTTTGTGCAAGCTTTTGCTGCTATTACTATTTCTTTTAAATTTGTTCCAGTATCAACTAGTAATATCTACCTCATGCTTCCATCATCCATCAGTTCTGTCCCTGTTTGCCAAAAGTACATTTTCATAATGTTAAATTTCAAGACGTCACTGTTTTCTCAACAGATATTTTGGATATAGTACATCTGGCAATAGTGAAAGGAATAATTCATATTCTGATGGGCAAACTCCCCTGCAACAGTCATTAGCAAGGTCTATTGTCTAGCAACTGATGCTTATAGGAACTTAATTCACAAATGTATGGAACTGCTTCAGTTTGATGAAGCAACAAACAGCTTGATTGTTTAGCTAAATTATTTGCAGACCTCCCTGTTTTTACTAAGTGTACACCAAGAGAAAACTTTAGGAAAGCAAATACTCGGTGATAACTTTGAGGATGGAACTTTTTACACTTTTTCCAGTCTATTGGAACACAAAGAGAGCCAAAACAGGAAAGTGTATCTTGGAGAGTTAACCAATACTCTCCAAAGTACTTATTTATTTATTTATTTATTTTTATTGTGATGAAGTTCTGAACCATCTCTAGTGGCTACTGAATTCACTTTTCCATGTGTAAGTCTCAGTTCTACTGCAATTACTAAGCCATCTAAGAGGTAAAATGCCCAGCCATTTCCCAGTAGGGGAAAGTCCTTAAAAGTGGCAGACATCTTCATTTTCTTTAAAAATATCAAACTGAAACTAGAAGAAAACCGAACCGAAGAAAATTAAAATTCTTCTCACAAAGTTTGAGAATTATAACTGGAAAAATGACACACACACACAAACAAACAAACAAAAAAAAAGGAGCTCATTATTTCCCCAACATGCAAAAAAAAGAAGCACAACTGAAAATGGACTTAACATGACACCTTGCTCCTTAGTTTTGCAAAACCAACAAAGAAAAACCAAACCAAACCAAACCAAACCAAAATGTTGGTTTTTAAATAAATTATTGATTTTAAAGTCAGGCAATATCCCATGGAGAATTTGGGATGGCAAGACTCATTAAGATCTTAGAAAAGATAACCTGCTGAGGGTGGCCTTAAGGTTTGCAAGTGGTAGAAACCCACCAGAATCACCTTGGCAGGCTGTCACACCTCTGTATCCCCTTGCACACAGCTTCAGTTATGAAACTTGCATGAAATACTATTTTCTCCTTCCATGTGGTGAATAAATCATAATCTGGTGAGGGGTAGGACTAATAGCTGTTGTTAAATTTCTATATCGGATAGTATAAAAGCAGAGGTTATCATTGTTCTCAGAAATTTCTGAACTTAGGATGTTTTTGTTGAAAGCTTGTGTGTTGGTTACAAAGAGATAAACATCACCATTACCAGTTAATTAACTTTGATTCTTTGCTACTAATATTGTTATGGAACACTATAAAAATATAGGCTATATTCATAAAGGTCCATATCACACTGACATGCATCAACACAGGAGGTTTGTAACAAGACAGGAGAGTCACCATTAGCTTTAATTAACCCTGCAGAATTAATTAACCACTGCCAGGTGGCTACTGCCACGACATGATGGAAAACAGTTTAGACTGTGTGTGTTATTCCCAAATATAGCTTGAGCCCAGAGGCACTGTACCATGGAGCTTCAATATATGATTCTTTATCATCTTGCTAGCAACGTCAAGGGTTCAGACACACAAGGTGTATGAGAACAATAAACAACTGGCATAGCCTATAAAAATGTATAAAACTAAAGTAGGAATGAAGCATTGTGTCATGTTGGAAGAATGCAGGTGTATAGTATCAAGTGCTAAAAAGAAGATGTGTATCACTGGGGGAGAAGTGACCTGTAACAGATCTGATTTGCAGTATCACATGCCTGATCTTACTTGCAGTCATAGATCAGAGTCAGAGAGATTTGGTCACTCACTCACTCACAGATACAGACAGTCACATTGAAATTAAGCAAGTTAGAGGAGGAATGATGTTTTTCTACTAGACAAAAGCACTGAAATAAAGATCAAGAGCTCTACGATAAATTTCCATTTTTGCTGTTGGCTTGGGGTATATGAATCACTGAATATTGCTGTAACACTTTGACTCTTTTCTCTAGATATAATAGAAGCTTTCCAGTACAGACACTATTTTCATGTTTATTCACAAAATCTCACTGAAGTGGGCCTTAGCTTCAGTTCAGAATAACGCCATATTAACATATATGTAGAAAAATGCATTTCTTTTTACATAATATATGCTTTTATTGTATTTTGTACACTTCTCTTTCATTAAAAAAACAAACAAACAAACGAAAATAAACCAGTTAAAAATAAAATTCTAACAAGACCAACCAAAAAGATCACTCCAGGGATTTCTGCTTTTGGTACGTCTCTTTGTTGGGATCAGTCTGCTCCTGCTCTTCCTAGTTTCATTCCTGCTTTATTTAAATTGAAATCTGACAGCCACTCCTTACTTTCAGTTCTTTTTTCTCTACCTCCACTCAACTACTCTGAATCATTGTTTTCAGCTACTAGGTAAAAGCCTCTATGAACAAAGTCCTTCAGCCTCCCTTAGGTTCCTCTGTAGAACTTAGGTTCCTCTGCAGAATCTGTTCTTGACTCTGCAAACCTGATTTTTTCTTAGGCCAGATTTTTTTTTTTTTTTTAGTTACCTAATATTCAGAAGCTTTAATGTAGCTCATATCTTCTTGTTAAATTTCACATTTGCAGAGGGAATATCTAGATTTTGTCAGAAAAAAATAAAGATCGAGTGAATGAAAAATATACTAAAAACAAGTTACCTAAGTGTGTATTTGTTCATGTCGTCTGTGCAAGTGTTCACAGTTGTGAGTGAATTATATGAAACATATGACTCCCCTATTGTTCATGTTTAAGGTAGCTACTGCATTCTTTTTACAGAAATTTTATATTAGAGTTGAGATACTTTCACCAATGGAAGTTTCATCAAAACCAATGCCTTTTTGTCAAAAGTTTTGGTCTTAATGAACTGACATTTTCTGATGAAAAACTTGCCCCAAACCCCTGAACTATCTCTACATACATCCTCATGGAATGTAGGTAACTACTGCCTTGGGCTCTTTTCTTTAATTGTATATATTTTCATCAAATCCTGGTGTCTCTTGTCAGTTTGTGCAATCTCTGAGAGAGAGCTAAGACATTTACTGTATATATCTGTTCTTTGACTTAATGTGAAATTATTTCACAGCTTTGTATGTTTTTCTTCTTATTCCTGATATATTTTAACATTCAGAGATTTAGTTTGACAAAAATATGTTCAAACTCAAGAAGCTTACCAGCAAAAGAATTAAAGTCAAAACTTTATACTTGGAGGCTAACAGGCAGAATCAGAGCGGTGCCCATTCAATCACTCACATTAAATAAATGCATTAAATAAATTATTTATTTAATAAATTAAATAAATAGAACAATAGAATCATTAAGGTTGGAAAAGACCTCCAAGATCATCTGGTCCAGCCATTCCCCTACCACCAATGTCACCCACTAAACCATATCTGTAAGCACCACGTCCAACCTTCCCTTAAACACCACCAGGGGCTGTGACTCTACCACCACCCCAGGCAACCCATTCCAATGCCTAACCACTCTTTCTGAGAAGAGATTTCTCCTGATTTCCGACTTTAACCTCCCCTGGTGCAACTTGAGACCATTCCCTCTTGTCCTATCGCTAGTTATCTGTGAGAAGAGGCTGACACTCAGCTCCCCACACCTTCCTTTCAGGTAGTTGCAGAGTGCAATGAGGTCTCCCCTGAATCTCCTCTTCTCCAGACCAAATAACCCCAGTTCCCTCAGCTGCTCCTCACAGGACTTGTGTTCCAGGCCCTTCACCAGCTTCGTAGCCCTTCTCTGGACACATTCCAGGGCCTTGATGTCCTTCTTGTACTGAGAAGATTACTTGTCTCTTTGAGAAGTATCCAAATACCAAAATCTATAATCATGATTTAGAGGATCAAAGACTGGACTGTTTGCATATTATTTAACTTTTGTTTTAAAGTAACACTTGATATGCCAGTCAAGATCCAATTCCTGTTGTATGATGTCCTGTAAGGTATGTGAGCTTACTGCTGACATCCCAAATATCTTCCTGGGAAAGAGATTTCTCCTGTCTGACAGTTTTTTAACTTGTCAGTGGAAGACTTTCAGGGAAATTGTGTACAATCCTAGAGAGCAGTTCAAAAAGTGATCATCTAGAAGGATAAAATGAAGAATGGAAGTCATGCCTCACAAATCTTGCCTTCATTACTTCAGAAATTACTAACTAGACATTTTAACTTGATGGTGTGCCTATCTGTGCTTGCCTACTCATGTGACATGAGTATGTTTAGAAATTTAGAAGAATTTGTAAGTTTTCTAATTAATTAATGCTCAGTTGCATACATTGTTTGGTTTAATACTATGAGAAGATACTTCTCCTTTAGTGAGAGGGTATATCATTCTGAAATAGTTACCACAGGTTTTCGGTATTCAACCTAAATTTCTTACTCAAATATCTATTTATCATTCCTATTACTCATGTGTGAGTATACCTAATAATTTCTTCTTCTTCCTTAAAAGAAATGGAATATTTTCATATTCACAATTGTGCCCTCAGCTTGGTTTGAACTGTGTGTGGTTACTCTGGGTTGTCTTCACTGAAGTATTCCAAAATACTAACAAGAAAACTCAGCTCAAGGACCTAAAGATCTTGAACTTTCTAGAAGACTTCAATGAAAATAAATTTATTCATTCATTATTCATTATTCAAATGGAAAATGCAGTTTGGCACATGCACAATTGTACTGAACGTTTATAAATAAACTCAAGAAAAATAAAGGTGACAGTCTGGATCTTCTGTGATCAAACCCCCAAATTTAGATCTTATTACCAGATGACTGATGGGACATCCAGGGTCTTGACTTTAGTAAGCATTGGACAAAATATTTTCTAATGCACAGAGAAGACCCTCAGTTTATAGGTAATTCAAAGCACTTCACAAATTTACCTTCTCAGTGTTTCATAAAAATCTGTCAAGAAATATTGACTTTTCTGCTACACTCTCCATATTAAGAATTGATGTGAGTTTCTCTCTTAAATAAAATAGCATGCGATACAGTTTTGACAGTGGCACAGAAAAGTGGTAGAGGTGTATATATTTTCTTTGAATGTTTTCCTAAGGCAGTAGCCAACAATTCTGCAAGGTTAATGTTTAACCCCTGATTAAATCTACTGGAAGTAAGACAGATCCAACATACATTCTATAGTACTTGGTATCCAATGTAAGAAAAGCAGGAAGACTTGATAGATAGGGAAAATCTACATATGGATATTTAGGCTCATTCCAGTTGTCAGTTCAGGTCACCCAAACTTCATACATTGCACATTACAAGTATGTGCATTTATATATTTCCTTCTCATCTTAAACTGTGATCCCATTGTACTAAAAAAAAAGTTGTTTTTTTTTTTTTTTATGCAGAAAAACCAAGTCAATATTTTCGTTGTTAAATTAAAAGTGGCTACAGTTATTCCTTGCCACTGATTAGCCTGCGTCCGTGATTTTAAGTACTTTTACTCCAAACCAGAGTAACCACATTCAAACTGCCTAGTGACAAAAAGCCCTGGTATATGCCAGCTACCAGACTCTGACATATTTGAGAGTGCATTATTTGGGCTGAACCAAAATTGTAAACAAAACCACATCCTAACAGTTTAACAGCACAAGCAGTCGATTTCCAGCAGTCAGGAATGTTCTCTGGGCATTTTTAAGTCACTAATATAAATGCACTCAGAATGTCCCAAAGAATTAAAAACACACAAACAAAGAAACAAAATACAAACATTCCTTAGAGCTTTGAAAGTCTAGAAAATTGGTTAATATACCAAAACTACTAATAGCTTTCATAAAAAGTGATACTATTAATACGATATTTTAAAATTAAAAAAATGTCTAAAACTCTTCAGCAGGTTTAGCAAAGACACAGAGAAAGACAGAGCACACAATTTCTCAAAAAATCCCATGACAAATCTATGACAGAGCTAAAATCTCAAATCCAGACTCCTGGATTCTGTTCCAATGGTTTCATGACAAATCTTCCTCAGGAGGAGAAACAGATACAGAAAATGTTGAAACATACAGATTGGCCTGGCATCTTTCCGTATTAAAATAGTTGAAGCATTTCAGTTTGTAGTGTGAAGCAGGGGTGGGCAATGTGCCTGGATATTCAACAGAAAAGGTAAAAATCTTTATTTATTTTGTGTTAGTGAAATGTATGAATTTGAAATCAGGACAGCTTGCGGTGCCATGCTGAAATGTAGTCAGTTTTCAATGTGCAGAGTCCTAGAATAACTTTCTCACAGAAACGTTAGAAAAAAAGACACCACTTTTTTCCCTGGGCTGTTTGTACCTCTAACATATAATTTTGCCATTAGTGAAGTGTGGTGAAAATTAAGTCACTTGTATAGCTCAATCAATTAACCATTATTTTTTTTTCATTGTTACTAACTCCGAGCTTTACTCAGCAATAAATTGGCTGTGGAATTCAAGCTGCTAAAAGCTTTTCAAGAGTCTTTAGCATTGCAACCATGCTGCCTTCACCAGAGCTCTAATCTATAAATCTAAGGACAGAGTAAGGTCAGGCTAAGAATGATTTCAGAGCCATAACCTTATATCATGCCTCAAAATGCGTCTTCTACCAGCACATGGCTGGTTGACATCACTGGCAGGCAGTTTTCTAGCTAATAGTGATATCACAAAGACTTAAGGAATCATATAGAAGAGGACCTCCTAACCTCTTGTTTTTCTTATATCCATTAATATTTGTAGCTTCGCTACTTTGGTAGCACAGCTGGCTGATGGAGTTCAGAGGCTAGTTTGTGCAGAGACTGCTAATAGGAACGGCTGTATCGGGGCAATGCAGTGGATCATCTGGGCCAGTAGGCTCCAACAGCTGTGAAAATCAGACAGCTAGGGAGGGATAAAGAAAGCCAGCAGTAATGCTTTCCTCACAGACTCCCTCAGCCATGATGAAATCATCTTTTACAGGATACTGTAGAACAACTTACTCACTTTTTCACTTGGGCTACATATATTTAACTATGGGCTTAGGAACCCCTACCATAAATTTCCCCTCCCCAACTCTTCTCATCAAAGCCCTGTGAAATCAGAAGAATGGCCGGGCTTTTCAAACAGACTTTTCAAGGATAAGTGACTTTGTGCACCTCCCTTTGAACTCTAGGCAGTTTTTCATGACTTTTACTTATACCCACAAGAAGAAAACAATATACCACATGCAGCTGGTGACGGAAATTTCTCAGATTACATCCAAGATTATTTGGAAAAGCCTGGAAAAAAAGAATGCAGTGTGTGATGCATGGGAGGGTACCCACAGGGAGTTAACCATGGGTTTCTTTCCATACCTCAGTTAAACAGTCTGGTCTCCTGAGACTTTTGGAAAGAGCAGCAGAGTACTAGACTAAACGGAAAAGAAAGCAACACTGACACTGCTTGCTTGCTTATCTGTGAAACAGAGATCAAGGAGAGAAGTCAGACACTTCATTTTCCCGAATCCAGAGCCACAGCATAACTTCCATTGTGTTTGCTGCTCAGATTGCTAAAGAGGCCCTGGGTATGTTAAACCTTCCCAGTGAGTCTGACCTCCTGGTGGATTAGGAAGATCCCAGTGCAAAGTATGGAGAACTCTGCTTCTTATTGCATTACTAGGGGAGTACCATGACAACTGGTTGTAGTTTCTGTACTATAAAAAGTGAATATGTTAACATTTTTTTTTTCTTGGCTGAAATCTTGAAAACTGAACTCAAAATGTAGTCAGACTCTCAGGATCTCCCCAGTCAGACATGACAAAGTGCAGTAATGATCCCCGTATTCCCTCCAACACACTGGTTATTCATTGCCTTTCCCTCTCTCTTGCACCCAGAGAATTCCCTGCCCACTCCCAGCAGAAGGACGCTTGTTCTGGGTACCTCTTGACAACCTGGCACAAATTACATCTTTCTGGCACACCACCAACCTGCTCCCTCCCCAGCCTTTGCAAATACAGCATTTCACAGCTCTCTGAAATGTTCTTTGTGATGCTAGACTGCAGTTCAGCTTGCCTGCAAATATTATTGCCTGTCTCACAGCAAAACCGTGCCATGCTTAGTGCTATTGCCCAATGCTGCTCTGAATGATCATTTCTCCTCCAGCACATTGCTCACTCCATCACAGAAGAGGAGGGACTGAGGGAAATATTTTTAAATGGGCAGGAGGGGATAGCAGCACCAGAAGGTTGCAGTGACCTGGGGACACTGCCAAGACAATGCACGAGCTGCTGTGCTGGGCTCATTTTACATCCTCAGGCTGTCATATCATGCTCTTTGTTTTGTCCTGTTCACCTTGCTTCCTTTTTGACCACACTATTGCTGTTCAAGTAGCAGTGAAACTGGCCCTTCCCTGCTTCACCACTTCTCTTCTCAGAGGTTACTCATAGCTTACTTATTCCTTTATAACTAAAATGGGATTTGTGCAGTTTTTGGGAGCTGTGTCTTTCTACATCTAACAGAGAACATTTCAGGCACCACCCCAGAGCAACAATAAAAGGAAATAATTCACTATAAGAGTTGATTAAAACATACTGTATTTAAAAATCTTAACCAAAATTTCCTTAAGCACAGGGATACCTCACATAGCTCATTTCTAAACCCAGTAAAGACAAGCATTTCTTACTGTATTTTTAGGCTAATCAACCATAAATTCTGAGTTGAATCTTCTTTCTTGAAAGAAACCTTCTGAAGACAGCTAAGAGCCTGAAAAGAGAGTTTTCAGAAAAGAGAGAGCCAAAAGAGAGTTTTGTTCTTTTATGTAATGTCTGGACTTCAGTAAACACCTTTCCTGCATAGGCAAAAACCAACTGGCAAAAAAAGTTTTTTTTTGACTCACTAAATAATTTATATAATATATATATATCAATTATATAATATATATAAATTATATTTATAAATATAATAATAGCAAATAATTTTGGAAACAATCAAGTATTAGGAAATAAAAAAGATGAAATCTAATGAGTGGGTTTTGGAAAGAAACGTTTCCCGTGGACAGATTTTTTTTCTTCAACAATTTTCTGCCAATGGTTTCTTAGCTCTTTTCTAAGAAAAAAGAAAAAGGGGGGGGGTGGTTGGGAATTGGTCAGTGTTGCAGACTAGATACAAGACTAGACAAGGACTATTCAACTGTGAGAAATAATAATTGAAAATTTATAGATGTCAGACTCACATACATTTCCTGACTATAAACGCAGTAGGCTATTTTGACTGGGTACTGTTGGTAAATATTTTTAATAAAAATAAGCACCTCATAGAAAATATCTTTTATTTCAAAATGAAAAATTTGTGGTTTTTTATCATACTTTTTTTTTAATTAAAAAAAAATCCTTTGGAATGTTCAATAATGTTCACTATAGTAGTGAAATGAAAGTCATGTTCTCCCACTTCATATTTTTCCCTCTGGACAGTGGAATAATTAAAGTTTTTTTCCTGCTTGCTTAAGTAAAATTAAATTGGATTTTAAAGCACTTTGTTTTTATAACTTTCAAAATTTTCACTGCAAAATGCAAAATATGTTCATTTGGTTTTAAATGTTTTATACTTTCCAGTAATCTCCATTATCACATTGCCTAATGGTCACAGTCCAGAAAGGGACTCAGAACAAGCTACAGTAGAAATTTTCCACAGAGAAGCTCATAGTTATTCCTGCTCCAGTTGTGACTATGGTACTTTTCAATAAGAATTTCCATGCAGGGGGTTGGGGAAGTTTAGCTAATTGGCTTTTAGATTTCATTCAGTTTGTTTCCTGGGTTCACTCAATGGATAAACTCTATTTCTGTACCCTTCACTTTCTAGCCCAACTTGCTTGTTAATGTTGTCATACATTATTAAATAGTTAATATAATGCCTTCTTAAAACCATAATGAATAACTCTAATAGTAGAGATGTCAAACAAATATAGTGCTTACTACGAAGTTTCTAACTCATGGTGGAATTGTGATGCTTAGTTAGTTAATGTTTCTAAATTTCAGACGAAAGAGGTTAATAAGTTCAAAGTATTATTATTCCTATCTTTTCCAAAATATATTATCCCTATTAATTTCAAAAAGAAATTTGCAGAGTTGCTACATTTACATTTAAGCTTCATTTCTATATATACTTATTTAGTTTTTGAAGTAAACAATTAAGTTACTGGTATTGCAATTGAAGTTATCAGCCAGGCATTCATACACTGCCAAACTTAGACACACATAAGGTTTAAAGGCAAGAGTTAAAGAACCATTTCAGTTTCCAGCTATCACGGACATTATAAACAGAACAAATAGTATATAAAAACAATAAAAACACATATTTAGCTTTGCTTGTGCAGTACACATTAAAATAGATTTGCACACTTCACTCATTGTCCATATGAGTTATGCTTAGAACTTTTCCTCCTTTTCTCTTTTTCAATAAGAGCTGTTTCTACTTGAAAATACTGATTACTGAGGAATGGAGCATCACTAAGCTGTGATGCTCTTCCTTTATTCAATTCCTTCCTTTATTCAATTGTCATTTGCCTTTTTTTTTTTTTTTTTTTTTTTGTCTTCTGAGAAACACGGGAAAACCATCACAGGGTGGCTGCTGCAGCAGAACCAAGCAAACAAAGTCACTCCTCTCTGTAGATAGGTCTTCCTTGAGGAGGACCATGAAAAAAAAAAGAAAGAAAAAAAAAGTGCAAAGTGTGCTAACTGATGCAGCAGCTGCTAAGACACTTAAGGGAAAGTGACAACCTATAGGTTACTATTGCATAACATGCAATGTAAGGATGTTTTCTTTTAAATCATTTTACTGAAGATTTAAGTCAAACAAAGCATTTTATAAATCTGTTGTAACTTATTTGATTTTTTTTTTATTTTGAATTATTTTGACCGAAGTATAAAATAATTCTGAGTTAATTTAAAAGGAACTTTCTTTTTATTTTAAGATTGCATTATGCTTTAAAATCTAACTATATTTTAAAATGTTTTTGAGACAACAAATAAGAAACATATTTCTTATATTATACTAAACATTCCCTTTAACTCCAAACAGTATACTTAAACACATTTTAAAAAATATTAGCAGACCAAACTTTGGGTTTTCTTCTCACTGCTGTAAATGAGGTTGAACATGTCCCTTATCTTATCCTAAGTGCCAGTATTAGTTATCCAGTGAGCCCAAGAGAGCTCTACAAATTCAGTATCATTTTTGCAAAACAGATCAGGAAGATCAGGAAGAAATAAACAAGTATTTTTGGTTATTTATTGCAACATATTGCAATGAATTAGCATTAGAGCAAACACCAGAGACCCACAATAAGTAGATGGTGGAACAAGAAGTGACCTTCCTGTTATGCCACTGTAATTTGTGTGGCACTCCCCTGCTCAGCAATACACGTAACATACCCTGGTTTGGTTTTCATAGTACACAGGTACATTTTGAGTTAGGCTGTTTTACATTTTGAAGTTTCTTCTTTCAAGGTTGTCAAATCATTTCAAGATGTTCCTCAGACAGCCAGGCTAATACCACCTCTCTGTGTACTGGTACCCAGACAGGTCAAGAGCAACTGTCAGACTACTCAAATTTAAGACCAGATGTCAGATCTATTTATGCTGTTTAAATTCAGAGTAATGCCACTCACTCCAGTGCATTGCTCCAGATTCATTATGGTGTGAAGTTATATCATCTCATTTCTATCCTATGCCAAAATGTCATCCATAGTACCTTCCAAGCTTGAATTTTCTACAACGGATTTTTTTTTAAATGTTATTTATCCCCAAAATAATTTTAAAAATGAAATGTTAAGAGGCCCCTTATAGATCTAGATCATTTTTTTTGTATCTTTCTGGCTGTATGAACTCATTTGAGAAAACAAATTCATACAATGATGCCACTTCAAGTTTTGATTAAGCAGGGATATATTGACCTTTAGATGAGCCACTATGTCACATTGCATTATCAAGTGGCACAACCCCATGTTCCTAATTCACAAAAGACTGTTTTCTTGTTCAAAACCAAAAGTGGCATAAACCCATTTATAATTTGAGTAAGTTACTAGCAGTTCCTAAAATGGCTTTCCTGGAGAATAATGAGATAGACCGGTGGAGTAAGAAACATGATAAGTGACTACACAACGTAAGGCATAATGAATAGTTGCTCTGTCCCTGGCAGGAGACCACAGTAGCAGAGAACCCTGTCATGCAGTGTCTTTTATGGCAAGTCATAAATTAAAAGAGATTTTTATTGTGAAAGCTCCTGTCACTACAAGGAAGAAGAACAACATAACACCACATTTCTTTCCAGGATTGCAAACCAAGGCCAAAATCTCTCCTAATGTAAATTATGTCAATCCATTCACTTCAGCTGCATTTTACCCACATTTATCAGCAGAAACAGTCATAAACTGCTTCTGTTTTAATTTAATTAATTATTGATTCTTCAAAATTGTTATGTTAAATAGCATTTTAGTTACCGGTGTCTCCTTGCAAGAGACAATCTGGCACAAAAAGATTCTGTGTATAAGTCAATAGGAGCAGACAGAATAGGCATTAGGGAGATGAAGAAAAAAATGCTATCTAAATGTATAAGGCCAGAGAATTATCTATCTTGTACTGTAATTGCCTCACATGATCAGCAAAAATTACAACAATCAATTACAGCCAGCACAGAAACAAATCTAGCAACAGCTCCCAAATAAAATGTTACTTATTTTACTAATCTTTCTCTTTGACTTCTCATTACTTAAGGGGAATCAAAAACTTGACTTAAGTTTGGCTTAACTTAGGAAGAAATAGCAAGTTCCCAATGTGTCTTCTCCAGTGTTCTACAGGCGCCCATCAGGATAGCCAAATTTTTAATCACATTTGCAGAAGTGTGACCAACATTGTACAATGATTGACTGTGTTTGAAGGCTGACATCGTACTGGACATCCTGGACTTATACATATATATTTGTTTGTACACACACACAAGTATATTTAAAACTGGGAGGCAAGGTGAACTGACCCAAGATTCAGTCTATCCAGGACTCAGTTCCCTTGCTGCACAACTCTTTCAGTAAAGAAATTTCTACTAATATATCCAATGGTGCAGCTAATATCCTGGTGCAGCTTGAGGCCATTTCCCCTTGTTTTACTACTTGGTGCTTGGGAGAAGAGCCTGATCTCCACCTCACTATAACCTCTCTAAGCAGCTAAGAGAATAAATTATTTATTTATCCTTCCATTGTGAAATTCAGTGGAACTCCCCTGGCCTTAAATGGAAGCAGATCACATACATTTTCTGTGAGCCAGACCATGATTTATAGTTTCATATCACTAATCAGTTATTTCTCTCTTGTATTCATTTAATTATATCATATTAATAAATCTTGACTTTTAAACAGAAGCTCTGTGAGATGTATTCTCAACATGATTCATATGTAAATCCCTATAGCATCATCAGTAGTTAGGCGCACATGGAAAACTGATTATAGCTCTAGGTTTTTAGCCATTGCTCGCTTACTCATTTTTTATATATATATTTTTTTCCTCTGGTGATTTCTTGAGCACCAACACATGGGCTGCACATGTGCTCTTTTTGCTGAAAATACATCCTATGAACAGTATTAAGCTTATGGAAAATATAATTTTAATCTAGAAAATGCAGATTTTAAGCACTGCATGATGAGAGAAATAACCTCAAAGTACAGCTGAAGATGTTACAGAAACAGGTCACAAAGATCTGGTTTCCTAGGGAGCTTCTGTACATTAGAAAAATGCATTAGGAAAAAAATTAAAATTAAAAAAAATATATATATATATATAAAAAAGTCACTGACAGCTCCAAACTGCACATGTTAAATGCATCTACAAAGGACTTTGACAGGTCTCTACAAATCTAAGACTTTCTGTCACTACAGAATGTTTCCAGCTTCATGGCAAGAATGAGGTAAGAAGTGAAATAGTTTCAGTGCAACAATTCCATGCTGAATGAATATTCCTTTGGAAAAAATATACATTATGCTAAAGTCACTTGAAAATCTCTGGTTAGTCAAAAAATAACTTAATTTCATATGCTACTATTTTTACTGTTTGTTTTTTTCTAAAATGGTTGGATAAAGCAGAAACAGGAATTAGTCCCTGGTGCGACTATATTAGTGATATATTTGAGCTTCTGCAGAATTTAAAGTGAGATCAGAAATGTTCAAGTAATCAAGCTGAAGATCAGATGTGGGTTAACTGTTTTTGTTTGTTTGTTTTCACACTTGTGCAGTTTTTGTACATTCAGAAACACCTGTAGACAGAGTTCTAAAATACACTCACAGTACCTATGGCTAACAAAGGTGTCCACAATAACAAGCAACTGAAGGACTGTACAGGTTTACATTAAGTGATGGACAAGTTCTGTTTTTAGATACTAGCTTCAATCTCAATTTCCTCCACACATAAATGACAGCAAAAAGGATAACTGGAGGGACAGTGAAAGACATTTATCTCCTGGTGTGTTTTGATTCAGTTTTCTGACAGTGAAAAGTTATGTTGGAAACCGTCTTTTAGGCTGTGCACCCTTGTTGATGAATGCAGTGAATTGGTATTCCTTTAGTATGAGGGATTTTCACGCAGAGACAGACAGCATCCACATGTAAAATGGTAAGGCCCTGCTCAAAGCAATCATCTATAGAAACAGTCACCTTTACTATCTAGGAACATAGAAAATGGAGTGGTGGTGAATACTAATCTTTGACAGCCTTGTAAGTACACAATGTGAAAGCATCTGACCTCGCTTCTCATGATCAGCAAGCACATAAGTCTGGAAAAAGATGTTTAAAGAAATTGTTTCTGAGAAAGAGACTGGCCTGTGAAAATCTCTTCCTGGGACAAATTCCAGGACATGAGCTGCCTTCCACAATGAAAACTGAGAAATTCTGCTTGGAGATTTCATCTCAGTTATGTTCAAAACCAACAAGAACAGAAGCAAGTGGATCCCAAAGCTGATCAAATATAGCAAATCAATGACTACACATAATTATGACTTCTCCAACAAAATAGTTCTGCTGTCACAAAATGCTAGCACATTCAGTTAATCTCTATAATCCTATCTCATTTTCTCATGAAGGTGAAATTTCAGGTCTGAAGTTACAGCACAAGGCAATACCCTACAGGTATCTCAAAAGGTAAGTTTTCCTTTTTTTGCTAGGGGAGATTAAAGTTCAGGGTCTCCTTCTAAAAGTTCAGGTATGGATATCTGACATCCCAGACTAGCCATCAGCTCTGAGGATTTCATTTTCTCCCCAGATGTTCCAAAAAGAGTAAGAAAGTATCTGAAATATTTAAAGCTTTCATGACTTAGGAAAGACATTTCCCACATCAATTCACTACCAACTATTCACAGGAAGAAAATATTCATGACAACTGATAACATTTGTCCAAATGAAGGAAAGAAACGTCTAGCTCAACCCGATCTCTGTGTCTGTTAGAGAGCTGCTTCATACATGCACATAGAGGTGTAAATGCCAGAAATAAAGCAAGTCCAGAAGATTTCCCTCATCGCTAGCCCTAGGATGATGGTAGGAGTGTCTTTCTGTAGGCTGACTAAGTAGATTCTCCCTTCTTCAATAGATTTACAGGACTCTGCACCAAATCTAAGCACTAAAATGAGAGGAGAAAACTTTACCTGCCTTTAAGTGTCCCTGCATTTTAGCTAGTAGGCACCAGAAAAGGCATGTGGTTGATTTGTTCCGTTCTTCGACACCTCGTAACTCGCTCTCTGTTTCTAGAAGACAGAGATCAAGAATTTGGCATATTTTTAAAACGGCAAAATTAGAATGGAAGTTTTCTCTCTTTTTGTTTGTTTGGTTTTAAGACTTACATAAATTTTGATTTATTTTGATTCTATTATTCTCTTATCCTGGCCTTCATAAATGGAGAGAGATTTCATAGAGCATAACAAACAGAAAAATATCATACCTGTAATCTAGACTACCTTAGAATTTAAAAAAAGGTTACATTGAAAATACTAACAAGTAGACTCAATTATGCTTCAGCTTTTCTTTCTTTTACTTTTCTTCTCTCTCTTTTTTTTTTTTTTTCCATACCCATTTCCTATTACTTGGAGAGTTTGGCTCTTTAAATAAATCTCTAATAAAGATGTGATGATATTCATGTTCCTAAATGTTAATTATCTTGTGTGATTAAAAAGGAAAAAATAATAATAATTCTAAGGGTTCAGCAGAGCAAAATGTGGATTTTTTTTCCTAATGTACCATTTACTTATTGTTAAGTTTAACAATACAGTGTGAGCATCTTCCCAGGTACATATCCTGCTGTCCCATGGATGCTGAAATATCAAGTGGTGCTTTCATGTTAGTGAATCAATATGACCATTAGAAAAATGTCATTTTCTGAAATGTGTGTTCAAGTACACGATGGTTCCAGAAATGGAAAGCATCAAAATTTATCTATAACCAGCTTAAACTGGACGCTCATTTTGTATCACTGAATGTAACTCTTTTACTGTCATCAGGAACTGAACCTATTTTATATCAACCGAGAATCTGGATGTGAGACAGAATAGTAACAGAAATTTAGGCATCAAATTCTGAATCTATGCCTTTGCATTAGTTTCAAATTTGTGGTTATCAAGCAACCCGTTATACACCATTTATCTTTTTTTTATTATTATTTTTAGCTGACTTAGGGTAGGAGGGATTATCTTTTTTTTTTTTTTTTTTTAATGCAGTAATAAACAGTCATCTCAGTTGCTCAGATCAAGTAAAGTAAGTCATCCATCCATAGATTTTATGAATCTAGCTACTTGGAGTTACACATTAAAAGAAGTGCTAACAGATTTGCCCTAGTCTCAGCTATTTCACAAATGGTGAGTGTTGCACACATTCTGTGCATACTCATATATAAATAAATCATATGGAAGATATCAGAGCTGATTGGTTTTGTAAGTGACAAAAATTGAAACTTAATTTAAAAGTTTGGTTTTCAAAAAATGCTGGTAAGACACAGGGATCTTAGAGTAAGCAACCATAGGTAGACATCTGAAAATCATTGGATGAGATTTTGAAAATCATAAGTAAGTTAAAAGGTCACGTTGCTGTTATTTTTCTGCAGAGTGTTATTTTCCTGCAGCAATACTATGACTCTTAACTTTTTCTCAGAGCAGGACTTTGCAGTTAGTAGATCAGTGTCACACTGAATATCACTTTGCCATTGGATTATAACTGGAAGGCAAGGAAAACATCAATACTGCAGCTTCTGATATAGAAATGCAATTCAATAATTCACACTGGTGTAATTGTACATTGCAGCTGACTGATGCGTTATAGGATCTTCAAGGACTTTGTTGGAAAAACTGTAATAAAATGATCATTGTTTTAAAATATTATTCAACTAGTTCTCTTGGAAAACAATATCTTCCTCTGCTAAGAAAACATGTAGGTTTTGCTTATCTTATAACAGGTATTCCTTGTATTTGAGTTTATCTGCTTGTTTTGTACTTAAACTGCCCATTTCTAATAAAGCAAGTGTTCAGTGCTTTTTAGGAACCTAGTCCTGTTTGTTTTCTCTTTAATGTTTATTACTGCCCATGACAGATCTTTTTCTTATACTGCTAAGTAATGCAGAAGGCTAATCTAGGGCAGCATTGCTCTCCTCGGGCAATTTAGATGAGATCAATATTCATTAACATTGGTAATTCAAGAGGCAATGGGACAGCGGTTAAAAAAAAAAAAAGAAAAAAAAAAAGAATGACCAGCAGAGAAGTGGGAAATGTTATCCCATGGATAAGATACACCACATTCACTTTTTGCACATTCTTTGGACAACAAGTAAGAGCAACTGATATCTTCTACCTGGAATTGTATAATGCATTTGACACTGTCCTACATGATATCCTTGTCTCTAAATTGGAGAGACGTGGATTTGATGGATGGACCACCTGGTGGGTAAGGAATTGGCTGGATGGTTGCATTCAAAGAGCTGCGGTCAATGGCTCAAATGTCCAATAGGTGACCAGTGACAAATGGCATTCCTCAAGGGTCGGTATTGTGACTTGTGTTTTTTTAACATCTTTGTCAGAGACATGGAGAGTGAAATTAAGTGCACCCTCAGCAAGGTTGCTGACGACACCAAGCTGTGTGGTGTGGTCGACATGCTGGAGGGAAGGAATGCCATCCAGAGGGACCTGGACAGGCCTGAGAGGTAGGCCTGTGTGAACCTTGTGAGGTTCAACAAGGTCAAGTGCAAGGTCCTGCACCTGGGTCAGACCAATCCTAAGGACAAATACAGACTGGGCAGAGAATGCATGGAGAGCAGCCCTGATGAGAAGGATTTGGGGGTGCTGGTTGATGGGAAACTTAACATGAGCTGGCAATGTACGCTTGTAGCCCAGAAAGCCAGCCATACCCTGGGCTGCATCAAAGAAGTGTGGCCAGCAGGCCGAGGGAGGTGATTCTCCCCCTCTGCTATGCTCTCATGAGACTCCACCTGTTGATGTAGTCTACTTAGACTTCAGCAAAGCCTTTGACACGGTCTCCCACAGTATTCTGCTGGGGAAACTGGCTGCCCGTGGCCTGGACAGGTACACTCTTCTCTGGGTAAAGAACTGGCTGGAGGGCCATGCCCAGAGGGTAGTAATTAATGGAGTTAAGTCCAGCTGGCGTCCTGTTACAAGTGGTGTCCCCCAGGGGTCAGTACTGGGGCATATCTTGTTTAATATCTTTACTGATGACCTAGATAGGGGATTGAGTGTACCCTCAGTAAATTTGCAGGCAACACCAAGTTCGGAAGTAGTGTCTATCTGCCTGAGGGTAGGGTGGCCCTTCAGAGGGATCTGGATAGGCTGGACTGCTGGGCTGAGGCGAATGGGATGAGGTATTAACAAGGCCAAGTGCTGGGTCCTGCACTTTGGCCACAATAACCCTATGCAATGCTATAGGCTTGGGGCAGAGTGGCTAGAAGACTGTGAAGGGGACCTGGGAGCGTTGATCAATGCTCAGTTGAACATGAGCTGGCAGTGTGCACAGGTGGCCAAGAAAGCCAATGGCATCCTGGCCTGTATTAGAAATAGTGTAGCCAGCAGGAGCAGGGAGGTGATCGTCCACCTGTACTCAGCTCCGGTGAGGCCGCACCTCGAGTAGTGTTCAGTTTTGGGCCCCTCACTACAAGAAGAACATCGAGGCCCTGGAGAATATCCAGAGAAGGGCAACAAAACTGATGAGGAGTCTGGAGCACAAGTCCTGTGAGGAGCAGCTGAGGGAGCTGGGGTTTAGTCTGGGGAAGAGGAAGCTCAGGGGAGACCTCATTGCACTCTACAACTTCCTGAAGGGAGGTTGTGATGAGGAGGGGGTTGGCCTCTTCTCTCAGATAACTAATGATAGGACCTGAGGAAACAGCCACAAGTTGCAACTGAAGAGATTTAGATTAGATATCAGGAAAAACTTTTTCTCTTAAAGAGTGGTCAGGCACTGGAATGGCCTGTCCAGGGAGGTGGTGGAGTCACCGTCTCTTGCGGTGTTCAAGAAGCGCCTGGACGAGGTGCTATGAGATACAATTTATTAGCTTAGTGGGAAGTATTGGTGATAGGAGGATGGTTGGACTAGATGATCTTGTAGGTCCTTTCCAACCTTACGTTTCTATGATTCTATGATTCAGCTCTGGGGCCACCAGAGTAAGATGGTCATGGACCTGTTGGAGTAATTCCAGAGACGTGCCACAAAGATAATGAGAGGGCTGGAGCCCCTCTCCTGTGAAAGCAGGCAGAGTTAGGGTTGCTCAGCATGGAGGACAGAAGGCTCTGGGGAGACCTCACTGCACTCTTGCAGTACCTAAAGTGAACAGGAAGGCCTAAGGCGAACAGGA
This sequence comes from Anser anser, assembly GCF_964211835.1. Taxonomy (NCBI): domain Eukaryota; kingdom Metazoa; phylum Chordata; class Aves; order Anseriformes; family Anatidae; genus Anser; species Anser anser. The sequence goes on from NC_139726.1 coordinate 9,003,069, forward strand.
AGGCCTAAGGGCAACCAGGAAGGCCTAAGGGGAACCAGGAAGGCCTACAGGAAAGATGTGTAGGGACTTTTTTCCAGGGCATGCAGTGATAGGACAAGGAGTAATGGGTTTAAACTGAAAGAGGGTAGATTTAGATTAGACATTAGGAAGTAATTCTTTACTGTGAGGGAGGTGAGGCACTGGAACAGGCTTCCCAGAGAAGCCCCATCTTTGGAAGTATTCAGAGCCAGGCTGGATGGGGCTTTGAGCAGTGTGGTCTGGTGGGAGGTGACCCTGCGCATGGCAGGGCTTTGGAACTGGATGAGCTTTAAGGTCCTTTCCAACCCAAACCAGTCTATGAGTCTATGAACACATCAGCATCTATTCAACTGCACAGCATTTTTTTTTTTTTCCTTCTGTCCAGCTGGAATGGCTTTTGCAATACTCTGTGACCACTGCCTCTTGTCATTTTGCTGTTAGCCTCCTTGATCCTGTTTGCTTAATTCTTTGTTCTTCCCTGTGGTGACAACTTCTGCCTGGCTTAGTTCCAGTCTGGGCTCACTCCCAACATTTTTCCTTCTCCTGCTTATGGATTGTTTTTCTGGTAGAAATCACATGGCCACAATGACTTGCTTCATTTTACTTTCTCCAATATTGCACAATATATATATTTTTTTTCTTCATAACATCTCTATGATATGACCTTTGCCATTAAAATAGGTAAAACATTTAGTAAGATCCTATCTCTATCCTTCTCCATATTACAACATTTGTTCAAAATGGTATATTCCTGTGAAGGTCTCCATTAACTTTCCTTGAGAATGAGCTTTTTTCTTCTTAAAGTATGTAGCCAAAGTTAGGTAAAAAAAAAAAAAAAAAAAAAAAAAAAAAAGACAAAATCCTCTAATTCATCTCTATCCAAATAGCATATTTGGGCACACACAACTCTTTTACATTTTCTTATGCCGTATAAGACCTGACTACCTGAAACCAAAACACGTTAAAGGAAAATCTAAAATGTGGGAAGCTGTCTGTGTAATTGCACTTTACATGTTGAATATTAAAATGCACAAGTGTAAAGTGGCCTAAATGACTGTGTTTTTCCTTTAACTGATGACACTGGGGAAAAACAAACAAACAAACAAAAAACTTTTATCTAAAAATACTGCTCCTTTTTTTGTGTGTGTGTGTGTGTATGTGAAAATAATAAAGATGTAGAAAAAATGTTTGAATTTGAATGAAATGTTTCATCCTGAGATATGTGAGTAGATGGAGACTTTTAGTTGCTTCACTGCAATGAAATTTTAAAAACTTAAAATAGAACAGGAAGATTTTACTAAACACTTAAATCTCTTTTTCTTACAGGTGGATAGACTGAGTAAAATAATTTATCTTTATTGATAAATCTTAAAAATAATAAAAAGTTCACAATGGTTTGTAGTGTGATTTCTTTCTTTTATGAAAGAAGTAACAGATGCAGTAGAAACAGCACACTGTTACTCTTTAAGAACAAAAAAAGCCATTATATACCAATGGTTACCTCTACTACAGTCTTAATTCAGTAACTCCAATGACTTCAGTGGAGTTAAACTGAGTTACTGGATTCAGAAGAGCTGACTTCTGACATATTTTAAAAGTTATTTATACCTTTTTCTAAGTCCCATGAGTTGCATATTTCTCATGGGCTTGAGGCACACTTGAACTGTGGGATTTTTTTTCCTTTTATCTTTTACTTTTTGCTCCTAATACATAATTAAAATGATGCCATGGTGAGGTGACAATAATAAGCCATTAGAACAACAAAGGCATTACACGATACTAATACATTTATAAATCAGAGACCAGATACCAAAAACAAATTGCTAGACTGTACATAATCTTTTTTACTAATAGCTTTTCAAGCTGAATTTAATTAGAACAATGAAATAACACATGGAAAGAAAGTAAAATAAATACCATAAAAAGATAATGCCAAAAGACAATTACTGACATCCTACCAACCCTCAAGATCAATAACATGGCAACAAAAGTGAACATCCGCAAGACATTCAGCTTGACTAGATGTAGATTTGTTCCAGTCTCTCCTGCTACTTGACAGTCTATATAGATGGGGTTTTGTTATTCCATGTTGTCTTTTGGAATGTTGCCACCCACTTTGTTTTGAATATGACAATAAATTTAATATTAAACTACATGTGTCTGTTCAGTACACTGGTTTTGGAGCAACAATATGATTTACAACAGATAAAACATTTTTCCATGTGTGAAAAAAAGTTGGAAACAAAAATCTGGATTTGAAACTGAAAATAATCCTGTAAGAACAGAAGAATTAGTTCTTTTCACCCTAAAATTCTGAGAGATTTGTCACCATATTTTGTTTATCTGAATAGTATTTGCCCATTGAGGTGTTTATCAACAAAAAATATATGAAAGCTATTTCCTGTTTACCAGTTTCTTCCTACGATTTTTGTGTCATATTTGTGCTATAAACTTTCATTTTCCTATCTGTCTGCAGTCATCACCAAAAAAAGTTTACAGCATATGACAACATCCATTTCATGATGTTGCCATTTGTTAAACTCCTTCAAGATTGATTATCACCTGTTCTACTGATGGGTTTTCTTGCCAGTTTTAATACATTTGTTCGTTCCTCCAAGGTAACTGCATGTCTTTTTGCACATTACTTTAGGCTGAATTAATAATGACTGTAATCGGTTGATAATTTAATAATGCATACGTCAAAATTATATTTCAGGTGCTTGGCTTTGCTGATTGGCCACATCATTTAGCAAGAGGAATTAATTGTGAAAGACTTGCAGTTCTACATAGGTAGACATGGCAAAACGTGTGTTATCATGGAGCAAATCTGGAGTAGATCCCTTGAAGTTAAAGCAGATTATACGTTTGAAACTGAGAAAACTGATATCTGCACACATAAAAAGTAAATAAAAAGCCATGGAGAGTTTTCAGACTCTTCAATGGCTGTCAAATACTCTATGTAAATTAGATAAAGAAAGAAAGAGAGAAAGAGATAAAATTAGCGTACAGTGCTAAGTATCACTATTTATTGTTATTTTCAAATGCTTATTTCCCCCAACAGAAAAAATGCCTCTTTGCATTAGCTTAGTATTGCCAGTGGTTTCTGATCAAGGGATTTCAAGGATTAATAAGTTCAGTCAAACATCTTAACTTACAGGTTAATCTCAATTTATGTAAAGATATTGTATTTATAGCAAACATAGAAAACTAGTGCCTTCCATCAATTTAATTGATTTCACTATCCTGTGTTCAGAAGACAGTTTTTAAGGTTCTCTCTCATGCTTGGATTGACCATGCTGCTATACCTTGCTAAAGCACGTCTAACAGGGACTTGAAGGTAATATCAAGCATAAATGAGACAATATGGAATGCATGCCGTGTCATTGCCATGCCAATAAAGCTTTTTGTGGGGCCTTATATGATTTCCTGTGAGTGAACACAGCTCTAAGTCCTCTGTGCCCTACTTTGTACTGCTAGCCTGTGCAGCACACATAGATGAGTGCTGTTATACAACTTGTAATGAGTTATCATGTGATAACCTATTTGAATGTAACCACAGGGGAATGAGAAGCCCATTTTTATATGCATTAGAAAGAATGAAAGGAAATTTAAATTTCCTTAATAAGTAACAACTTTAAATAGATGGACAGATAGTACTAATTCAGCCAGTACTAATTCGGCTACAAGCAGCTCAACTGCATTTCAAACTGCCAGATTTTACAGATCCAAATCATACAGGTTAAAAATGCATTTAAAACTGCATCCACAGAACTTAGTTTGAGTCCAAAAGGTTTAGGAATGAAAAATGTGAATTGCAAGCCAGATTCTCAGCTGACATTAAATCAGCACGACATCAGTAGAATATCTGGCTCCAAATATATTTTTCGTTGGCAGTGAAATGTATATATAAAGCTTGATCTAACAATGAAGAATTTAGATTAAACAGAAGTTTGAAGTGCTGACTCAACATATGGCCCCATTAACTGAACTGTAGTGAATTATTTTTAAAGCATAAATTATAAGTGACTGATGCTTACATATGTAACTATGCACATTGATCACCTGTAAAATGAGAAATACAAGAGTATTTGGGAGACCACAAAGCATACATATTGGTAATGTCTACAAAGACATTCTGCTAAGTGATTGAGCACAAGCTCTGGGAATGAGCAGCACACATTTGGTTTTGAACCTTCCATCTGACCGAATACTAAGCACAACCAGATGGCAAGTCATATCCTAGAGTTAACATGTTTACTTTTCCACTTAGCTTCCACAACAATTATGACATTTCTTGATGGACCTTGAAAGATGAGTAGGTGACTTACAAATATAACATAGTTTAAACTAACATGCTTGGTGTGTGTGTGTTTTTTAGCACAACTGAAGATAACAGATCCAAACAGGGAATTTCACTGTCCTATGTCTGTGTCAATTCTGGGATCCAGGGAGTGCTTCCAGGGAGTAGCCAGAGCTACTGTGCTTCCCCTTTTCTTACAAAATTCCATAGACAAGTTCTGCTGCTGGAGATAGGAGAGGATGTTTCTCTTGTCAGTCAATGGCAGCAATTCTTTTTTCTTGGAAATGATTTAATTTGAAAATTAATTAAAATGTTTCATTACCAACTCCGGTTACCTATAAGTATCATTCTCTAAGACTTCAGCACTAAGACAATGAGATCTGCAACAATTCTATTTGGAGGACAGGAAGAAATATATCTGGCTAATTTAAAGGCAGATTTTTTTAAGTTTAAACTGTAGGAAAGGGCTGGAGTACATCACTCAGAACCTCCTTCTGGCTCTGTGCCCTTTCTTCACAAAACCATTACAAAATTATAAATTCTTAGTAGTCTGATGTTTCAACACTTCTCATCTTAAGTTGTAAATGGAGAGCTTAAAATATATTTCATTATTAAAACAATATTGTTGTGTGCAAGAAGGAAATAACACCAAACATATTGTACAGAAAAATACTCATCAACACAAGCATAATGAGGATTTTATCCCTTTCCCATTTCTAGCTGAGCATTACAAATTCAAAACACCATATCTTAATGGGGGTGTTTCATCTTTCCTGACTGTAAAACTATGATGCTTCAGGACAACTATCATTTCATTTATTTTCGGAAAAGAATACTGTAACCACTACAGAATTTCAGTGTAGGAGAAAAAGGCACATTCTATACTGTCTTCTGCCTTATCTTTATCAAAAAATAAAGGCAGGCCTTGGAGACTGCAGAGTGTGCATAAGAGGGGAGAAGGGAGATTATTTTCATTATTATTATTATAGAAAAGTTGAGAAAATTAAGGATTTACTAATTTATGCAAGTCAATAAACAGACCCCCGCAAGCCTGGATTGCAGTTAGTAGTCCCTTTGTACAAGTGAAAACACAATAAAGAACTGGCACAATGTTAATTAAGTTTATGTTGTGCACTAGGGAGCATTTCAGAAATACCTGAGCTAGCACTAACATGGGTTGTAATATACACAGCACCACGCTGAACAGATGCATAGCTTCTCTTTCCTGAGGAACAAGGATTCAAATATGCAACTGCTTTTGTCTACCCTATGGTTAGAATGAGATAAATAAACCTGTATGAAACTGGTCCTTTCCAAGAGTAAACATGGCCTAATTATTTGAGCACTATTAACTATACAAAGTAAGAAGAAAATACTATGGTAATTTGAATTTATAAAGAGATACTGCTCAACAGTCTGTTATACAGTCTGGGAGAATGCATTACACTGAATTTTTGTTCTTAAATATTTAGAAATGCTTGCATCCAGAAAAATCTAGCTATACATTTTCAAGGCTTGACTGCCATCTGTTCTCCACATACAAAATGCAAAACATCTGAGCTCACCAAAGCAAGTTAGCAAGGCACTCAGTAGAAACCAGATTTGCAGACACTGTCACCCCAAGAGGCAGCAGCACAGAGAATTCCAGTGCATTAAACACGGATAATAATCAAAGTTTCCTTTGGGACATACATTCGATGACAGGTAATACAGATGTTGGCCCCTCTTCCCCAATGCATGAGGGTCAGTCCTGCTGCAATGGTACCTTTTAAAGCTGAATGAAGAAGTCTTAAATATTTCCTCAGTGGCCCTGTTGCAGGTTGGAGAGAAAAAACGTGCAATTCCTATAAAATGGGAGGGAGGGCTGCTTTGGGGGCCATCTGCCTACACAGCTTTTCTAATCTTTGGAATCTTTAGCTTTAGTGCATTGTGTATTTTGGGCTGCAGGAGGACAGGGAGCCACTCTGCCAAGGCACCACATTGTTGGATACCAGAACCACCATTTCAGTCCATCAGCAAGCTGAAGTTCAGAAGAATTTTTCCTGTGAATGCACAGGAAAATTAAATTCATGAGCCAACACTGTGTCTCATATGCATTTTTGAAGAGTTCAGAACAATGTGTCCAGAAAATGTCAGTGTGTTTGTTTTTTCCTGTTTCTTGCTGAGCTGCTGTAAGCTGCCACATATGACCTTTTCCTGACTTCATGCTTGGTTGACATCTGGTTACCATATGTTTGTATTGTTATTGCTCTACCCTTTTATTGTACATGGTGCAGCCTGAAAGATATCAATCTGCAGTACATGCACTCCTTTATACAGAAAGTACATTTTAGGTAAATGTCAAATAATAATAATAATAATAGTAATAATAAAGATCTGGAACATCTAGAAAACAATATAGCCAAAATAGAGTGTTATGGTATGAAATCAGAGAATCAGTCAGTAGCAGGTTAGTTACTTTCTTGTTTGTTTGTTTGTTTTTTAACTAGATAAATAGAATTAGTTTTATATTTTGATGAAATAGGGAAGAACTGTAGTAACATACATGCTTGAACTGAAGCAGTTCAGCTACAGACTTATTTAGTCTTCATGATGAATGGAGAAAGAGCCATTAAAAATCAAGAATTAGTATTTAAGCTGTATTGATTCCCCACCTGAAAGATAATTCTTACTCAGGTGAACATTCCCACTAGCTTTAGCTAATTTACTTCATTCACTGTTAGTAACCTTCAACTTCATGGATGGCACAAGACAGACACAGTTCCTAAAAAACTGTGCGAAGGCATATTCCTCGGCTGTGGGAGGCTGAACTGGAGTTAGTATTTTTACCATTTGGTATTATATAATATCCTAATATTTGCTGATATTCCAAAATATTGATGGCATGACAAAAAAGCATATTTCTAATGTGAACTCCATTGGAAATCATTTGAATAAAGTAGCTCTTCATGAAGCCTAGTGTATGATTAACAGCAATTACTTATTCAGATTTGGAGATGCTCTGGCAGTCATTCCACACTTGGAGTGCCCATTGATTTTAGCAGGAATTTTAAATAACAGATGAGCTGAACACAAGGCCCTCCAGGGAAATATGTACCGTGCAAACAATAACAAGTAGATCATTCACTTTTGCTTTGAAAAATTCAGTTGTCAGTACGCTATTTTCGCAGTTGTGTGAGCAACAGGAGAAGATCTGTCTCACAGAGATACTTGTTTTTACATTGGTATTACATTGCAGAAACTCCCAAAGTTGGAAAGGGGAAAGTTTGGCAGCTGAATGTCTGGGTGATAAAGGATGGCAGTGGTGGTTGGGTGAGAGCTCTGATCTCAGTTCCTGTCCACCCTCAGTAAATTGGACTCTTCCCTACCACAGAGGACATCTGAACCACAACATTAGTCTTGATTCTGGTTTTGCCCCTCTGGCACTATGATTAACTAAAGACTACCGTTTAATATTTTCAGCGTTCCAGGCGTATTCATCGGTTTGCAAAGTTTGTGCAATCACTCACGTTGACAGCTCTTCCTTGCTGATCTCTAAAGTGTCACCAAGGCAACGTGCAAGATAAACTGCCTTATAACTTTGCAGAACTTGCTGGGGAAACAGTGCTGGAGTGAAGGATGCTGCAGAGCGCTAAATGGTTGCATCGTCCGTGAGGTTCTCAGCTATCATGCTGCAAACACAGAGGGTGACTGTCAGACAGAGCATGATGAGTCAAAAAAGAGCCATTTTACGTGACGTTCCCACGTCATTCTTCAGCATGTCACTCAGGCACTACAAGGAATACAGAGATCCAGCAAAGACCAGAGCAAACTTTTGGCTGTCTACTAGGGAAGGTTTCATGACTGTCTGGATTTTTATGTCTTGTTACAATACTAGAGATAGTCACATTATTGTAATACATAGGGAACCAAAAAGTTTCTCCAAAAAAAAAAAATGGCCCCAGAGCTTGAACATAATTTTTTACCTGGCTTATATTTCTTCAAAAATGCTTCACTAACACCTTTCCGGTGTCTTACAGCTCAGGGCTGACCTAACATCAGTAAAGTGTACTTTCTTTCCGTGGAAATAAAATACTGTATATTTTAACAAAAAGACCATTGCTGTAGCAATTTGGCTGATATGGCACATTAATGATGTGGGGAAGGAATTAGGGCAACCAGCTACAATTGTCACATTTTCTCTGGCTGAGTTTTATCTAATTTCATTTAGCATGTTGTTTAAGGTGGTAGAGAAGTTGGATCTGGCAACCTGCACGGGCAATTCCAACCAACAAAGCAGCAATATGGAAAGTCAAAGAAGGTGTTAAAGCACCTTTTTCTGTGACCAGAGGACAGAAATCTCCTCTGAGGTCAACACTAGAAAGTGATGCCAGTCCTCCAACTTAACCTTTTCCCTAAACTTTTTAAGATAGCCATGGATTGCAACAGTACCCATCAACAAGACTGAAGGTCTCTATGTTACTACTGATGCCTGCTTTCTTTAAACAGAATATATTCTCTGATTTCCACTTTCTACCTTTTTCTCTTCCCATGAACTTCTGACTCAGTCACACACCTTTTCTCTGGTGTCTTAGCATTTCCTTGACTTCCGTAACAGTCCAAATATGCAGAACAGCCTTTGCACCAGCCAGTACCCTGCTAATAAATTATGCACTTCTAAAAATAACCTTTCATTTGTTTGGCCAAGGAATGGTGTGTTTGGTGGAACAAGAGTGTAATCACTGCTCCAGAGCCTGTCTGTATGTTACATTGTGCATGTTAAATAAAAACTGAAATCAATCTTATAATTTCAGATTGAAAGAAAAAAAAAAAAAAAAAAGAAAAAAAATATCAGAGCCTTCTCTATAGCTGTGTACTCATTTTTTTATTTTTTTTAAAGAAATATGTGACAAACAGCATACATCTGTATCTTGTTTTGACAGACGGCTAGGATGAACATATGACAATGATGTCTTAATAGCGTGTGTCCTGCACTGTGGACACTAGCAATCATAGATTCTAGCTTGTGTTTTAAACACAGAACTATTTTTCTCTTTCCTCTATATTTCTTTCATGTCTACGAATTGTGTGAGGTATATGTATGTCTGTCAAGAATCTATCACAATATAGCAAATGACTCAGGAATAATGGATTTTTTTTTTCATATTTGGAAACAAAGTGACATAGAAAATGTTTAAAGAAGACACGTGCTTACACTCCCACCCACACATGATTAGGTTAATAATTATTGCTTTATGGAGAGGCATCAGCAAAAGTTGTTTTTCAACTAAAGGCAGTTTTAGAAACAAACAAAAATGTTTCTAGGCAATAATGTCAATCAATCTGTACAAAATTTAATGAACAAGATTTTTGGGAAGAGAGAGAATATGTATAAAACATGTAGGAAGAGGAGGGGAATAAACAGAAAATATATATATATATATTTTCCAAACAAATGTTTTAACTTTTTGCTGTAAATTATGACTTTAAATTAGTAGCATTTTAAAAGCAATCCAAAACAGAAGAAAGGAAAAAAAAAAAAAAAACACCAAAAAAACAGTGGCAGTAAATAATTGTGATTGACATGAAAGGAATTCCCTCCACCCTCTTTTTCACATTAGCCACAAAATTGTAAAGCCCAGTACGAAACTGTAGCTGACATAAGCAAAGCAGTCACTGATCTATTTTAGGAAACTAGAGACAGACTCGTAATGCATTGCTCTTATCTTTCATACGTTACTTACTAAGTAATGATTGTTGCAGGGGAACTTGCCTGCCCATATATTTCTCTTGCATTCATTGGCCTCTCCAGAGAATCCCTGTGCTGTATGTCGGAATAAGGTTCTCCTCTCCCTACTGAATTCCTGTCAACAAGGGCTGAACTGTAAGCATGACTCCTGCAGTCCAATTACTTAGTGAAACCAGCAGCTACTGTCCTGGGAGGGTGATAACTTGCCTTAAATATTGCATCTTATGGGAAAAAAATAATTTATATATATATTAGTATAAACACTCAGGAGAAGATCAGGAACCAAGCAACAGTTCTAGCAACATTTAATGAAACCTGAGACTATTTATATCGGCAGGAGATCTGGCCTAGAAGCAGTGCTGGTTTGGGAAATAAGGTGCTTTTAACATAACAAAATGCAACAAAAGCAAAAGCCTTAATTAAAAGGTATGATGAACTGAGAATTATGCTACTTACTGAGGAGTTTGCTGAAAATGGAAAAGTAAAGCTTCCTCTTGTGATTAAAAGTATGCAACAGGTTTACTTGCTGCATGCTTAACAAAACACATAATGGCACTCAACAGTTTGCTTACAGATCTTAACAAGTGCATCTCCTCTGCTCTTAATGGCAGGAAGGACACTTATACTCCCCATTATTTCAGTGCCCCTTTTGCTGTCCCAGCGGAAGAAAAGCCAGTGTCACCACAAAGCAACCACAAGCAGTAATACCTACGTTGCTATATGGAGTCCAACAGTGGATCTATATAAGTTCCTTTTATTCTGGGACTGGATTGAGCTGTTGGAGTCAAATCTTTGTCTAAAATGCTAAGGATCGCTCCAGGATTAGCCAAAAGAGCTTCAGATTCTCTCTCTGCCTTCACTGAAAGGATACAGAAGCCAAGCAGAGATGTAACAGCCAGGCTTATTTCTTATTATAGCCCTGTCTGGTCAAACAAGGACTGGGACAATTTTGCCTAATACAAACAGTCAGTGGTGCATTTGAAATTCCCATTTAGAAAGACTTCAGACCGTAAAACCATTATGCTTCTATGAAAGTTATGCTCTTAAATTAGTAAGGATTAAAAAAGAAAGCAGCTTGCTACTATATCCCAATTTAAACGCTGAAGCACCATATTTTTTCTTTCAGGATCTCTGCAAGTAAAGCATTTTCCTTTCTTTTATTGAATTCTGCTGTTCACAATAACAGACTAAAAGTTTTTTCCAACCTGAACTAATGAACAATAAATCATTTAAAGCATGCAAACGCAGTTCAGAGAAAAGAAAAAATCAATTGAAACTCATTGAGCTTCCAAAGTAGATTTTTCTGCATGATGTTTTTCATCTTAAAAAGTGTTAAGCAGCAATCATGGGCAAGGGAATGAAGCCTAGGAAGTGAAAATAAAAATTTGTCATTATTTCCATTTGGAAATATTTCATACTTATTTTCTCTCATAAAAAAATATTTTCTCATCCAAATTCCCCCAAGGCACTAAATAATATAGGTCCATCAGACTTATTAAAAAATCTTGGTAGCATTAGAAAAAGAAATTCAAATGACAAAGACACCCAATGGGAAAATTATGATAAATGATCTTAATTCTGTTTTACCATTCCTCTACTCTTCTCTACTACAGAATAGGAGTGCTGAAAAAAAATAATGTAGCAATAGGAAACCCAACACTAAATTATGGAAAAAGAAGTTAAGTGCAAAGTTTTCCTCTTAGAAGTATAAGCCATCCTCCAGGAATATTTTCTGTTAGTTCTTCAGTTTGCAGTTAATATCCAATTATAAATATTACAACTGGATATCCGTGCTCAGGCAGAATGATGAGCTGTGACTGCACAATATATGACGTGTGTATACATTCTTTCTCTTAGCCTCTCCTGATTTTTAAAGATATTTATTTATATTCCAGAACCTTGAACTTCCTTATGCTGGCAAATATTTGCTTCTTACCCCCTCACCTGGTTTGAAGTGAAAAACCATTGTAATCCTCATTTGATGAATGCTCACTAAAACAAGTTTGGCCCTAAAATTTGAAATCTTTGTAAAGAGTAGGTCAGAGGGGGTTGATTTTCATAAGACGGGTTACCCTCAGGGGCTTTGAACTCCTTAAAACAAAATTTGGAGCCAAGTACCAGAACTTGCTGTTGACAACTCTAAATTCTTGGGTGTAACCAGTAGTGTACAATATAGAGTAAAGAGGAACACTGGACAAGACATTGCATTTGTTTCAGTTCCATGTGAATAAAAGGCAAACGAATACTACTTGTGTAAACATTACTGTTGCTTGAAAATAATGGATGTCACACTACATTCTGATAACGTGCAGTTTGCAGACCAGGGTAAATTTTGGCTTCAATAAAAAATAGTCAGCATTTAGTTTGTGACATTGCTGAACTTAGCATCTTCCCTACTAGAAAGGGTCGTAAGACCAGACCTGAATTCCTTGAGTAGCTAGACTGAGGACCTTCGAACCATGCCTGGCAGCCAGTCTTGTACCCAATGCAAACCTAAGAAAATAACCACACTTTTAGTTTTAATTGATCTATTTTCTCACATATGTAATTACGTAAACCGCATTACCTTGCTCAAGGCTTACTGTAGTATATAAACATCTAGTTTATATACATTATGTTTCCTTCAGTGTAGAAGTCATTCATGAAGAAATTGTATCCAATAAAACAGGCACTCAAAAGCAAACCTTCAGGGACTGATGCTTAATGGACCATGTGAAAAGAGGAGTATACCCAAACCGAGAGGGAAGATTCTGTTTAATTTATGAGTAATTTAGTTAATAAACACAAAGATGTATATACCTCACAGACATTTGCATGTAAACAAGGTCATCTCAAGAGCATATATTTCTCAGTTTGTATTGGCAATTTTAAGTATAAGCCACATTTTAGCAAAAATCAAAGATCCTTTTCTAACCACCGAGAACTTGAGACTGTAAAGATGGAATACAATCTGTGGATTTAGTCCTATGCAAATGTTTTCTTGATCAAATGTGTTGTGTTTAAAACAACTGCATTAAGTACATAGAGTGAACAGTAGTGTAACAATGTCAGATATTGCAGTGATAAGATTTCCTTCTGTTTTAAATAAACTTTTCCATAGCAGAATACAAGCAATAAGAAAGCTGACTTTGCTTTGAAAATGTCCTGGTTATAAAGATAAGACATCTCCCGCACCAAATGACACAACACTCATCTTTATAGCTTCAGAGGTCAGCAAGAGATAAGGCAGGCTTTAGAAAGAAATGCTGCTGCTTTACAAAGCAACAGCAACAATACATTCATAACAAGCTCTATTCTAACCATAAATTTTCTGACTGGAAGGTAGAAGATAACAAAGAAATCATCTTTTAGGTAGTTTCAACTACTCTGTGCTTTCAAGTTATTCATTCTGAGCAAAACAGGCTTGCAACATAATCTCTTGGATTTACAAGTAACAGCATTTTAAGGTCATTTACGTCAACTTGCTATAGCGTCATAGCTAGTACCATCTCTGAACTTGGTTCAGAAAACAATTTTTTTTCCAGAGATTCCTCTTCCACAGTGGGTTGAATGGACTCAGCTCTGAAAATAGATCTGCTTATGGAGGAGCTGCACTCTTTGAGTGGGAGAAGCCTAACACAAGCAAACCTCAGTACATACAAACTGTGGACTAGGGGAAGGATGTCAATAGGGTGCAAAAAGTCAGGTTTTATGCTCATAAGCATAATGTAGAGGAGGCTACAGTTTAAATCAGTTTTGCAGTGACTTCTATGTTTTGCACAAAATCACAAGGATGGGAACAAATTTCAGTCTCCTTTCAGTATCTGGATTGCCCCTGGTCTTCCTCTGTCACTGCTGTGATGCTCCAATACATTATCACAGCGTCATTCTACCTGGGTCTGCACATGAAGTTCAGCAGCATCGAGCAGTTAATAGTGCCTGCAAGGTGCTTGTACAGCTTTATTTATTGAGATGCATTTTTCTGTTTCAGCATTAGATCCAGATCATTTAACCAAGAAAAAATGCAACAACCACCAGATGTTATGTTGTGCTAGTGACTAATTATCAAAGAACATGACAGACACGTCATTTTTTGAGGGTATCAGGAAAGATTTAATGAGTGGGATGATGAAAAAAAAAATGGGATTAAGAACTCTTGGAATTTAGAGTTAGAAGAAATATATATACATACATACATATATATATGAGGAATGTTATAGCCTTTCCCTAAAGGGCAGAACATCAAATGACAGCTTGCTGAGGTTGGAAAGCACCCATGGAAATTGTCTAATACAACCCATCAGTTCAGATCAGAGTCACCTGGAACAGGTTACTCAGGATCATGCCCAGTCAGGTTTTGAGTATCTTCAAAGATGGAGACTCTGCAACTTCTCTGGGCAACCTGCACCAGTGTTTAATCCCCCTTCAGTAAAGGAGTTTTTCTTTACTTTACTTGTAATTTAATGTATTTCAAATTGTGCCCATTGCCCCTTGTTCTCATGCTTTTTTCTACTGAGGAGTTTGAATCTGTCATCTTTGCTCCCCCTGTCAGGTATTGATTCGCATTGTTAAGACCCCTCTGAGCCTTCTCCAGTATGAAGAGTATGAGCTTTTTCAGACTTTCCCTTTATATTAAATGCTCCACGATGTTGTTATCTTTTTGGCTGGACTTGCTACAACTCAATGAGCCACTGCAATATTCCCAGCTGTGTAAGTTCTTGTGAGTTCTCCTGATATTTACCCACTTGTACTTGACATTTAAACACAAGATTTTCAGGTGAGACTTCTTTTGATGCAAGAAAGAAGAGTCCTTACTGCAGTAGGAAGACAGCCTCTCCTCCATGGCAGAACTCACTGGCAGTCAGAGTAGGCAGGTAGAGCAGCTACAGGAAATTTTTCCATCACTAAGACATGCCACCACCTTCACTTTGTGTTCCTGTCTTGGTTGTTAAAACTTCTCCTTTGCTTATCAGGGAGTTATATTATACATTATTCTTCTGCCGATAATGTCAAAAAATAGAGTACTGGTTACATGCTCCAATTCAAAAGGCAATTCATTTCCCTTCCTGTTTTTCCCCCTAGAAATTTCCCCCTGAGTTTGCCAAGCCTCTTCATTTGGACACCAGCATGTCAGACCTTGAACTCACACATCTGCTAAATATTAAATATGTGCCTAATCATGATTCTTAGTAAGGAGTTTATATTGAAATCTTCTCTTTATGCGAGTAAATCAAGATGAATTCAGTGAAAAATTCTTGGCAGTTATCTGCCAATATTTAACAGCTTTGGTGTCTGATACCGCTAAGAAGTAACCATCTCCTGGGGTTTTCAGAAGGCATTGAAGATAATCTGAATTCCTCCCTGGAGATGTTCAGAAACATCGTGAGACTCCTTCTTAGTAATGAGGATTAGATGGGACACTGGTTGCGAGATCAGACTTGCTGTAATATCAGACATCCAGAGGTACAGGCTGCCACTTACCAATGATTAGTAGGTCATTGAAACTGAGTATCAGTCCTAACTGTTCACTAATCTTGTGCTGCTGATGTCATTCTACTGCATTTACTTCAGCTGCATAAGCTTACTACAAAACACAGTTTAACTTGAAAAGTCTTCTAAAGTATCTAAAAGAATGTCTTTTCAAAATTTGGCAAAAAAAAAATAAAAAAGTCTTTTTCAGTCACTGCAAGGAAATTACAAGGAACTAGTTATTTATACCTAATGTACTGTATTATATAGTCTGCGGGTGAACCCAGATGCTCTGCCATGCTTTGAGCGTGTTGCAGCATTATGCCACAGTGCCTCTGCTTTATAAACTCCTACACTGCCACTCTCAAGAATCAATGTGTCGTTCACTGCTTTTACTGTCCAGATCTTGCAGAAGCTATGTGAAGCAGAGAAACCAGAGTAGATCACAGGTTCTTTGCTTTTTTTCTGTCATTTTCTTGTAATATAATGCAGGTCATAGCTCCAGCATAGGTTAAGGCAAAATTCTCCTTTTCCTTCTTTCCCTCACAATGGCTCCAGCAGTGATATTACATTCTGATGTTTTCACAAATACATAGGAGCTAATTTCAAAGTTGATCCTTCAGGCTTAATGCCCCTGGATTTCCCTCAGGGCAAGCCATTTATTCTTTATAAAATACCCTGTTTATTGCCTGACAAAGAGCCTAGTCTTGTTAATGCAGCTGATAATTTAGAATAGGCTAGAATGTCCCAACAGAAGCTTTTCTCACCTCTGTTCCCCACAATGGAAATTCACTTATTGATGGGTTACTGTATAAACAGAGTTAAAGGCAATAGAGAAATGTTTATTTTACTTCTGTCCTCTCCTTCTTTTGCTAGAGCATCACAGTCACTCCCCTCTTCATGACTACTTAATATTTTGACAATGCTCTACATCTCCACAAAGGTGTAGAAATGTTAAATAAGTCATATTGCAAAATCTGCAAGATGGGTTTTGAGAGATAGCCAGAAATTTTCAAGTATCATTTTCCCAGGAAATTTATTATATATTGAAAATTAAAACTGTTATTAATTTTCTAAGAAAAATCCCATTTTTCCCATTTTTGTTTTTAAAATGATTTTTTTTGAATACGAAGAAAGAACTATTAAAAGAACATTTTCCTTTTTGATTGAAATAATTTGTTTTTTAAAAAATACATTTTAAAAAGTTCTGTTCTTAAAACAATTAAGGAAAATTAAAAAGTAAGCTACTTTACAACCATTAAATATATATATATGTGTATTGATTTTCCAGGTCTGATTATTCTCTAGAGATTGAAAGCACGGAGGTGTTCCAATTTTTTCTTACTTTGATTAGCATTGCAATAATTAGCAAATATGAAAAATTCTAGTCATAACGGAAACATTTCCCATTCAACACTTACATATTATATCACTCTACAGATAGGGATGTAGCAGACACAAGCAGAATGATTTTACAGTGTCATACATTCAGGTGCATACCCTCCAGCAAAGCTCAAGGTTAAGGACTCTTCAGGGTTTAGGTTGAGGTCGTTATATCTCAACTGCAGAGCCTGGGATTTGACAGGACTCAGTCAGAACTACTTGTGAGTGTGAGGACCACCATTTGCTTCCGCAAATAAAGGTCTAAAATTAGAGGGTTGTTACATTCTTGCTTTCAATGAAAGAAACAGTGCCTTGGACTCTCCTGTATTCTGAAGTATTCGAGCAAAGAGAGAGAAAGGAAAGAAAATAGCAGTGCCTGTATGGCAGGCTGCTGTACTTAAAATGCACAGAGCACCAAAACCATTACTGCAGAACAGCGAACATACAGCAGCTTGGGAAATCACACAGAAAACTTCTCCTGAATATCTCCACTCACAATTGCTTTAGGAAGGTTAATCGGGTATTGTAGGATGTACCAAAATAAGTCAATTTCACAGTTATACAAAAATGGAGACAGTGATAAATGTAGTTTAAATAAAGTGGTGTGTTAGATCAACTTGCTTAGTGAGAAAACTGCACTGAATAGTCTCAAAGCTGAGATTTTGCCAGAGATAAAACTTGCATATCTCCATTTTTACATATACCTGGAATGACTAAGGTTTCTGTATTTATTCTTTGCCATTTTAAATTACGTACAACTCATTACAGAATTGAGTTACACAGCATATTATAAATACTAAATATAAAAAATAAAGTATATATTGTACTAAACGGCCGCTCACTAAACTCTCTTAAAGTGGAAAAGAGTTTATATGTTTTGGTTTAACTGTGTTGTAAATTCTTTTCCTATAACTACCCACTCGAGTCATCTTTCCAATAGGCATTTATAAAGTAAAAGGAATACATACCAGCTCAAATTGAGATGAATAATAGTTATGACACTATCCATACAAGGGATATTATTCACAATATAAAAATAATCAAACTAATGCTGCTGTAAAGGTGATAATGTTCAGCTAGAGCACTGGGATCTCAGGAAGACTAAGGCGAGACTATATATATGCTTTAAAGGGGAAGAGATATATTAAGATCATGCAAAGTGGTGCTGTTTGCTATATCAAACAGAGCTCCTTGTACAGGACAGGGACCTATAAGGATGCAAACAATGATCATTGGGCAAATTCTGCCCTTCAGCACCTCTTTAAGACCTACTAATGACACTAGCCATGCCACTGGCATGGTTGCTGCACCAACAAAATCGCACCTAAGTACTGCTATGTACAAATATAGGGCCCATTGATTCATATGTTAAGAGGACAAGAAGATATGAAATATTCTCAGACCAACACCCACTGTGGTGCATAACTTCCATTGATTTTAGTACTTAAATAACTTCAGGTGATTAAAACCTTAGGTCTTCTTTCTGGCCAGCTAGGACACTAATTTATTGCTTGTTATGAGGTCTCATTCAACATGTATATATATATATATATATAGAGAGAGAGAGAGAGAGAGAGAGAGGATTACTCTAAAGACAAATATTAGATTCCATTGATTTAAATGTTTACAGGGATATAGAGATTTTAAGTCTTAGAGCAAAAAATAAAAAATAAAAGATTAACGAATGCTTCTAGAATTAGCACCCTCCATTTTCTCTGAAATACTTTATCAACTTCACGTCATCTTACAGCTGCCATGAGAAGATAAAGGTGTTGATGTATGAGAAAAGCATAGGTACTTTAATGGAGCGCGTGACTGAAAAGGCCATGAGGAAATAAAAAAGCCCAAATTTACAAAGGGGATTAGAAAATCAGCAAATAAGTCATGGTGCTACGCATTGAATAATGAGAATAAAAGGAAACACTGAATTGCTACTTATTTAGTGAGACACATTCATCCAGTGCACTGAATGAGGTAGGAGCCCCATGGAGAAAGCAGTATGCGATCAGGTAATTAAAGACTGTATCATAATGCATGCACACAAGGGAGCCAAATTAAACTTGCACAGAGCTATCAATGTAACATCTCCTAACTTTTCTGCATTTGACTTTGTAACCTTAACACTCTTAACACAGAAATTTTTGTTTGGTTTCTTTTTACATAGTCATTGGTATACATTACCCATTAACAATTTATTTTGCTCTTAATGATCTAGCATTCATGTAGCTTAGCTATAGCTTTCCAAGCACTGTGGAAATCTGGTTAGGTGATGCAGATAATCACCTACAGACTTGGTAAAAAGAAATTAAAGGCTTCAAATTAAAACTGTGAAAATGTACATTAAACCATTCACTCAGATACAACCAGATATTTTCAATCACAAAAATGAGCTACTAACTTTTCCAACAAGTTCTTACTTAACTTGATTTTCTAAAGGAACACAATTTCTGTGATTTTGATGACTGTTCGTCTACCTCTCTGGTTGCTAATCCTTCTCATTCTGATGAATTCTAAATCTATTTGTGAATTATAGGGCATATAAGGAAAAATAAAGGTGTTGAAGATAACAATTTTTTTGCATATTTAATGAAAACTAAGGTTGAGACTGGTTAGGAGACTGGTTAGAGTAAGACTCTAAATTAGTGAACCGAATAAGTTTCACCCAAAGTAATGGTAGACAGAACATAGCTATTATGCATTCCGCTTTTCAGTATAAATTATGGAAATATATTTTGTGATATGCGAACAGGAATTAAAAAGTAAATAAGAAGTTACAATTTATTTTTTCTTACTACGCTTTCTGTGTCCCTCACTGTTATCTGACTTCTTCATGGATTCATTCAAAACCTGAAAGAATCAGATGGACTGCCCACAGTGTCATCCTCACCAGGTGCTGAAGGGCACCTGGAGGAGGAAACTGAGACCTGTGAGGATGATTAGGCATACCAAGGACACTAATATGAAAGATAACATTACTTGTCCTTTGCCTATGTAGCTTGGACAAGGATCCTGCACAGACAAGGTATGATGGTCTAAAAGGCTAAGAGAATAATATTCATGACTACCAAGCCATGCAAGAGTCCTGAGATCGTGACTACACTCTAAGGGCTGGATAACTTGAATGAGAAGTCTGATGAGTAGATTTCACTGTCACATAAATTTTTAACCCATCAGTGTTCACCAGTTATTTTACTGCATGTTGTCTAAGACACTTCCATTCACTTTTTTGTATTTTTATTTTTTTAATTTTAATTTTAATTTTAATTTTTACTTTTACTTTTATTTTTATTTTTATTTTTATTTTCCTTTTGTATTCATAGCCTTTTTGTAACCCTTCCCTACTCTTCTCCCCAGACATAAGATAATTTTTCATACTTGTTGGCTGGGCTTGCTTACAATGGCTGAGCTACTTAAGTTGATTCTCATCTTCTAGTTTCATCTTGGAGGGCTGTTTCTCTCTTAGATTTACAATAGCTTCTCACTGAAAAGTGTTTTGTAATACTTTGTACAATGGAAGAGTATGCACTTTAGAAACTGTTCACTTAGCAATGTGCTGTGCATACAAATAGAAGTAATGTTTGCAAGTAACGGAAGTAGTTAGACTAACCTAAATCCATCTTCTATTGACTCATTTTTAAAGCTGTGATTTTTTTCAAATCAAATCTAGCAAGTTCCTACATAAATGAAACATGCAACTGTGTTATGTCTTCCAGTTTTCAATAGTGTTCAATTGTATTTGACTGTCATATCCTGGCAAAATTTCTGTAAAGTGAAGCTGAGCAGAGGGGAAGGTTTGAATTAGTAACCTTGCTGAGATTAAACCCTCACATGTGATAGGTGAGTGCAGGCTCAGAGAACTTGTATATCCTCACCAGTCAACAAGGACTGCAACTGCCTTTCTGCAAGCAGTGAACAAGGGGCATAGATGGGACTATGCTTGGTGGGATTTTGTGGAGAACCTTGGAAAGGTATGGAAGAGATGAAGGAAAGATGTTCTAACAGCCATAAAGACACTCATGGAAAGCATATAACAAAAGATTTAATGGAAAAAAGTTTAATTTCTCTGGAAATGAAAAACTAGATGAGAGATAGGAACCAGGTATTAGGAATAAATATTCAGTCTTAGCACAGGAAAAGGTAATAGTGAGCTGACCAAGGCTTGGTAATATACCCATTACTCTTTCATACAGACTTAATAATTTGGACAAAGGGAATGAAATAGGAGACAGGAAAATTTGCAGATGTTTACCTCCCTTTACCCAATGACTTTGGATCAAGGTCTTTGGAAGAAAAAAAAACTAATTTATTCAGACTTTCTATTCCTCTACTGAATTTCAGGATTCGAGTTTAGTATTATTTTTGACAGATAATGTGAGGGTGGTGAATATCTGAAAGGACAAATGACATAAAAAAGTCTGCATAGTTCAGCAGCTTGAGCTGTTTTTGCAAATTCATAAGCTGTCATCTTATACCATGCCATATAGAAAAAGTATACAGTTTGCCAGTAAAAAATATTGAGGTAAAATTAAGAACTTAATTATAATGCTGATATTATTTTGAGTGTAATTTCTGATTTAAAAGTTGTATGCAGACATCACATTTCTGTTTATGCATATAGCTTGTAACTCATTAAACTCGACCATAGATTTACCTAAGTTTAGTGACATGCCTAAATGAGCATGTTCCTAGATATCTTATTGCACCCAGTCCTTCCCATGCCTCCCCCTCCATAATTTCCTCTGTACACCATAACTATTATGCATTTAGATGGCAACTGATTGAACTTTTCCAGGATAAAGTATACATAATAAAGAGCACATGCAATAAGTCAAAAAACACCTTAATCATATTCAAACTTTGTAACTCAAACTGAAAACAAACAAGCAAAGAACAAAAATAATCTTAAAACCTAAAAATAATTAAAAATTAAACGGCAACAACAACAACAAAAAGAAAGCAGAAACCTTCAGGAGCTTGATAAATAGACCTCATCTCAACATCTGACGTGAAGTAATTTTTCTGTAATTCACTGAGTGTAACTCCAGTAGTTAATGTTTTGCTACGTCCATTATAAATTTTATAATTGAAAACTCTGTTGGTTCTGAAACAAGTTTTATAAGCACTGCTGAACTTAACTCCGACTCTTAGCTATGAGCAGAGATGATTAAAATACAATTTCTGTGTTCTTTGTAGAATATGGAGCAGCTTTTAGTGGTGTAGCTGACAAGGGATATCATGACAAGATCTTGAAATAATTTCTTCTGCTAGTGGTTTAATTTAAAGTCCCTGAAGTCGGGTAAGACATTAATGAGTTCTAGATCTTGCCTCAGATGTGCAAAAACCCTTGCTTGCAAAATAACACTATATGCAGATTTGGTAAAAAAAAAAAAAAAAAAAAAATTTGGACCTGTTTTCTGGGAGACAGCATATACTGAATCCAAAAACATTAATAAGAAAGGGTGCAGAGAGCTTTGATTCAGAATCTGCTGAGTTTTATATCACTAGGTTATATGAAGAATAAATACAAAAATACCAAAAAATATATTAGATTAAATGCATATTTAATATATAAAATTATTATATAAACAAAATGTGACTTAAATATTCCACTGTTTATTGGGGGAAAAAAATTCCTTTGTATAATAGAACTTATTATCAAAATAACATATCTTTTTCTATATTTGATATATCTTATATTCCATGAACACAGAAATGAAAAAGGATTATCTGTTATTTCCTTATTGGGAAAGAAAGAAAATGAAAATAAGGTCAGGAAAAAATAAAGAAAAGAAAGGAAAAAAAAAAGAAAAAACAGCATGGCAAAACATTAGACTAAATTTAAGTCAAGATAAAAGAGAACTGAGTGATGAATAATAAATGCTGATCTCATTATATATCAAAAAGGACAAATCACAGCAGATTCAAGTTGAGTGAAATGATTAATAACACAAATTCAACTCACAGATACTTTGACTATGAGTAGGTTAAATTGCCTGGAGATGCAATGTTACAAATATACAAATGTGTGACCTTGTGGTGGAGATAAACTAGAGACAAGACCTCACCTCACAGTAACACAGAACATCTTATCGTTAATTCACTGTCATTGTCCTTATTCATTATTATCCTTTAATAGAGGAAATAAAATAAAGATGAGTCTTAAAGGGAGTTTGAGCGTGAGTTATCATAAAATCAGAATGGTTTGGCTTGGAAAGGACCTTAAAACCCATCTAATTCCAATCCCTTGCCATGGGCAGGGACACCTCCAACTACATTGGGTTGCTCAAAATCCCATCCCGCCTCACCACTCTCTGCACTATAAAAAAGAAAGAAAAAAAGTTGTCTTCAGCTCATCCCATTTGATCCCATAAATAGGTACTCCATTGTTCTGCAACTGCTAGAAGTCAGACAGAAATTTTTGTGGAGGTCAGGCAATGGATGGAGTGGATGGCCCTCTAGGGACCTGTACAAAACCTTCCAGAGCTCCTCCATCACCCATCTGTATATGGTCAAGTGCAGCCAGAAGGGGGATGTCACCATCTCTAATACACAAATGAGGTGAATAAAGACATCCACAGTAAAGGAATCCTACCTCTGAGGAGCTGAGTAGACTTATTTATTTATTTATTTATTTATTTTACATTTCTATCAATAATACTCTCTGTGGCATAAAGGTTAACTAACACTAGGGATAATAGGGACAATATGTTTTGATCTCTAAAAGAGTGAGCTGTCCTGTTTCACTGTGAAACAGCTTACCTTTAGGCAGAAGGGAGACTGATAAAACAGAAATCTATAAGAACAAACAAGTAAAAGGCATAAAAATAGGTGTGTCAGCTAATACAAGTGGGAAAAAGACAAAAAGATAAAGAAGATAAAAGCCTGATGAGTGCAAGCACTATTATGAAGCTGCAGTAATATTTTCCTGCATTTGTCATCCACTAGTCTTAACACACTTTACAAACTGTTACATAATATGACAGAAATCTTCATTAAGTAATAATGAATATTATTACTTCATAATATAGATTTAGAGAAAAAGCTTGAGTCTATTTAGTGGATTACAGACTGAGATAAGGTAAAACTACGTCATATTTTATATATAGTGTCTAAACAGCAATTAAAGACCTCTAACATTGGGCACCCAATAACTTCCCTCCACTGCAATGCTTCAGCATTCATATTACTGAAGTTTCATCCAGTGTTAAACTAAACTTTCAGGCTGGAATTCAAGCCTGTTGCTGCTGCAGATGAGTAATTTCCTACCATTTTCCAACAACTTTGTCTGTCCTTGGAAGCTATTATCACATTCCCTGACATTTTCTCAGCTTTAAGCTAACCAGCCCCAATTCATATTTATTTTTCTATGATGATTTTTTTAGGTCATGTTTTCTAATGCGTCAGTCATACTTGTTTCTGTTCCCTAGGCTATGGCTAGTCCTCATTTAATTTGAAGTGAGGTGCTAAAAACTGAACACAACAGTTACAACAGACCTTACCAAAACTTAGTTTTGACCTTTACGATTTCTTTTTATACAGAAATCTAAATGTACACACATGTGCATTTATATATATATACACATATAAGGTGTATATTCTAAACAAGAATATGGCCTGCAAGACTGACTCTAAGGATTAATATACACCTTGCAGGCTTTACTCCCATTTAGACTGTGTTCTTTATATGTGTAAGAAACATAAGGCACTGAAAAGGTCATAATCATTATATACACCAACACTGTGATTTGCCATGACACTTCAGATGTTCTATATCTGAACCTCTTTCAGAGTCACCTCTAGTGCAATACTTTTTCCCAGTGTACATAGACTTATCTTTGTCCACACAGCAAGTCAAGGACAGAAGTACATATTCTCTATCTATATCCAGACAAGGAAAGCAACGAGTTATGAAACTGGAAGGCTGATTTCATTTTTTTTTTTTAAGGAAGGCTAATTCTAGTCTCAACAGCCTTATTTACATAAACACAAAAGCTGTCAGTTCATTAACAGGTCATTAGCAACATGGAGGTGGGAAGGGCAAATTGTAAAAATCTCTGGAAAAACCGAAGAGGTTTAGCTTCTGGTTGCAAATTTGTGTTAAAACTTGACGATGTCTAGAGGCACAGGTCAAAAATTATCCTGATGAGGAGCCAGAGTTCATCTACCTTATGGTTAGAACAGTCTCACGATATTAGCATATTTAAACCAATGCAGATTTATTTCATAAGTAAAGTTTATAAAACACGCTTCTATAGCATGTTTGTGCTTCTATAGCACAATTTCTAAGTGAAATTGTCCAGAACTTGCTATTTTAACATGTGAATTAACACCAATGATTTAAAGGATTATGTTACAATGAAGTGAGCTGATGCTTCATGTACTAAATCTGAGGTAATCAAGAGCATTCCTTCCAGCCAGCAGGTCTTATAACCAATCACTAAGCTATAATGGTATGGGAAGTTGCTGTAGCAGTTTGATGACAGAGTTAAAAATTCTTATGCTAAAATTACAAAAGTGAGGTGAAATTCAATGCACACATCCTTTTTAAACGCTACTGACAGAGCCCAGTGGTTGTCCAATATTCACCTACATGAACAGAAACATTTTTCAGTGGTTTCCAGCAGGATTTTGATGGGCCTAGAAAGATCCTGCCATTGGAGACGACAAAACCGGTATTCAGGGTATTTTTTAAAATTGAGATCAACTTTTAAAAATTAAGACCACGTTATTTTGGCTTAAATATAAGAACCCAGAAACACAAGATTACTCCAGTGCTACATTATACAAAGTTGTGAGTGAGTTTCCAGCAGGCTCTTTTCTAGAGATATTTACTAAAATTGTCTAAAGCAGAAAATGTCAGCGCGATATCAACAATGCACAGGGGGTCTATATGCCTTTTTACTCAGAATTAACTCAAGAATGATGAAAGAAAGTCACAACTTCTCTGATCTCTGATAATCTGAGGGGTGTGAATTTTGATCTACTTTATTTGAAAACTAACTTCCATTGCTATTTAAAAGTTATAAATATTAATTGGATTTGTCATGATTTTAACATTGGGTAAAACTGTGATGGTTACAATTAGTATATTTTCTTTTTCTGGAAGAGAACACCATCCTACAAGGTCTTTCTATCAAGCTCCCAAGCGCACTTTCTGACCAGTCAGTTCCACTTACAAATGTGTTAGAAATGGAAACAACTCACTATAGACAGACTTAGACAGAATTTAATACTGGATTTTACTTTTGCCAGTTGTCCACCCAACTGAGAACATTATCACGCAATGAAACCAGGACAAGTAGGTCACATAACAATAAAAAACAAGATCTCCTCTTTAAAAAGGCAGACAATATAACTCTGGTCTAATCTTGTCTTGCAGGCAGACAATTTACAAACTGCTGCACAATCAATTGGCAATTACTAAGAGCTTTCTGAGTAAATGGATTTGACAGCAGATGATTTCACCAAATGACAACTATGGTTTTTAGATAATTAAAGGGCTAATGCGTCAACAGAGAGTAATGATGGGAAAAAAAGGTACTGACAAAAATATTCAGTGCATCCCCCAACACATGTGCCCAAGGTTTCCTTTAATCTCACTTCTGTTCATGAAGCCAAGTGACAAAAGCACCGCTGTCCTTGAGGAACCTGTGTTACTACAAGACTAAGCCCTGGTACCTTGCTCCTTTACATGTCTTCTCAGTCCTGTAAAAACCTTTCAAAATGCCAGCAAGTCATACCACATACCCTCAGTTCCCTGTGTTACCATATTTTTACCATAGTTCAGGTTCTTACTTCCGGCAAGTCCTCTCCGAATTTTTATTTTTTTTTTCTTTGAAAAGATGAGAGACATGAGATGTGCTTTCCTCCAGCTCTACTGGGGCTGGGCTTGGGACAGCTGCAGACTGTCCAGAAGTGTTTTGATGTTTGTCTCAGCACTTCCTTTCTTCTCATGGTGTACCATGGAGATGTTCCCCTTGCATGTGTTTCTGTTTCTCTGGTTACACTGTGGTTGGGTATGTGCAGTACTCTCCAAAAAGGTGAAGAGATCCACAGTGTTCACCTATGTCCAGTTGTGGAAAGGATATTTTGCTGTATGTTGCTCCTTGCAAGAAAAACCTGTCCACAGATGTTGGGCAGCTGGCATATAACACCATTTACACCAAGACCAACCTAAGGTTCATACAGACCAGCCTCAGTTTCTGGCAGTGGCAAATAGTAGTTGCTTAGGGAAAAGTACAGAACCATATTGACTGCTGTGTCGATACTCCAGAGTGCTCCAGAGTACTTCCATTCTCCATCAGATTGTGGTTCACAGATCTCTTCAGCCAATGTCAGTGATAGAAGAAGATCTCAATGATAACAAAGTAAAGCTGTTTCCACTGGCCTAATGTCACCAGCCATATACTTTCTAAAATCTAGTGCTCTAAGTGCTGATTGGGAATATGGTTACTACACCAAAACAGATTGGAGTTTGGTCAGAATACATAGACTGTTTCAGAAATATTCCTCCTTTTCAAATTAATAATAAAATTAGGAAGAGCCTGGAGATGCCCAGATTTCCTTATCCATTTTCAATGCAAGGAATGTTTTCACTTGTATGCAAGGAGCAGTATTTGTGGATCTGGTCCCTCAGGCTATTTAGCCAGGTTTGTTAGCATCTCATAATCAGAGTACTAAGAACTTTCCAACAATTTTTTTTTTTAAAGAATTTTCAGGCAGCTGAGGTGGAAAGTTCCTTGCAGTCAGAGCTCTTCATCTAAATTTTCTGTCTGAATGAAGCTTTCAAAGGGGAATTTCTGAAGTCAAACTCAAAGAGCCACATAATCACTATGTTGAGAACTCTACAGCGTCTCCGCTACATAAGACAGCTAGGTTCAACTCCTGTGTCAGCAGCTTGTGCTTGAATCATTTACCTCACCTCAGAATTAATCTTCTGTACTCAGCTTTCTCTGTTTTGACGCAGAACTATCTAGAAGTCTTTTTTTTTTTTCTCCAAAGAAAATATATTTTGAAAGCTAGAAACCTCTTATGAGATGAATTCCTTTCCCCTGCTCACCCCTGCCCAGCCCCTGTCATTCCAATATCTCCCAGCTGTGTTACTAATAGTATTATGTTTGGAAATAGGTCTTGTAATGGCTTTTGTAAATCAAAGTAGAAGACTTCGACTGAGACACTTTCAGCTGCCCATTTCAATAATTCATATTCTACTCAAGTTCTAAAGATTTGTTCTGTCCCTTTGGTGGATGTTTTCTACAGTAATCAGTGCCCTACCTCATGTAAGTCATCATGTTGACTTATCATCAGCATACAATTGTACAGATTCTGGCAAAATGAGAGATGTGCTGGCTGTTATAAACATTGGCAGCAAGTCACCTTTGGTGAAATGAATCTGCAACAACTAAATAGCAAATACTAGTTTTTTGCCTAAAAATATTCTGACCGTATCATGTTGACAGACTGGCTATGAGGTATGGGAAAAAATGGAAAAATAAAAGAAAAAGAGAGGTTATTTTTCCTTATACTAAATCAGAAGCTTCACATTAAAGCTTTGGGAGAAGCAGAATTCAATACCCACACCTTCAATGAAAGTGAACTTGGATGCTGGTACAGATGTATGCTCTTAGAATCTCAATTTACACTTAATTCCCAGAACAAATAACCAAATCAAATCTCACCCCTGACATTGCATCTTTCTGAGCAAAGCACGTGTCCTATTGCACTCAGGAGTTACAGTACCTAAAGTAGCAGTCAGAACAGAGCTGCCCTTGCCTTGGGAGAGCTGAGCTAATCTGCCCCAAGGGGTTCATCCCATCCCCTCCTGTATCTCTCTGTATTGTTTTGTGACGAAACTCGATGGACCTTGACAGAAAGCCTTCACTTCACCTCAAGAGATTCAGATACACTGGCAAATTAATATTTGCTACTTTGCTGGAGTAATTTAACAAAGTGATGCATCACAAAGTACTGTTACCTTAAGGCCCTAAATTGTGTATTTTAAAGAATTCTATTCTCCTTCTGATAGCAGAATTTTCAGGAAAACATAGTAAAGGCCAAAGAGGGTCATTAAAATTGACCCTTTTTGCAATGTAACATGTCATTCTCTCAGCCTACAGTGCTTCAAATACCAGACAGATATTCATTGCTTTTCATGCAAATCTGCCACAGCCCAGAAAGTAACCCTCTAGTATAGGAAACTATTAGAGACAGCACAAGAAGGGAAGTGTCTTTTCCTGCCTTCACTTTCCGAAAGTGTTAGTGGTAACCTGAGCATTTCTAAAGAACATATCAGCATGATAGTTGAAGTTTCATTTTTCTTTTAATCATTTTACAGAGAACTTTTTGGCTGCAAGTGCTGCCAACCTGAAATTACCTAACGTTAAGGTTAAATTTGATTCTTTTAAACAGCCAGGTGATCCTGAATAATGAAAGAAACTAAAGCTATCAGTACATTATTTTTTGAAGCACTGTAGTATGTTCATATTAAATATTTGCTATTGTGCTGTCCTCAAACTATTACAAACCAAGTAAGATATTGTGCAATTGGAAATTTGTCAGTATGAACTCCCACGTTTCTGAATTCTAGAGACAGAAATGAAACACTGATATTCAGAGAATTCATTCTGATGCACTGACAGCTATTAATACAGGTTCCCTGTTCCAAGATGACAGCTCGAATAACAGGGAGTGTTAAATGTATGACACAGCACGATGCTAAAGTACCAATGGAGTTACTTTGACTGGGGCAGCTTCCCTGCTCTGTAGGGTTTATTGCCACACTGTGCGACAGTCTATTGATTATGAAAATGCATGCATGAACATGTGAACCCGCCTCTTGGACATTAGACCCAATTTATGGAGAGCAAGAAACTTTCAATATCCCAATATCTAGTGAATCTAAACTCTGAAGCTGAACCTGATTGAGACCATGCAGCACAGTTAACTGCAGTGGTTTAGCAGTTAGGAGGTGAGCATTTCAGGGGGTTTTGCTGGAGGGCAGGAGCTTCAGAGTATGGGAGAAAGGAAAGTCAGAATGGCCAGTGTAAGAAATTTGTGTGTGAATAAAAGCGCAGAGGCAAGAGATGAGTTGTGATCCTCTGCTCATAAACAACTCCTTACATCTTTTCCCTTTGCTAATTTGATTTCCACAATTTTAATCAAACCCTTTCCAGGAATTCCAAAACATTTTGCATGAGCTGATTTCTGTAACTTATTTTAAGAGTTACTATTATTGTTTAAATATATATATATATATATATTAAGCACTTAGTATTATAAAAGTTGAGACTGCATGCATATGTAGAAATGAATCATAACTTGGTCATCAGAGAAAATGTGCTAACAGTGATGAGAATATATTGGAGTATCTACAAGGACTTCAGAGAAATTGGCTGACAGACCACCAATTATTATCTGATATATCTGGGATAAACAATAAGGGACAAACCTGATAAAGGTTTATGGAGTTTTTCTGCTTGGAAGTCATGTCATAGTTGGATTTGCTAGAATAAATAAGTAGAGGAATAACCACATTCCCTTGAAGAGAGAACTTTTTTGACACACAAACACAACTAAGGGAGTCTTTGTCTTATGTTGATCCATTAGCTGGGAAATGGGAAGTGATACATGTTTTGGATGAAATCTCCATAAAACCCTGGTAAGCAAAGGAACATCTGAGAGGAACACTAACCATTTGGGATCTGAACGCAGATGAAACCCAACGCTTGAAAATACTTGTTGACATTATATAGTTACCAGAAACTACTCCATTTCCTTCAATGAAAAGAAATAAGAGAGATTACAAGATTTCAAGAATCAAATTATCTGTGCAACTTATGAGAATATACAATAAAATCAGGGTAAAGGCTAACTAAAAATAATAATAATAATAATTTTTTAATAATTGAAGAATTTATGAATTTTAACTAGTGTGAAGCTTCAAAAACATAAGCAGAGAGAAGAAGCTGTAGAAAAACAGCTGTATCATATCTGGCATAGGAAGAAATCTCAGCAGCAGGAGTAACCTCCAGCAAATCAGATATCTCTGATAGGAAAGGATTTGAAAAGAGGACAGACCAGGATAAGGAGAGCAATAAACGCACATTTTTGCAGCCTTGATCAGATAAGCCTCAGACTAACAGAAAGCAACTGACAGAAACATAAATAAGAAGTAGTCAATGGTATTGTAGGGATAGAGATTTTGTTTCTGCTTAAGCGTTTATTCTTTACTCCGCGCAGCAGTGAGCAGGCAGCTGAAGTCATATTAATAAATTGCATCTTTAGTAGACGTCAAAAGAGCATAGAAGATGAACTATTCCTGGCATGGTTTTAAGCAGAATATTTGCATCTTAAACCCTCCATGATTAGGACTATGTCCAAACTCTGAAGCCTTTGTTCAGATGAGCAAGTAATATATATTCTGGGTTCGCGATATATGACTGTTCTGGCTTGAATTTTTGTCCCCATTTTAAGAAGTCACAAAAGTCAGGCTTGGACTTGAGATCTGAAGGTTGGACACTGACACAGGATTTTGAACTGGAAACATTTTCACTTGCAGCGCATGGTGAAGGGCACCTTCACCATCACACATGGGAGGAGCACATTCACATTTCTGGAAGATGCTTTTATAATCGAGTGAGGAAAAAGCAGGCTTCGGCCTTGATTCCTAGGGAACGCTGTCTGAAAGAAAGCTACAGCATGTGTGTTTAAGGTGATTATTCTTATTTTTGGAGTGTTTCTTTCAAACATTTGACAGTATTCTTGGCATCAAGTTAGAATTTAAAGCGGTGGCTCAAAAGCTTCACCTACATCCATTGTTTAACATAACAGCAACTTGACAGTGACTTTCTTTTGTAAAGGAAAGCAATTTCCTCTGTGCAGCTTGAGCACAATGGACAACAGTGGGGCTGGCACTGACATCTGCTGGCACTGCCCAATAAGAAAACAACTGCAAAATCAATAATTTAACATACAAATAAACTTTTAAATGCCGTACTACAAATTGTTAGTTCTCCTTTCTTTTAGTGTAGGCCTTCTCCTGGTAGCTAGAGATTTATATTTACTGATCTATAGGACAAACATACATGCATATGTCCTAGAAAATGATAGTTTGAATCCAAAACACAAGACAGAATTGTTTAATGGCCTTGTTGCTAAGAGTTTCATAGAATCACAGAATGTTTGGGTTGAAAGGGACCTTAAAGACCATCTAGTTCCAATCCCCCTGCCAGGGGCAGGGACACCTCCCACCAGAGCAGGTTGCCCAAAGCCCCGTCCAGCCTGCCCTTGGACACCTCCAGGGATGGGGCATCCACAGCTTCTCTGGGCAGCCTGCTCCAGTGCCTCGCCACCCTCACAGTGAAGAACTGCTTTCTAATATCCAACCTAAAACTACCCTTTTTTAGTTTAAAACCATTATTCCTTGTTCTATCACTATGCTTCCTGACAAAGAGTCTTTCCCCATCTTTCCTGGAGGCCCACTTTATGTAATGAAAGGGTGCTGTAAGGTCTCTCTGAAGCCTTTTTTTCTCCAGGCTGAACAATCCCAACTCACTCAGCCAGTCTTCATACGAGAGGTGCTCAAGACCCTTGATCACCTTTATGGCCCTCCTCTGGACTTGTTCTAATATGTCCATGTGTCCTTCTTGGGCTGGGGGCCCCAGAGCTGAACACAGTTTGTTTTGTTTTTTTATATGTTGTATACAATTAATTTTTGAATTTAGCAAACCAGTCATGTTCAAGATTTTACACTGCAAATGCATGCGAGTATTGTATACCCACACAGGCGTACCCAGTGTGAAACTGTGTGTGTACACAGGGATGCCTGAAAGCAGGTGTGCATGCCTCATGGGCACAGCCTCTGCGAGAGTGTGTGCACCTGCACAATTAACTTCAAATTTAACAGCAAATATGTGAATCCGTTTGTATTGGTTCCAATAGTGTTGGCATTGCTGTATGGCAGAACTAAATCTGTTCAACTTGGGAGCTGAACCCAAAAACAATTGATATACACCAAGCTTTGGCATAAATATTAAACAACAAAAACAGCACAGATAAATGCTGAGAGAGTAGGCTAAGAACTTTTGTAGGATTACAAGGATAATTCTTTGTTACCTCAGAAGCCCTGTTCATACATACATGAAAACCTTTAAAAACTGTTCCCTCAGAACAGAGGTGGTGCATGTACATTTTCTGGCCCTGTACCACCTGTCTGCTGAAAACACATGCAGTAAATATCTTTAGAATGTGGAGACTACCTGAAAAGCAAGGAAAGACATTTTGAAGGTCTGAGGCTTTATCAAATTGTTTTTAAGTTAGATAATTGGACTTTAGAGCGAAATTTAATTGTACCTAAAGGCAAATACATTTAGACTGTATTATGGAGCATTCGCTCAGCAATACCAAAAACTGAATTATATTATTTTTAAGTATCTTGCATAGTTTAAATGGGGTGGGAGTCAGGGGTTGAGGAAACTACATTTTTTATGGTAGCAGACATGACAAAGACAAGCCCAGAGATGAAGCCCGGCTCAGCTTGGCACTACAAACAGTGGAGCTCGACTGACCTACTTGTGCCATTTCCAGTAATTAAGTAGCACATCTGTCTTTTAAGTGGTTCACAGTAATGAACAGTAAATCAGAAGCAAGGAGGTATGCCTATGTCTCCGAAGTGAATCCTCAGCAACTCATTATATCGCTGAGTTCATTTAACTTTTAAGGAGAGAGCAATTAGGGCAATTACTGGGGGCTCCAGAAGAATATGCAGATGTGGAACAGGCAGTGGATAGGAGCAAAGCCTTTTGGACCCACCTGGACCTGGGGCTCAGATTTTCACTTCTTGCACTGGAACAGCCTTGTGATTTATAGCAGCTGGGATCCATCCCCATGCTCCCAAGCACATGAAATGCACACACTGACCAGCCAGGAGCTGGTACATCTACAACATTTATCACTCCCACTACGAGCTGGTTTTCCAGCCTTGGTTGCATACTTCAATGTTTCTGAAATTACAGTAGCGCAAGATACAAACTCTCCATGCCAGCTGCAGGAGAAATGTTTTTCCTTGAAATGCAATGATCTTTGTAGGTGTATTGTATAATAAAATCAAAGTGGATATAGCCTTTTATTATTTACATTACAAAAGCTCCTTCATGCACCAGCCAAGGTCTACTGTCTTCACTCAGGGCAAGCACTTCTTGCCCAATAAACAAAGGCAATTTAAGCAGGTCATGAGACCTGTTAGAACCTTTCCAACAAAATCATTTACTCCCTTGAAAATAGTTTTTGCATCACTAAATTTTTAAATGAATTAAAGTCAAATCAGTTGGAGCTTGAACTGGGCAGAAGCCTAAACAAAGTTTTAAGTTTGGAAACATTCCATGTTTCCAAAAACCGTTTCAATGTATGACTTGAAAGAGAATTTCATTTTTAATTTGTTTAAAGTTAATTGTAATAACAGCCTTTAAAATTTCCTGAGGAGAAATGTCTTGTCTCTTTCAGACTAAATAGTTCAGTTCAGCTAAAATTAATCTAGGTATTCCAATTGCAGAGATCTTAATTTTTTAACATAGAAATGGAAGATGTTTTTAAGAAAGAGATTTAATGATGTGGCAGGGACGAAAAGCAACAGACAATAGAATTGCTTCCCCTTCACCTCTAGTAAAGTGTATGTATTGCTGAAGGAACAAAAAGTGAGGTATTGAAGTTTTTTAAAGAGGTTTATTTTCTTGCTTGAGGGTGCCCACAAAACTTTTATCCTGCCTGCATTTATATATGAAAATACCTTGAATACCAGGAGCATTGCTATTAATCTACTGATTACCAGAGAACGTTAGGGCAAACTTATGCATTCTAGAAAGACAAGTAGGCATAATCTCAGGAAGGAGTTTCTTTGCTGAAGAGACTGAATAACTCCTGTCAATTTGAGATTATCTATCTTTTATTATTTTCCTATGCTTTCTCTCCCACCTTTGGAAAATTCGAGTGTGATTCAGGAAAACGCATAAGTAAATTCATAAATTAACACACTTAATTATATTGAGTAATTTCCTAAACTCAGGGGGTATTTGAATTAGTTAAGAATGAAAACATTTGAAAGTAATGGCTATCAATAAATGAATAAATAATACAGCAGAAAAATTGCCCCTGCATCTTGGGTATAGCCTGGAAAAGGGCTCTGTCTTCTCATCAGATCAGGTTCCCGTAGAATGATAGTGCTAAACCAGATAATGTTGAATGACAACACACAGTGTGAGTCTGTGAAATAAACCCAAGAAATCAGAGAGCATCTTTGCTTTCCTCCTTCATTTGTGATTAAAGAACATATTGCTTTTCACAAACAATAAGAATTACACAGGGAAAGTAAAAATGAAAACAAGAGAAAGCTAATGAGAAAGTGTAAAAGAGAAGAAAACCGAGAGAGTTTTCAGTGTGTTCATAGACGAGAGATTTAACTAAGGAATACAGGCACTGCACCTTTCCTTAGAGAACTGGAAATATCCCTTGGACCAGTAGTTTCACCTATTTTTATGATCCATCCATATATGTAAGCATTGGGCAGACTGCTCATAAAAGAAATATTTCCTAAAGAGGACACTGCCAGTCTGGTTTTTTAAGAGCTGATGTAGAAACTCTACACCACCTTAAGTGCTGCCTGTAATAAATACTTTATAAAATACCCATAAAAATATTTATATGAGAAAGTAGGGAGCTGTTAAAGTAGTCTGTGTTGCCACTTCAGCTTATTTAGGGCCAAAATTCATGTTGCCAGTAAGAATTTATGACAGGACATATGTACACGCATAAAAGCACATATGAAAAGTTTAGTGTTATCACATTATTATTTGAATAAAATTTGGTTGTCTTCCTGAGGAGTTTAGAAATATGAGAAACTATATACCACAAAGTGTTTTCTCATATACCTGACATCATCTTTGAAGAATGCCACAAATGTCAGGTAAAAAATAAGGACTCAAACAATGGCCTACCTTTGCGACACCAGTTGTTTCTTTAGAGCAGCTATACATACCTGAAAATAAGAAGGGATTTTGTTCTCTAGCTTATCCCCCTGCAATTACCTTTACACAAGCTTTTCCAAATAGAAAGAGCTTGATCTTCACAGCACACAACAGACTTGTCTGGGACTGGAACTCTTGCTCTGCCCGCCACTTTGACAAGCACGAGCCAGTTTATCTTTTCATCTGCTAAAGTACTCAGAATTGGCAAATCCCATCAAATATCATACCTGGAAACAAAGGGCCCAAGGGAGCCATTTCCCTTGTGGAAGATGCAAGGATGCCTAACATTAACGCTAAAACAACTGAACAGGAGCTCAGCACTCTCTCTTCTAATAACATATATGCTTTTTAAAACAGGTTACCAGCGCACAAACAGTGGAGATTTTCTGATACAAAGTCAGACATGGTAGTGTTCAGATTAACATCAATTCACCTTGCCCAACACAGTTCCTCAGTCTGGATGTGTTGCAGGCTGAAAGGAATAGTGTATGTTCAATGTTCATTATGTGGGACATTGAGGGGAACTTATCCACAGATTCTGGACTCGAAACACTATTGGAAGGAGCAGTGTTGGGATGGTGGGCACTTGACACAGTGAGAAACCCCTGGAAATGACTTTTAATGGAAAATAAATTGCTATTTCTGAACACTGCTTCCCCCTAACCCCATATGTGTTAAAGCTGGAATCTGAGACTGGAATAGATCATTCTGACATTCAGACTCCACAGTCCTTTTCTGGGATCAGTTGACCTTCAGACTCATAACTTAGCTCCACCCAAACAGACTGAAGTACAATATCCATTTCACTGTAAACCTAGCCATGCCATATGTTATTTGTTTTTATTATTATTATTACTTACTACAACATACATAGTCATCTTTATCATAAGCAAAAGTGACATACATCTTATTGTGCTTTTTAAAAAAAATACAGATTACTGTGCAGTAATATCAGATCATGAAAGAGATTTAAGGCTCCTTTGCCTAAGCTTTATGAATGGCAGACAACAATAACAATGGAAAGGGAAAAAGCCCTCTCATGGTGTTTTCTCAAGTGGCTCCTGTGATATTAGGACACTGCTGTTATGTAAGACAGACCAGATAGTGATGTGTAAAATCACAGTAGTTCTGAGGTCAAAAGAGCTCTGCAGAGTGACACCACCTGCAGGAGGTCCCATTGTAGCTGATATTGCCCACTACAGCAGGCATAAATACAGAATTCATTAAAGCACGCATTGGCTTCTGTAGATAGTACAGCTTCATAAAAGTTAGAAGAGGTAGGACAATAACATCTCACCACAGCTACCATGAATGACAAAACCAAAAACTAAAATGAAGGGGATAAAGAAAGGGGAATATCTGCAGCTTCTCTACAAAAGATGTGTTTTAGTAAAATGCACCTGACTAGTTACAGGAGAGAAGTAAGAGACTGAAGTACTTTGGCCTGTTGATACAGGAAGCTTAGGCAATGCAATGCTTCCCTCTGGATTTAGAGTCTCTGAAAATGTCCATTCAGTTAGGTAGGCCTTGGGTCAAGTCCCAGGAAGATTGTAGTTTCTTGTTAGTTCATTTATTTTAATACTTTGGAAGAAGTGAACTGTGGCTTTTTGCAGAGAAACACCAAAAACAATTTTGAAAGTATAATTTTTTGGCATAACATGAATTTTGGACTGTCAGGCTGTACATCTACAGTAGACATTCAGATTTCTGAAGCATTTCTTTTTTCATACTTCTGCAGAAGTTTTTATGAGGAAGAGGCAGTTTCTGAGACTCAGCAGACCATCTGGCTACAAAGCTTTGCTGATCTCTGAAAACTTTAGCTATTAGCAACAGTTTCACCTCATTTAAGAACCATAAATACACTATTTCTTCCTCTACTTCTTCTTTGTGGTTATCCCAACTGAAAAAATAAACCCCAACAGCTACTATGAAGACAGCAGGAAAATAATAGAGATAAAAATGGTGTTGCTTAGATACAGCTTTAACAGTGAATGAGGTCAGGTATTTTCTGCTCATTAACAAAGATGACCTAACTGCAGAACAGTAGTAAAGCCCATCACATCCCGCTAAATAAAATCTTCACTGGAAGGTGGAGGAGAGATTAGAGGAGCTTCGTTTATGGACTTTTTATACTGCGATACTTTTGCTCTCTTCAGATTGAGTAGTACAATCCTGGCTACTTCATTCATGTGACCAGACACCCACACCTAAACCCAATACTAAAAATTATTTGCTTCAATGAGATTATTTGCACAAACGAGGGATTGCAGAACAAAATCTTAAGATGCCAACCTACGTGGGGTTTCTTAGGAGTCTTGGATGAAATCTTTAGAGAAGGGGGGCTTTTTACAAATGTTGTGTAATTTTATTTAAGAGGGTGGGTCAGATGCTCAGTTGATGCAATTCGAAGTAGTTATGTTGTTTTTAGTGGTTCTCTAAGGTCTTTCCTGTAAAGACATGGACTGTAGAACCAGCTGTATATTAATATTACACTATCTTTTTATGCTTCCACAACAAATAGGTTTAATAAGCAGCCATCTCTTTTCAGAGTGTTCTTGCTATGAAACTAAACAGAAATATGGTCTGCAATAACACCAAGGTCAACATGTACTGCAAAGAAATAGGAGAGTGTTTCACCAGAGAATGGAAAGGATGTTAAATATTTTAAGAATCTGCTGCTTAAATAAAAGCAATTCTCCTGTGCATTAAAAATACATTTATAGATCCTATTCAGAATTCAACAGAAGATGACTTACAACAAAAGAAAACTTAAAAGGACTTGTCTGTTGCCAAAACGGGTAAGTATATAGGACAGTCTTTGGTAAATGTAGCAGAAATCATGAAACACACTTAAAAACGTTTGGAGCCCTCTTTTCTATTAAATATGTAGCCTACATTACAATTTAAGCATTGACGGTATAAGGAAGGAATTTAAAGGGCAAGATGAGAAGAAAAAATGTGTGTCACTTAAGATGAACATAGCAGGCATCCTAGCTAATTTATGCAGATGGAACTGTTAAACAAATAAATTAAAAAGACCCCCACTGTCTGCACTTGACAGAAATGGAAATCATCATCTTTTCTCTCAGTCTGCTCTTTTTATCTTTCTTTTCCTTCTCTGAGTGAATGTGAGTCAGAAATCACCACTGGCAGAACAACCTTTGACAAATTTTCAGATCCCAAAGAAACAGAACCTGGTTTTGTGTGTGCTAATATGGAGTCTGGGAAGCCCCACCCTTTTACCTCAAAAAAAAAGAAGTGCTGGAAAACATGGGTACAATCTCTCAACACATCACATCTGCCCCATTTTGATTATCTCTTTTTCTCTTTGTGTTCTGGGCTTCAAGTTGTAACTTTCACTGGGAAGAAACAACTCATTTTGGACAAGAGTGAACAGCTCTGATTTTGGTACAATTAAAAAAAAAAAAAAGATGCAAGAATTTATTCACTACCAGACAAGGAATCCGCACTGGAAATCTATGCCTTACACAAGCACTTTTCATGTTCTGATCAATATTTACCTTTCCAGGTTGGAAGAGTTCAGAAAACTATTTTTATCATCAAGGTCTGATATGACTTTGGTGTGTATTTACTCTGAAATGACTGTTGGTGATAGAGCAAACACAGCATGACCTAACCAGGATGTGTTACACTGCAAAAATGTTATTCTGAGAGATGTAACGGCAATTTCCAACAGCAAACAGCCCATTGCAGCCCTCTTTACACTGTATTAGAGATTTGGGTGGGCACTTCTAAGAAGTATATATGTGGACAACCCAGATTTCAGAATTTGTTCTTAAAGGGTGGATAAAAGGTTATGAACTTTATTTTCTGTTTAGTGCATATCTAGACAAAAGGCCCCAGTGCCTTTAAGGGCCATATCAGTACATGTCCTGCATTTATGTTTCCAATCTTGTCTTTATTTCTCTGTACATGCCCCTCAGAAAATTGCACTGCACATATAATCTGAAATGGGTTTCCACTCCAAATGACCCATAAAAATAGCTGGCTTGGACACTGTCAGACTGAGGACACTGTAGATGTGATCACAGGCTACATAGTCAAGACTTGGTATCTGATACATGAAGAAGAAAAGCTGAAAGAATATCTTGACACATAACATTGGAACACAGGTTGTGTTCCACTTTTTATGGAACACCTCATTTAATCTGTCAAGGGTGCTAACTAATAGGGATGAGGCTTTTTGAAGACTAACATGTGAGGTCTCCCATTGATCCATATGCTTGGGTCGATAGCCCCAAGCAGGGGATGTTGTTGACATACTCCCAGAACCATCAAAATATTGTGTGCACAAGCCTGGTAGCAACACCTGCCTTCAATTCCGTTTGCATTGTGGAGCACTGAAAGTATTGGGAAGAATGGGTTAGCAAGCTAACATCAGCTGCTGCTTCCAGAAGTAGTTGTTGTTAACCAGCTAGTAGTATTACAGAGACTCAAAAGTTTGAATCTTCTGTTCCAAAATTATTTCCTCATATGAATACCACAATCCAAGTGCTATGTTAACTGGGAAATTACAGCCAAGTTTCCATCCTTTAAAAGTACATCCCACATTATGGAAAACTACTAGGCCAAATGAGGTCAGATTTGACATTAAGATCCAGTGCCAAACAATTTCTTCCACAGATGGCACTTGTAGGATCCACTAAAGCACAAGTCTCTCTTACATGCCTGTACTGAAAAGTAATTCATATTCATTTCAGCCATAAAAATAAATAAATAAAATTGATTATTCACCATGATGAGTCAACAGATTGTAATGGCCCTTTATGGTACCTCTTAGTTTTAAAACCAAATCAGATTTCTTGTAATTCACTATATTAATCCATTAATTAATTACGTGTGACTATATCAGAGAGACAAACAAACAAACAAAAATAAAAAATATAAAAAGAGACAAAACAATGACAAATATAATTTAGTAGTTACATTCCCAAAAGGAACACACAGATATTTCTAGCTCCATTTATTCCTCTAATTTCCAACTACTCTATTGTATGCAAGTGATGTAGAAACCCTACAATAATTGCTGAGGTTACTCATTAAAATTCAGAATGACAGAGAAGAGAAGCATGGAAAACATTTCTGACATCTAAAGATAAGGTAAAGTTATATAAAGAAATAAGATTGCAGACCAATCTCATGGCTAAAATACTGGTGTAAATTAGGATTCTTGTGTCAAGTATATGAAACACTAAAAATATTGAACAGGTACTTTTGCTTTCAGCAGGACAAGTATTTTGCATAAAATGAAATATTCATGTAACAACACGGCTATAAAAATAGGTAATTTATCACTGCGATCATAAACAGCAGAGATATATCCATATGATAGGAAAGATAAGGCACATTCTGGTACAAGCTCTCTCTCAGGCCCTACTGATGTGTCCTGCAAAGCCCTTCTGTTATGCTGCTGCTGTGTCATCCTGTCTGCTAGATGTCCCAAGCATGCAGTTACAAAAATTCGGCAGAGAAAAGAAAAGCTTTTTAAAATCAAATATAACACTCTTCAGAAGCTCTCTCCCAACACCCTTTTTAAAATTCTTGATATGTTTGCTTCAGCTCTGTGCAAGTTCATTTAGTATTCACATAAATGAAGGGACTGCTTCATGAGTTTGCCCACTGAAGTGTTACAGCCCTGTGAAAGACTCTTGGAAAAGAAGCATTTTGGACAAGGCAAGACACCAGGGGAAGACCAGAAAGATTTTACATTTTCCAGCACAGCTCGGTTCTGACAAGGGCTTTACTGGAACACATAGATTTGGCTATTCCTAATTGATTGGCAGTTTTATGAGGTGTACAAACCTTGGACCTCAGCTGGAACTGTCATACATTTTACCAGTTATCAAAACTGGGATTTAAGATCAGGTCTTAGATGGGAGTGGGAAGGGTTGGCAGTGGTAAATGCATTAACCCACTGACACAAGAACCTAGAGACAAAGTTTAAACAGAGTTTTCTTTAAGAACTTTATATTATTTTTCTACTCTGTATCTTTCCTCATAAACTAAAGGCCCTGCACTAGAGAAGTTTATAAAATAAACTGTGTGTATTAATGTGCACAGAAGTCATGGTTTTGCTTATTTAAACTGAAATTAAGAAAGTAGTTTTACTTGGCTGAAAGAGATAGTTAGAGAGAGGGAAGAATATGGTCCTCACTAAGGTTAAATAAAGTGTTTAACATCTTTCATGTTAAGTGAATTGACATACCTAAATTCTTCAGCTCAAGTGCAAAATATCTGTGAAGCATATGAATCTATTTTTAATTTACCAGGTTTCTAAATTTTCCAACATAGCCTAGAAAGGTAGGGAAGAAAAAGCTACGAGTTTAAGAGAGGAAAATATTGTGAGCAATTGATAGAAATAATAATCATGTTAAGTAGAAACACATAAAACTGTAAATGGAAAATTAAACTATTATATTCAAA
Organism: Anser anser; assembly: GCF_964211835.1. NCBI lineage: Eukaryota > Metazoa > Chordata > Aves > Anseriformes > Anatidae > Anser > Anser anser. Next base: position 9,045,406 of record NC_139726.1, read on the forward strand.
AAAAGAACTCTAGTGCCTGTGGAAAATATGTGGCAAACAAACAGTTTAGGGATATTAAGCCAATAACACCGCAATGTTTCTTTTGCTTCATATGCTGTTTTAACTTTACAACTAATGGATTTAAAAATGTTTTCTTAATACATTTCATTTGTCATGGTAAGCGATGAAAATGAGACTCAGCAGTATTTCAAACAAAAGCTCCAAACAATTATAACATTACATGAGACCTTCAAAAAACCCTGAAGTGCTGCCCCTAAATACCTGCTCATGGCCCATCCTTCTAACTCCACAGAAGTTATGTGAAGAAAAGAGGGCAGAAACTGATTTTTCCTCTTGAGAGCTTTGGTACATTTGCTACTATATATTTTCAAACTGTTCTTGGGTTAAAAAACCTGCTGGGAAACTTTAACCATAGTTTGAATTTTTAACATGACTCTAACAAGAGCAGGAGCAAGGTCAGTATTTCAGGCATGTTTTGCCTTGCTCTTAGGTAGGGAGGTTAGTTGAAGAGAACTCATCAATAGTTGAGCAATGGCAGGGAGGCATTCAGTGGTTTTGATCCCATGTAAAGATTATGTAATAGACACAATATAAAACCTGTGAGAAAGAAGGAATCATATGCCAAGTCTCTTCAGTTGTACATTCAAAGATCATTACAGGATGAAGTTTATAAATGTATTTTCTTAAAAGACTGATTTCTGCTGAAAATCTTAAGTTTATCCCAATTTTAAAGTTATGAAATTGCCAAATATTCTACTGAATTACATTCAGAGAACACAAAAATAATGTGTATGACAGTATCCATGGAATAATAAAATGGCTTTGGTTGCTCTTCTAGTTCGAACCCCCTGCCATGGGCAGGGACATCTCCCACCAGAGCAGGTTGCCCAAAGCCCCATTCTGCTTGGCCATGAATACTTCAAGGGACGGGGCACTCACAGCTTCTCTGGGCAGCCTGTTCAGTGCCTCACCTCCCTCATAGTGAGGAATTTCTTCCTCATATCTGTCTACCCTCTTTCAGTTTAAAGCCATTACTCCTTGTTCTATCAGTATACTCCCTTATAAAGAGTCCCCTCTCCAGCTTTCTTCAGCTGTAGGCCCCCTTTATGGAATAAATTACTATTTACTTTAATTTTATTTTTATTTTAATTTTATTTTGTTTTATTTTATTTTTTAACATCCATTAAAACTTGCTTATACAGAAATCAGTTCAGATATTTCTGAACAAAATTTCCCTAGTATAATACAAAATAACTAATGAAAATATTTTAAAAAACAAAATATTAAAAATTAAAAATATTTTTAAAATTACTTATTTTTAGTAGAACTACACAAGTACTGTATTATTTTCCTCTAATTTAACATGAGAAATACTATCAATGAATGAGGATAGAAAATATGAAATTTTTAAAATATTTTCTAAATGTTAATCTTACAGTGGCTATCAGAATGAAACTACCTCACTCTCTGTTATAGTTTGGAAAATACCCAAAGAAGTAGGATTTTCAGCTGGGAAAAATATATAATGTAGTATGGCCTATATGTTTGCTTGTTTGTTACAGTGCCTGCAAAATAACATTTTTGCCACCTGTGCTTCTCCCAGTGTCCTGCAGGGATACAAATCAATTGCAAAAGTTTGTTATATGGCAAGAGAGAATAAAGATCTGTGTTAAGCATGTCTTATGGGATAAAATTCAGCCCAGTATAAATTTTTGGCTCTGTTGTTGCCACAATAAGTAATGGTCTAGATCCTCGGTGACCCTAAGGTGTATTTTCTATGAACAGAGAGTTATGCTGAATTTTTCCCACTGAAGATCTATCCCAAACATACCTGTCTGATTTACATTTTTTAATACAAGTCATTCTGGACTTAGAAGTGTTTCTGGGTGTGAGGAATGGTGTTCCAAACAAAAGAACATGAATTATGAACACTTGGGAAAAGAAATAAACTTCTCAGAGTATCCATGTATGGCTAATACTATTCTTTAGTAACTATTCTCTTCACTTTAATCTAAACACATTTTTCTTGTATTGGGAAAAAAATGTTCATTTTCTATAGTTAATGATAAAGGAGAGGTTTTTGTAATGGGCTTGTATCAGACTAATTTTTTTCTATTTCACTTTGTGACTACTAAAGATACAACTGTCATTTGACTGAGAATTTCAGAGCATTAAAGGTACTTAACTATAAGAGGAAAATGAATGTTTAAATCAACTCCCTAGTCAATAAATTAACACTAAGTTCTTCAAATTCCATGCATATACTATTTCTATTGTCTTGATAATACTACTAGTATCTTATAAAGTGCACACAGCTTTCATAAGTGTAAAGTGGCATAAGCTTAATTGTGTCTAAATATATTTTTTAATAAAACACAATGGTGAATGCCACTAAATTAATGTCTATGACTTCATTTCATACAGCCGTAAGCTCAAAGAATTTATAAAGTACTATGTCCTTCTATGACAAAAAAATAATAATAATAAATACAACAGATCTAAATTTGGAAATGAAATTACTAAAGGACTCCATCATAGTCTTAAAATTCCTGTTATAATGGTCTCATTCTATTTACAGTTCCTACAAGTCTGTTAATATTCTGCATAATTTGTCAAGCATTGACAACTGCAGTAGAAGACATAAAATACAGCAGAAACTGTGCCTCCTCCAGAAAAGCACAGGTGCAGAAATCACAGAGAAGAGAAGGAAAGTGAATGCCTTTAAAAATGTATTGCACACCTTTCTCTCTGACTTCATTCAACGCATTATGAACAGAGACACAGACTTTAGATTTTTGTGCTGCTTCAGTGAGATTCAGGAGGTGAATGAAAAGAGTGGTGTTTCCTGGCATCTCTGCACAGGAAGCCCACTGGGGAAACTCTGTTGACACTGAAGACAGTGGCAGAATGCTTCCGGACTTCAAAGAAACCACAATTTCAGTCTTGGCTTGAAGCTTTTCAAATGCCTCTGGAGAAAAAATTGCCTACCATAAGCCAACGTGAGGACGTGATGTTATAAAGTCTGCAGTTTGTCACTCACAATAAAACTATCCCCTTTCTCCCCATATCAGGTTTTGATCAGCGTTAACACCATTAAAATCACCACATTACCCAAGGGCAGTAAACTTGCACCCACCTACCCCAGCATGCTTTGCCCTCCTCCTCCACAGTCTGCTCTGCCTTGTGCATTGTTAAAATTTGTTTAATTACAGGAAATAACCACCATCTGCTTCTTCTGCTTACGTGGATGGAAAAAGAGAGAGACATGGACTGAATTTAAGTTAATTAAAGTTAACTGAATGCAGTCATAGTGATTTAAGTGATAGTAGGTGGTCTGGCTACCACTTTTTACAGTTTTCAACTGGAAGGGGGCAAATACCCTACTAAGTGTGTATTCCGTTTTTAAAATAGATTTTCTAAAGCTATTTACTAACTGAGGGAAAGGAAAGAGAAGGTTACTACTAAGTACCAATGGGAAAGGAGTTTCAAAAGCACTCAGCGCTGAACAAACTCTGATCCCATTCAGTTAACTGGAGATACTATTATTGATTTAACCAAGAGCAATGCAAAATATCTTGCAAAATCTGATGCAAAGATGCTCCTTGTGTTGAAAAGTACTGAATGGTTATTTGTCCATTCTGTTTGTTTGTTTTTCCTGACAAGTTCCCCCTCTTGTATTCCTTCTTCAAAGCTTTGAAAAAATCAGAGCTTATAAAGAAAACTCAAATATATCTCAGGGGTATGAGGAGGGAGAAAAGAATTTCTGTATCGGCAATGTTATTTTTATAAGGTTCAGCTTAAGAGCTACAAAATATTGCAGATGCATAGCTAGAAGGGTTGGCAGAGACATCCCATGGAGATCTGTTTTTCAAATTAAGAACCTTCTGAATCTGACTGACAAACACCTGGCATCTAATCTTTCTCAGCAGCTTTACTATGAAATGAACATAAAGCAGCAGCAGAACACATCTAGTAATTGCTTTCAATTAATAATGACATTTTTAGGGAGCATAAAGCTGACAACGGCAGCTCTATCACCTGTATCCCTTGGGTTGGGGTAGATTAATCCATCCCCGGGTAAAGTGACCCACACTGGGTCGCCTGGAGACCACATCTGTGGGTGACTAACACTTGGTCAGACACCCCTGAGGGGCTGTACTACCTGCACAGAGCCCACTGAAAGGCCAGTCATGATCAGACCAAAGGACAACTTAGACACGAACCATTTTTATCTTCTATCAGCCACCTTCAAATATATCTAGAAAAAGTAGAGCAGCACCCTGCACTCCATGATACTGCATTATTGGCACTTCTCATGTGGAAAAGCATTGCATCAAAACAAGTATTCAAGTCTGAATCTAAACCAAAGTTTAGATTATGAGTCTTCAAAGTACAAAGCAGAATTTGTATCCTGTCTTCCCTGTATTTGGACAATGGTGATGGTAATTCATACTCTCCTCTGAAGGTGTTTCTGAGCTAGGACTGCAGGCTTACTGAAGTGTTTAATTCAATTAGGTCAAAATTTGATGCAGCATTACATTAGTTAAACAAACAAACAAAAACAAAACAAACAAAAAAAACAAACTTGCTCAGGTCAGACAAGTAACCAAAAAGGTAACATTATGTTGGGATCAGCAGTTTTACAAAATAGAAAGATACTTTCGATATAGCTAACTAGAATATTTTAACAACAGTATCAATTTAAATTCATTTTACTTCAGAAATAAACACTTTTTCATGTTTTTCCCCAGTTTAGTAAACAAGATGCAGTCTGAACATTTGTCTTGATTTTATTTCTCTTTCTCTCGTTATCTTTCTTGGTATGAAAGCAACAACATTAAAAGAAAAAAAAATCTGCAAAAACAAGAGAAAGAAACCCAGAAGGAAGATCAAATTTTGCTATCTCCATATTTAAAGGAAGTAGGAGGGACACTCTGACTGAAGAACATGCTTCCCCAGAGGCCTGTGCAGATCTGAGCTTCATCTGAGGTAGATGCTAAGTACAGAGGCAAGATGAAGCAGGCATGGTCAATAACATTTGCCTTTCAAAACCAAATACATGTTTCTGAATTCTTAAAAATCTTCATTTTATTTGACCCATTTCAGTATCTTGACATTGAAGATACAGCAGCTCATGTCAAACAGAAAAGGGAAAAATGGTATACATACATGTTTTGGAGAACAAGACAACTGTTCATTTAAAAGAACATTGCCTAATAAAAAGATGGTCAAGCATATTACAAGTACTTAACACAGCAATACTACAGAAGGCATGCATGAAATTCTGAATTTAAGTTAAATTGTTTTTCTCTAATTTATATTTAAACCTGAATGTAACCAGATCACACTTACAGGAAACCATACCTTGCTCCACATATATGAAGGATAGCAACTTACTTGCTTTGTTTCTGTGAACCCTTGACTCCACTTATTGCCAGTGATCCCCTTCTCCATTTCCATCTTTTCCAGTTCTCACCTTCATGTTTCTTCTCCTCCTTTTGTCCTTACAAACCAAACTGAGTTAACTATTAAAAAAAAAAAGGGGGAGAGAGAGAGAGGGAGAGAGAGGTTTCAGGTAAATAGGACACCAAAAAATCACAGAACAGGATGCTTCAGACAGCTGTGTTTGCATGCTATGCCCTTTTCCCTGTGCTTTTTTCCTCCTGCTACAAGCTCTTCAGAACAGGACCACCTCTAAATCTACATTAACAATAACTTTCGTCTCCCACCTATGTCAATAATAATTAATGAACTTTAGGGAGGTTGCAAACAGTGCTGTGAAAGCATCCAGTATCAAGGCTAGTTGCAAGCAAATAAATAAATAAATAAATAAATAAAAATTATATTAGAAGCTTTTTTATTCAATGATTTGGAGGAAAGAAAGCTGTTTTGTTTCTGTACTTAGCACAGAATTTCAGATAGTACTTGCAGGGGTTTTGTTTTGTTTTGCACTATGAAGTACAAAAAAAGCACTAAGAAATACAATCTTATTCACTTCATCAACCAGGAAATAGAAACCATCAGATAGATATTGCATCTGCATCACCATGTTACTGATTCAGAAGAAGTTACAAGGTTTAGGAAGTGTTTATATTCATTACTTCCTTTGAACATTTGCTACGTTTTATGTATATAGCTGAAAAATAGATCTTGGTAAGGTCTTCAGGATGAATAGATGGAATTAGAAAAATGTATTGAGAAAAAAACAGAAAGCTATTCCAGATTTAAAAATAAAAAAATTAAAAAAAAATAGTCAGTGTTTAGGGGGTTGGAGGCTGTATTAATTAGGGTAATTAGAGGAAAACTTGCAGTTTGGAGAATGACAGTAATTTAGGAAATAATGGTAAATGTTAAGGACTAATAAAAAACATCCTAAATTTGAGAATGAGACACAGCAGGCAGCGGATGTTATTGAAACTGCACAGAACTAAATTCTAAGGAAAACAGAAATTTTATGATTATTTTCCAAGTTAATAAAATGTATGTTTAGAATAGGCAAAGACAAAACTATTGTGGGAAAACCTCAAAGTCTACCATGAAATATGTAGCTGAAGTAAAACCAAATGGAATTCTCTGCTGTATTGCATCAGTGTTGTTTTATTATTCCATTGACTTATTTACTGTATTATGACTGCGACTATGTTTAGGAAGATACGTATTTTCAAACAATGTTGTGAATTAATTTTTAAATTATGAGGAGAAAAAACAAACAAACACGGACGTGTTGTACTCTTGAAGGAAGAGACTTTGCAATCCATAAGCTAAGATCTACTATATTCTGAATACTTAAATACATTTAATAATGACATTGTGCAAAAAGTTGGTTCCTAAAATTATTGACCAGACAGAAGAAAAAATTCTGGAATCTCAGTACAATCCCAGCAACAAATAAGTAAATCTATTGTAGTCTCTAGTCATTAATGTTAATAAATATTTGAAACATGAAACTAATTGACCTAATAACTCAAGCCTGCGCTAATTTGGGTGGGGAAAAAAAAAAAAAAGGAAAGAAAAAAAAGAAAAAAGTAAAAGGAGAAAAGAAAAAATAAGTCTAATAATGTCTGTGTGAAATCTTTTACTAAATTTACTTATTTTAAAGAAAAAAGAAAACTCATATTAGATTTTGTAAAAACAAAATTCAAAAGAAACTTTCCCTACTGATTCTAATTCTATTAGGATTAGCGCTTTTAAAGACAATTTGCATCTATAAGAAATTAAGTATTGTGACTTCAGTACTGGAAAAAAAAAAGCTGTACACAAGAGCATATGAGGCCAATCAGAATAACAACTTTATCTGCATCCTCTTGATCTTTCTGAGTACACATATTTTGACTATTCAAACTCACTACAAATCTGAATATGAAGAAGCCATATTAAAATCATTTTTTAGCACTAGAACCTCCCTCTCATTGAACAGCTGTAACAATGATAGATGGCGTTACTGAGAATGACTGAGAGGCCTCATAAATATATTATATATTTATATATAAATAATAATAAAAATATAAATAATAATAATATAATAAGTATATATAATAATAATAATATAATAGTAATATAAATAATAAAAATAATAATTTATAATATATTATATAATCAGTTTACAGGTGGAAGCCAAAATGTTCATAACTATTAAATTACAGCTCTCCGTATTTCCAACTGGATCTATTTGGCAACCTTTAAAAAAAAAAAGTTATTGTTTTAAATTTGTGTTCAAGTTTAATTTTTATTTGCATTGTCTTCTGCTGCCTAGTACTCCACACAAGTGTTATCTTCAGAAGATGAAACAGCTGAGCTGACAAATATGCTTTGCCTGTGACATCATTAATAAGGTTTTATAAATATCCACTACAACATCCTCTGGATTGTTATTTGTCAAAAGATACATTTCAATCAATTTAAAAGTATTTTCACTTTAAGGTCTTGTTCTCAGCTGAGATAAACAATGAAAAATGATGACATATTATATTGTCTTATTAACACTGGCACACACCGAAAAATGATGTCATATTATATTGTCTTATTAACACTGGCACACACCCACATGCTCCAACCATCTTCTCTCCCATTATTATCAACCTTCTTCATCACTGGAAAGGACAGGGCAGAATTCAACCTATTCTGTATAAAATTAGACAAATTACCATGCATTTATAAACTCACATTGTTCCAATGTAGTCAGTATAATACTGACCTGGGATCTTTTGACATGAGATCATGCTTCTCCAGCTCATGAGTACCTGATTCCCTGGCACAGAGATGAAAAGAACTTAGCTATAATTTCTCCTGTGCATTTAGATATTTTTCTTGGCAAAGATTTCTGCTGCACAGTGCCGGTAGAGAGGTCAAATTTGGATCTTCCTTCAAATTTCATCATTCTATTCTTGTCGCAACAGATAGAGAATAACCCAGCCCCCCGGCCTACTCAGTGCCAGTTTCTGTGCTAACAACAAAATGCTTTTTGTGGTGTATTTTTCTATTTCTGGAGCATGGTGTTATGAGCCAATAGGATATACAGGCTCTGAATACCAGAACCTACCTTTGCTTGAAAGGATAAACAAAAATGTCCTCCAGATGGGGCCAAATGCCATATAAATGTTACTTGCATGAAGTACACAATAGACTTTAGGTTTTCAGCAAAATTCTCCCTACATTTTGTCTTTGACTGGCCTGAGTAGAAAGTGAAATAAAATAAAAACAAAAATCCACAGTCCTCAAGATAAGCAGCACTCAGCAAAAATTCAGAGCAGTCACAGAGATTTTCTAATTTGTGACATATAGGAGCAGTGTTGGAAACAGCATTTACATAAAGTTCTTTAAAAAAAACTCATTACAATATAATTCTCTTAATTATATTTACATCTATCTGAAAAGTAAAAACCTAATACAAATCTAACAATGATTTGAATCTCTGGATGCAAGGAGTCTTGGAAAATTCAGAAGAAAGCTCAGATAAAATATTTTTTGGAGGAAAAAAAAAAAGTGGTACCACTATGTTCATAAGTGAGAACAATGAAAAGCAGATGAGGTAAATAACAGTCCTTTCGAAATACTTTCCATCCATCCATGCTGTAGTATGGCTTGTGTATACTCAATTGAAACAGCTGGATAAACATTTAATTATTGCTTTATTTGTCAGAAAGCGTTCAGTACAAAATGCATAATGAACAGTACCAAACACAGAAAGAAATCACAACAATTCGATGTTATTTTGAATAAATAAACACGTTTAATGTAGGATTAATTTTAGTATAGTATTTCATTAGCTGTGATAAAATCTTCAGAATTGTTTAAGAAGCTATAGCCACTCTTTCTATTAGCTATAGCTATAACTACAAGGATTATTTTTCACTTAAAAGTAATTTTATTGAGTAAAACTGTGATATTAACAGAGGCAAACAAGATAAATGAAGAGTAAAAAATGACATTTCACCATTTGCTGTATTTCAGTATGGTTAATTTCAATTGGCTTAACTTGTCTATGTCAGCAGACTAACCCCAGTGATTCTCTTTTATCATATTCCTATGTTTTTCAGTCTAAAAATTAATTGTCTATCTAAAAAACAGAATCATTTAAGATAGGAATTTTTCTGAGACATATCTTAGAGTATGGCATTCACATGTACTATTCACTATCCCATGTTGTGGAACCCTGACTGGGAAAAATACCTCATCTTATGATGGTATAGACTATCTTTAGTAGTAGTAATAGTAGTAGTACCTAGAACAAATAACAAAAACATTTCTCCTTTTCTTCCTGTAGCTGTAAATAGTAACCATAATGATCAAAACAGCTGAAGATCACAGAATTCTTAATTACAGATACATTAAGCTACTGATTGTGGTCATAATGTACTTTGAGTAAAATTTTTCAAGAGTATCCAGCTGCAAAAGTATAATGAAAATGAAAGGTCTCTGGAAATCCATCAGGATTGTTTTTGATGGAAAGTGTCAGCTATTGACAAAACAAAATCTAACAAGGACATCAAAGGACATAGGGTAAAAAAAAAATGCGGTTGTATTTTTTGTTGTTGAAAAATCTTTTGATACAACTATTGTAGTACAGGGCAGATGACATAGCTAAAGGCTTTCTAACTGAAATAAAAGTTCAAATAAAACCAAATAATTATTTCTTAATTTCATCATAAATATATAAAAATTACAACCCAGAAATGCATGCTTTCTATTTTTTATTTTGTTGTTGATAGGAATACCTTTATTTGAGAAACAAACCTACTAAAGTGTTTATGCATTAGATTGGTTTTTAAGAAAGATAAGGTTTCTGTATCTGTCACAAAATCTCCTGACTATTAGATGTATTGGATTGTTTCCACATAAATATCCATTGTTTAGCAAGAACTTTTGTCCTTGGAGATATGCAGACTTGCATAGAATAATAAATGTACCATCCAATATTCTGCTAATGATATCCAGAAAGTAATTTGTGTGGAGATTATTTTTACTGTAAAGATGACTGCTGAAGGTGTGCGTTGCACTCCTGAGAGTGCATAACTTTACTTATTATTTACCGAAACTTGTGGACCTCAGTGATGAAACTTTAATTAAATGACTTCCTAACTAGATTCTTCTATTTGACCTTACCCAGTTTTATAGACTTAGTTTACACAAGGGAGTTCACCACTTGTCCACTCAGTTGGAATCTCATATTGTTTTATTCTGATAAAATGCCTTTTTAAGGAAAGCCGATATTTGCACAATAGCATGTGGTTTCTTTCCACCAATATTGCAGATTTACTTGTACAGAGGCACAATTTTGCTACAGAAAAGACAGATGTGTCATTTAGTCTCTCCCAAAGACCTCACCATGGTTCTTTTTATTTTTGTTTTTTTTCCCCAGAACAGAATACAGAAAATAATACTTCATTCAAAACTCATGATGAAAATACAGACTGCTAATTCCAACTGTACAAGATCATTTAACAGCCCAACACACACTAGCTTTAAGAGTACATTCAAACTATAGAATTAAAAAGAATTGTTTGGTCAGGAGTCTCATAAACAGAGAAGTACAGGAACAAGTTATTCACAAGTATGTATAGATTCAGGAGGGAATAGTAGATATAAGAGTTGCTTACCAGGAGAAAAAAAAATATTGGAGAGAGTAACAGGGTAAGAAAATAATAACCTTTGTTAACTGTAGTAATAAGTTGTTACAATCCAAGAAAAATCATTTTAAGTCATTTATGATACTTGCTTTTTTTTCAATAATCAGATTTTTATAGTAAAAAATAGATCAATAGACTTGTCCAATCATTTTCACTTAGATTTTAAGACTTTTATGTACTTACTACCTTGTCAAAATTAGAGCTATTAACCAATTACTCTTCCAATTTATTCTCTGTTACCTCAAGCACACACACAGATATATATATATATATATACAATAAAATAATTTAAAAATGAAAACGCTTTTTCAGCCATAGAAATGGTGTTATTTGGTTGGATTAACACCAGAAAAAGATGTGAAAAAATCATCACATGACACCAAAATAGCTTGAATGTTTTCCTTACAACCAACTTCCAACTTAATATTATTAGGAGTTAAAAATAATATTTCAAGGCTTGCATTACATTCTGAATTAGAACAAAAGCGCTCTCATCCTTTGGCATTAAATATATGAAGTGAGATCATTAAAAACACCTCCGACAGGTTATATTAAGTGCTACAATTATGCCTAATTTTGGTTTAGTACATCTAGTAATTTTTAAATAGTTTAAGAGATTGTATTTATTCTATTTTCTCCCTGCTTTGAAAGTGCACTTCACTTCCACCTCAGCTTAATCATAATTTTTATATCTGAACTGGCTTCATTTCTTTATCTCACATATTGCAAAGAACAATTTAATAGACACGTTGGCCTTACATTAGTGAAGCCCATAAGTTTTCTTTTTTTGTGCATGTTTTTTTTTTTTTTTGGTAGCAAACTTAATAGCATTAATGAGAATATATAGGAGAACCCTGATTATTTTAAAATATTCTCAGCAAGATCATCATCTCTTTCCTTGGAGAGCAGCAACAAAATTTGTACTACACACCTGGCAAGAAGAATTCACATTTGAGATTAAACATATAAACTACAACACTTCTGTAGCTGAATAAGTGCAAGAAATAAATGTTTCTGTAGAAGGATTTGGAGATGTGGGAACAATCTTCATGCTCTTTGTTCTGAATTTTTTTCCCTTCCTGTAAGGATCTGTAACAAGTAACTTAGCAGAGCCAATTGGAAGAGAAATTAAGGAAAATATCCTCTTTTAAATTGAACAGAAATAAAAGAACTGAAGTTATAGATGGATTCATGTGAACTTCAGGTTAATTCAAAAGGTAGAGCTTCACTCTACATTTTCTTTTAAAGAGGAAAGAATAATGATTTTAATTTTCTCTTTTGAAAGGTACTATAAAACATAAATAATATAAAGCAATGTCTGCCTGGATTGAAAATTGAAAGAAGAGAGTTTCAGCTGCAAAATAACATAAAAAACCTGATTCTGAATTCTTTAGATGAAGTCATTTAGGTTTGATGATGGATCTGTGCATGAAACCAGAAGTGGTGAACATTACTGGCTCTGCAAAATGCATACCAAAGTCTTCACGTTGTCAAGAGATACAGGACACATAACATAGTCCAAAGAGCAGACAATAACAAGGAAAAGATAAGAAGGGGTCAATGGAAGTCTTGTCTTTTTATTATGTTCAATATGGAAAGGATTATATAGGAACTACAGTTGAATCCTAGAACATGGCAGATGGAAACCTGTCAAGGGAGAATCCTTGAAACTCTCAGGTGAAGCTCAAGAGGGAACAGGATAATCATTCTATGTCTAACAGAAGATGAAAGGGTCAGACCTAACTCATCATCTGAAAGAGTAGTTTCAGAGAAAAAATAATAATTCTCACTATCCCTAATCCTCACTTTTTGCTCTTATTTGCCAGTTCAAGAGCAGAATTCTGATTTACCTGTACCTTTTTCAAGATTACAGGAGCAAATCCTAAATACACAGCACCCTAAGAACTTTCCGTTGATTGAAAAAAGACAAGCCATAGACAGAGATTACTTTCCTAGCTGAACTGGATGTTTGAGTCACCTTGCTGATAGAATTGCAGAAGCTTTTACTACCCTGAAAGATGGAAGAAGACTGGCAGGGAAGGGTTCTGCTCCCACGTGGGCTGTTTCTAGGTCAAACCATTTAGCAAAGATATTTGTAAGTCTTTAAATGTCAGGTGTACTGTAAACAGTCAATAAATAAAAGAAAAAATGATAATAATACACTGTGAAGTTTGAAAAGGCACTCTGTGCATCAATAAATAATCATATTATGTATCACATTACACATTCTGTCTGAACATTTCCAACTTAATCAAGACATTAACTTGACTGTCAAGCATTAAAATAGGAAGGATCTTCCACGGCAGATTCCTTCACCATGAGAAAATATTTTTGTGGCAGAGTCCCATATCATACTGGTAACTTTCCATATTTTTAAAAAATAGCCTAGTAGAGAATTGCAACACATTACCAAGATTCTTATAGGATATATATATATATATTTAATAAAATTATAAATATTTCCTTCTTCCACCCTGGATCTTTTTTAAAAATATGTACATATTTTATGTTAAAGATCTGATATAAATATGATCTCTTAAGAGAAATACAGCAGACAGAATGTGAACCACAACAACAGAAGTTGTAGAAAAAGCACATTAGTTTGGGAAAACATCAGTACTATTTCCACTTGAGCACCATCCTGTGACTGAGGAGAACAGTCAGTTCTTGCTGAACACTGACAGAAGAGCTCAGTGCTTAAGTGAAGTAACTTCTGATGACTTTTATCCTTTAAACATTTTCCTTTGTGTTTCCTTTGCATGCTATTTATAAGCAAAGAAGCCAGTGCTGTTTTGACCTATAAAAACTGTATTGTGGAAAGGCTAATAAAGTTTGTTTGTTTGTTTTCCCTTCCCAATGTTACGGTACAGTAGTTTCCCTGGTAAATGTACTAGCTTATTGAGACTATCCTGATATTCATATATTTATTGCCCAGAAGTCCCAACAGAGTTGTGAATTTAGTGTATAAGTCCAGTGGTAGTAGGTAAGATATTTCTGAATAAAGGAACAATTTTAAGAAGCATCTGGTGGACATGATGTAAGCATGGTGCTGCAGTGCCATCACATTGAGTAAAGATCACTCACATTGAGCAAAGATCACTCACAGGTCTACTGAAGGAAGTGTGTGAATTTAAATACAATTTAAACAGAAACAGCCTTTTTGCATTGCCTTCAAAATCAAAAATGTCCAATCTTCATAACACATTTAGACTTTCTTCAGTAATACTGTGGGCCAATTCTTAAATTAATAGTTTGTCAGTTACCACTATGGACATATTTCAGTTTTTGTACATGAAAATATTTCATGTCTTAATTTTGCAACTCATGAAAATGTGTGACCTTCATCACAAGTAGCATTCACAGATCAAAACCAACTCTGAAATATTTCAATCCCCTAGAAGTAGAATTTTTCTTCTCATAGCACTGAGTTTGCCTGAGCACACTCACAGTTTCAGAACACTGTTTCCTTACAGCACGTCAGATTGAGGAGGACTTTGTAACTAGAGGTTCCTCCAGGCAGGCATCTGGATATGCTGGCATGTCACACATCCAAACAGATTTTGAATGTCTCCAGAGAAGGAGGCAGAAGTTCAGATAGTGCCTTGCATTAGTCTGAGGTCCATAGAGATTTGCAAATACCTAAATACTCTTGAAAACGTCGTCCTGAGGAATCAGTCAGCTGAACTGATGTCAGGAGGATAGTAGAATTTTACAGCCATTGAAAACTTGAGCCAGGAAAAGAGAAGAGTGACCAGATAAATTCTTTAGATCCCAAACATCAATACATATGATACTGATACAATCCAACAAGATTTTTACTATATCTGATTTTTTTTTTTTTCTGAATAATTAAATAATCCTAAAATATTGCATTTGTTTACATCTGACCCAAAGAAAAACTTTTAAAATCTATGTAGGGTGTGAGGTACAGTTCAATTTGGAAAATGAAGCATTTTAGAACATATTGTCTCAATTATCTGATGATACAAAGGGGTTGTTGATGAGGTATCTGGCAAATACTCCACATCACTGCTACTGGCATGCTTATCAAGCAGATGTTTAAAATGAAAGGCTGACAGTTTTTGTGTGATAATTAAATCTCTTTAGTTGACAACTGCAATTTAATTTAATTTTAATCAAGAGTAATAACCACCCATAATTGCTATTATGGTTTTGCTCCATTTTTACCTAGGGCCTGGAGCAAAAATGAACAAAGATTTTGCCTGTGGAGTTTCACAGAAAATCTTTCTGATCTAAGATATCCTTCTAAATATACTAATTCTGATGTACTTCCAAACAATAAAGAGATGAATAAAAAGGCAAAATCACAAATTGGTGAAAATTATTATACAAGAAGAAAGTGGGTATATGTTCCAAGACTTGATGAAGAAATATAAATCCCATTTCATTTGTATTGTTAGGAAAAGTAGAAAACATTTTATGTTAAGGTTGTGATTTACTCAGTTACCAAGCTGTCATGGAGCCGCATGATCCCAGTGTCTTTTGAAGACCCTAAGAAATGAGTTTAGTTATGACTCCTTTAGGGCTGTGCATTTACACCAATGGCATGTCAGCCTCCTACCCAACACCTCTCTTGCAGGGCAAGAGCTTGAATACCAATTGCTTCATTCCAGAGACCCATGCTCAGCATGCTCCATTCAATCTGCAGTTCAGGCAAGTTTATAACACACACACTAGCTGTTCAGGGCAGGTGAGCATAAGAAAGTATCTAGTATTTAATGTTGGTAGAATTTTTGCATTTGTGTTTGCTTATTTCTGTCCTTTATGCCTAGAGAGCTATATAAAGTAAGACCTTCAGCAGAGAGAAGAAGCAGTAAAGCTTGATAGCTTGAATTATACCAAGCTATCTCTCCTCTACCCATCATGTGGGTAAACAAGATTAACCCACTTTCACTGATCAGACCCAGCAGAGCAGTCTCAGGGTCACATCTAGAAAATAAGACAGAAAAGGGATAGGCCAAGAAGATCAGAAGCAGAGAGGTTCCTTTCAGGATTTCTCGCTGTGCTTTTCCTTTTCTTGCAGGCAGTTATATGACCAGGCTTCCGAGAGCTACTCTAGCTACAGTGGTCATCACTGCCAACCACAGACCTGGAATTTCTTGTAACACAAAAACGAGCATGGGGTTGAAACTTATTATCAAGAACATGCACACTGCGAATCAGACAACTGCTGCCTGATCTCAGGAAAAGATGTGTCAGTTTATTTCAATATCAGCTAAGAGAATCCAAGACAACATAGTCTATACCTGGGCAATTTTTCCCGTGCTGAATTTTCCAGTTGGATTACAACTGGAAGAAGTTACATCTGCCTCCAGCAGATGCAAGACAGTATTGATGCCAGCCATTCTGCCCTCCCAAAGCAATGAACTCACTCCTTCCAATTTTGAAATTGCTGTAGTTTAGGAAAGAAAAAATCTCAGCCTTCTAGAAAATGATATATTTAAATTTCCAGAAATGTTTGAAATTGATCATATATAAGTTCCAACAAAAATAATGCCACTATAAGGTATAATACATCAATACAAGATTTCATGCAAATTCTTTACCACTAGCTGTTACAACTTAGATATAAATTTGTATAATTCCATTTGGAACATTAATGGCGGGGTGGGGTGGGGGGAATAAACCACATAAAATTTAGACTGAATACATTGAATTAAAGAGTGATATGATTAAAGAGTGAATGGACAGTTTAAGCTCTCATGCTACTTTCAGTTCTGTGAGTCAAAATGCATTTGGTTTCTTGCTTCAACTCTGTATAAAGAAAAAAAGGCACCAGAAAATAAATAAATAAATAATCAGAAATTGGTTGGATACAAAATACATTAAAATACATTAAAAACAAACAAGGGTGTTTTTTTGGCCAAAATTACATAGTGACAAAGATGATTCTTGTTGCTTTTTCTAGCAACAAGCAAAGACAGTACATAGTAGAGGTCTGGAGCCCCTGAAAAAACGTTGGGTCTATGAATACAAAAGAAATAATTTCATGTGACTTGGAGTAACACTTGCTTTGAAAATATCTTACAATTACAAAAATAATTAAGTGGAACAAAGACACTTGACATGAAAATTAAATGTTTCACATTAGGATGAATGAAAACAGTTATTTTTTCTCCTTATTTAAAGTTCCGAAAAAAAGTTCTGGCTTCACCACAAAACCAGACATAAATTATTTTTGAGTCATTAACCAAAATAACTATAACTAAAACAAATAAATAAACTCAACAACAACAACTTGGACCCAGTTCTAATTATCAGCAATTTTATATGGACAAGTAATGACACTGAAACTTTATTTCTTATAAAAAAGAAATAGTTAAATACTTAAGGGTAGTGAAGAAATACCTTTCACTCACTAATTACAACTTTTTTCATATTGTATATGTATCTAAGCAAGTAAATTGAAATGAGCATCTTAGATCCCCATCTTTAATAAACTGTATTATTGTAGCAGATACATTCGATTATTTTTCAGCTGCTTCATGCACATGCTTATATACTGTGTCCCATGTTAAGTGAAGATGTACTTATTCTCCCTCCTTTCAAAAAAAGAAAAAAAATCATTATTAGAAATTTTCTGAAATAAGAGAATGTCAATATGAGAACATGATTTCTAACCTCTGAGAACTGTGAGTACTATGACTTCACCAATTTGGAGGGACTTTCAAATTTGACTTAGTACATATCTTCCAGATATAAAGTGGTAGTGTACTCCTACCCCGACCCCCAAGCTTAAGCAGGGCATCTAGCCTAAGAAGATAACCATAACTGGCAGTCATGATGTATGCAATGCACTCCGCGCCCCACCCCCCTCACACACACACAGTGCTAGCTAGATTTGAAAGAAAGCACAATTCAAACCAAATTTGGAAGAAAACTAACGTCTGTATTCAATGTGACCATGAGTCAATCACTTTACCCCATAATAGTGAGCAACCCAAATGCCCATTGAGCTTTCCTGACACAGCAGTGGGATGCACACCGGGACCTTCCTTTGGGCATGAAAACCTCCCAAGGTTACTTCTGCAGATTTGGAGAACCCTTATCAATACAGATAGTCAGAAAGCAGATTGGGAAAGTAACAGCATGCTAACACATTGTAATGGTGCTTTGTGATCGCACTTTATAATCTTAGCTAATTAGCATAAAGGATTTGTGAAATGCATACAATACTTTAGACGTAAAGTGTTGACCAAGTCTGGGACTAGGAGCGGATTGATGTAATATTGCCTAACCCAATGTCTTATGTAGTATTTGTGTAGTGTATAATGTCTTTCTTTTAGTGTCTTTGAGTAGTATATAGTGTCTTTTATATAGTGTATAATTAAGTGTATCTTCTAAGTATAATCAGGTGTACCTTGCCATCATTTAATCTTTGTTAAGTTGCATAAGCTTTGTTATCAATAAATCATATCATTGCTTCTTTGACATAAGTGAATGTATATTATTCCTCATTCCTTTTTCCACCCACGACACACTAATTAAGACTTCTTATTTCTCATCATTTTTGAAGATATAAAATGATTGTCTCCAAATGAGAGAAAAAAAAATCAACATCCAGCATTATCAAAAAGATAAAAGAAATCTTTCTGAAGCTGTTTAAAAATGATTAAGAACTTTGTTTTAAAAAAAAAAGTGGGGGAATGTTAAAATGATATCACTCAAAGTTTTGTTCTATCAAAACTGTAAGTCATGACAGAATGAGAGATGGTTTGAAAGAGCCAAATTGAAACAGTTTACCTAAACCTTACCAGACTGTTCAATACTTTGTACCAGAATGGACAGAGAGGTTAGAAGACAACCAGGCAACAGGGCTTTGAGGGAAAAATAAAATTTAAAAAAAACAGAGAGGCATATTATCCTTAGTTGTCACCTCCTATTTTTTTTTTGAAAGAGGCAAAAAGTATGAAGAAATCTGAGGGGCAGGAAACTAATAATATCACAGGGAGCTGGAAATGTTTACTATGAATAAACATTGCTCAAAGGACAAAGTATTCCAGCATTTCAGTGCTAGGCATCATGAAAGCAGATGAATAACAATTGGAAAGTTAAGTAAAGCTTATTGTAAAGCTCTTTATCATTGCTACTTTAATGCTTGTCTTTGCCTGGTTATTATTGAATTTGGGAAATGGGCTTAAAAATCATTATAGAAGAAAAACAGCCCTAAGACACAGAGAAGACCAGACCTAGAGTTTTGCCTTGGTCTCATTCCCAGCTTCATACATTTCCTGTGCAATATGGCTGTGCTGGCAGGTCAAATAATCCAGAGCACTGTGGCCAAAATGTCTTCAAACAGCACTGGCAGAACATTTTCTTTACAAAAGGGTTGATTGAGTAATTCAGAATAATACCAAAGCATACAACTTTCAGTGAAGCTTATATTCACAAATGTTTTCTTGGCTCTGTTGTACGACGTCTGGTCAAAATTGGGAAGAGATAACTTTTGCTCAGCAGTAAGCCAGAGCAACTACCAGGGATATGGAGCACCAACAGTCATATCTTTGGCCAGAAAGAAGCACAGCTAAGCTCCAGATGGAAAGCAAACTGTACAAAATCTGTCCATATAAAAGATGTCTCAAAAGGAAATGTGGTTTCATAGATGATTCAGGAAAATCACTTATAAAATAAGTGGAGGCAGAGGCCTAAAGGTAAGAATTTAACTGTTATAGCACCTTTCTTGTTCACAGGCATAACTGATACAATTTTGACACAATGGTTCAGGTAAAAAAAACCTTCAGTAATGACTGCAGTGTGGAAATTTCAGGCAATGTGAATTAGTGAAATTTAGGGATATCCTTGGTTGTTTACTAGCATCCAAGAATGCAAACTGAAAAGGCTGGACCAGCGATGGCAACAACACAAACAATCACAGAAGTACCTCCCAAACCCAGATGAAGTGAGTCAAGGAAGCAAGCTGGGAGACAATATGGATTTTCAGGACACTAAGGCAAAGCTCAAGACTTTTCAAGTTAATTAGTGGAACACAAAATAAAAAAGCTAAAATCATTGAAGAAAGGTGGCTTCAAGGGAACGACACACTCCAGACTCTCACTAATAGAGGTCTGAATAAAACATCACTAAGAAGAAATATTTCTGGTACTGCACAAAGGAGCAATAACAAATTACAGGTCTCAATCCTCTATTGAAAAAAATGTAATAAACTGCAAAACCTTTTCTTGATTATCCTACAATTTTCAGATGTTAATGGTTAATTTTTTATCAGGGCTTTGATGGGATACATTGTATTTGTTCTTTTCTGATTAGGATGGTATCAGAGAGATTTTTTTTTAATTTACACTTGTATTTCTGAATGCAAAGCCCATTCAAAACAAGATGTATTTATCCCTTAATTACAAAAGATATCTCAGGCAATCTCTTCTCCTTTTAAAAATCTTGAAGATTTTTATTTCATTCCTTCAGGTAGAACGCAGTCACATTTAACAAGCACTAATAAATGTGCCAACAGCACACAAAGAGTTAAATTTTACATTTGACAAACACAATAGATGTTAGTATCTTTGCCAGAAGATAACTTCAAAAAGCTGTTCAAGTTCTCAGTTTAGAGTTCCTGTTCATTTCTTCTACAAGGATGTATAACATCCCTGTAATAGATCACCAGGGCTGATTTTCTCTGATGTATTGTTGCAATATATCATAAGAACCGTGTCTGCCAGGAACATGAATTTCAGACATGGGACTATTTTATATGTTTTATTTGAGGACACTCTTAAGGAAAATCAATGTGGAGTTCAAGAGCTGGCACTGGAGTTTGAGAAATTCAACTGAGCCTTAAAATGCTAGAGGCGTCACAAAAATGTTTAAGAAACTGAAAGCAGGACTAAATGGGCTACCCATAACTGTTCATTTGGTGAGTGGAATACCTAAAGATTTGGCTAGTTAAATTCATCTGACTTCTAGCCCATCTGTGAGATCACTGTGGAGTCTGAAATACTTCTCTGTTGCTCAGTCTTGCTGTTCCCTCCCACAAAATAATGTTAAATAAAGTAGCCAGATTGAACTGTGACAGGCAAATCATATAGGGCTTTTCATGCTTCGGAAGGGCACAAATCTTAAAAACTTGCCTAATCAACAAAGCAACAACATAAAATAGAACATGCTTTATAGTATACCAGCAAATAATAGCTATCGGCCCCTTCTGTGTCACACCCTTGGAAATCCCTGCTACAGAAGGATTCGAAAGGGGTAAATATAGACTTGGGGTCATCTCCATGCTCAATGCCAGCCCTAACAGTGAAGTGATACTGACCCAAAACTAGATATAAACCCACAGGTATGACAATAAACATGTTAGGCTTGAAAGAAAGTCTACTATCCAAGCCACACTGATCAGCAAATAGGGCAATCAGTACATTTTACTTCACACAACTATTTACCAGTGTATTTCTCTTCAGAAAGCCATGTCATATAAGCATTTTCATAAACAAACGAGCCCAGTGAGCACTCCTCTGCCCATGCTCTTGATACGGATTTTCTATTAGTCAGGACGTGTTTCCCAAGAAAAGATGATCAAATATGAGGATGTGAATATTTCTGCTATCCAGCCAGGCTGGCATGGCGTTAGCCACTCCATTTGTGCAGAGAACAGAGCTGAACACATTTTATCAACAGCAGCATTCGGGAGCTGAAGTAAACCTTTCACTTTCCTGATTTGGTCTGCATGGATTTTCAGGGGATTCATAAACTTTAAGGCCAGGAGAACCATTAGATCATCAAATTCAATCTCCAGTATACCACAGGCTATTACATCCAGTTACTCCTCTATTAAGCTCAATAAAGCATAACCATCTCTCTCCTAAAGCACCAGTCTTCATTTCAGGTATCAAGAGATTGACAATCTACTATTTTCGTTGCTGTTTTCTATATTCCACAGGTTAATCATGTTCACAGTTAAAACCATTTGCACAAGTTCTCATTTGAATTTCTCTAGTTCAGCTTCCAGGCATGACTCTCATCCTACTTTTCTTGGTTGAGATTAAAGGTTCTTTTTATATCCACTATTTTCTCCACATGAAAATACTTACAAACGGCAATAAAATCATGTTCTATGTTCCTGAGATGCTAAACAGATTTAAATTCTTTAAGTCTTCCACAGCAATATATCTTTTCAGCTCCTAAAATCACATCTGTGATTCTTTCTGTACCAATGTGTTTCAGCAGCTTATAAAATATGTTGATACTAGGAGTGTACATGGTATTGCTTCATCTGTCTTTGCAATGCTGGATAATCAGGTAAAAACAGTCCCTAAAATGCATGCACTGTACCACTTCTTATATCCCCAAATATAACCCATATCTTTTATTTGTGTAAATGTATTAATTTATTTTTCAGGTAGTGATGTCACATAAGGATTTCATATTGAGCTGTCTCTTGATTCTGACTGCTAAAATTACACACTCAAATAAAATCTGAGCCTTTCTGTTTTCCTTTAGAGTAAGCCAAATGAAAATAACCTCCTGCAAAGCATTTTAGAATTTGTATTTCTCTGCTTAAAGAAAAAGGCATCAACAAAATTACAAAATCTTTCAAGAGACTTTATCTTCACCCTTTGCACAGATCAGCCTGCATTGTACAGGCCACTTTTATGGGGTTGCAGGGTACAGGACATTCAAATTTGGCCCAGGTTTGCTCAAAACACAGCCCAAACTGGTTCCCCTTTTCTCTGTCTTATGATTTTCAGGCTTTGCTTCCCAGCACACTGAGTGTGGAGGAGGCAATGCTGTCTGAAGCAAACAGGTACCAGTCAGGGAGGACACTGCAGAGAGCTCCAGGACTCCATTTATTGCCATGATCCTGTCCCTGCCTGATTTCTCATTTTATTTAACGTCTTATCACTTTCAGCTGCAGTTCCTCATTCAATCTGAGGTGTGTGTGTATATATATATACATATAAATGTAGAAAATCTCAGATCTCTAAACCTCTGAACCTGTGACTTTTGCAAAGCTCTTGTATCTGAAAAGGAAGAAGAGGACCTGAACTCGTAGCCTCGCACTGTCACCATGGTCTTTCTGTGGTGAACCCTCTGAAAAGAAAGGTGATGAGAATAATCAGGACAAAATAGCTGCTCTCTTATTTGAACAGCCAAGTCTGCTCAGCTGTGGCAGTTATCATTAAGCCTTTTCTCAGCCAGCAGTCAGTTTGTGCTCTGTGCGGTGACTTCAGACATAGTCCCAGGAAGATGCCTTTCCCCTGCTGAGTAGTTATATTTTCACATAACATGGTGGTGCAAATACAGCTGCTGATTACCACGAGACCTGAGAGATGGTGTGGGGGTCCTACGCTTTACACCATGGGAGCTGTAGATGGAAAAAGAATGGCTCATGCTTCAAGCAGTATAGACTTCAAACAAGTGTCTTTTCCATCATGGGGGGAAAAATGACATAAAAATCTCAACCAGTATAATTAACTCAGCATTTAAACTTTGTGTTCAAAAACCTATCTGCCTTTTAATTTTCCTGCTGATGTGTGTTGCTTTCTATAAAAGGAAAACTGGACTATTGTGAAGAAGGTGTCCGCCATCTCCCTGCTGTCCCGGGCTGCGTCAGGCAACAACACAGCAGCAGCAATGCACCAGCAGGGAGTTCTCACTGAACAGGAAAGAGGCAGCTGGCACTATTCTGCTCCATCAGCAGGGTTCAAGGAGCTCGAGTCTCTGAAGATCATCACTGGCAGTTTGGAGTTTTCTTTTCCTTTTCAAACGCTAACAAACCACCATCAGGGAAAACTTAAATCTACATCTACACCCCTTGTTTTGAAGATTTGCTGAAAATGGCAGCAATCAATCCAAATGATGATGGTCTATAACATTTAAAAACATTCCTAATTCATACTAACTTTATAAAAAAACAACTCTGCCTTTGTATAAAATTCTCTTTTTTCTTTGCTATTGCCCAGGCCTACAAAATCATATTAGTAATCTATGCTGAAGTTGTAGAATTCAAACAGCTTGTCCTGAATGCAATAGACTGTCACCAAAGCAACACCATATTGCCTTTAAAAACAACTATTTCACACATGTTCCTGGTGTTATCCTCCTGACCTTTCAAACATATTTTGACCACACCAAATCAATTACATAAATTCATTATACCACTATGAATGGAGCATGTTTCTTTCTTGAATCCTCTGAAAAATCAGTCAATGTTATTAGACTCTCAGTAAGCCCACTAGGAAAAAAAAAAAATGCCCCATGCCCCAAAATACAGCAATGTCAGAGTTAATGAGAATCTCAAATTTCATAGGTGAGGACAGCAAAATCAATGCAGGCACCAGAGGGAGGTTGTGATACCTGCAGACTGAGAGAAGGAAGAAGGTGACTACAAGGTGGGAAGGTGACAGTTTGTCTGTGTGGACATCTAGTTGTTATTAAGTGCCGTAGAGAGAGGAGGAAAAAAAATAAATTATTCATTCACCACTGACCAGTGTCCACCTCATGCAATACTTTTATCTATAGCTTTCTAAAACACAAACCACTAATAAAGGAACAGCTAACCCTAAAGGCAATATTTGAGACTAAGACTTCAAAATGCACAATGATCTCCTGATGTTCTGCACTCACTGACACCTTGAAAGGTTTTTCTCCTACATCCTGACAATGCAATAAGAGATGATGGAAGGGGATATATCTCCCCTCCACCCTTTTTACAGTTGCATTTTGGGGACAGCGTCTGTTTATTGTGCTCTAAGCCCGGTGGAATGAAACAGGATGAGAAAATCAACTTGTGTAATTTAAATCATGTATTGGAGATGAATCTGGTTCTGTCATCAAGGCACAAACCTTCTGAACTGTTATTTTTACAGCTGAGAATCTGTATCTAGGAAAGAACTTAAAAAGACAGAAGCCAAGATGCATAGGACTCCAACACAAAATTTTAGGAGAAATTAAATCCAAAAGGCTGAAACAAAAACAAAATAGGGATCCTGAAGCTGATCCTAAGTCTAATAACTAGGGATCCTGAATGTAATCGCTGGAAATGTTAAGGATGAGCCAGTGTTTAGTATCAATTTCTCTTTCCTTCCCCCCAAGCTTACACACTGTTCTGCAAGCCAGGGCAGCATGCTGGGAAGAAAGATTTCTCTATGCAGCCTCTGTTTCTGATTTCCCTTCAGCACATATTTGCTGCCAAGTGAAAAAGCTGTGTCCTTGGCCAAACGGGTCTTTGGTGAAACCCCTGTGGTCCTTCTCCCAGTCACACAAACATGAGAGCAATTTTCAGTGTAACTAATATTCTATGTGTTTACTTAAAAATGCATAAAACACATAGTTAATTTTGTTAATTACTGCCTGCTGTCAACATCTAAGATTTAATTCCTATTGTGCTTTTTACTGTACTCCATACTTGGGCATCTGACAAATAGTAGAACAGGTTTCCTTTCCTCTTAAACATTTTCTCTATCTTCCTTTACCTTCTCAGTCTATAAAATGCCTAACAACAAATACCAGACAGTTCAGCCAGTGTATCTCGTTACTGAGATGCACAGAGGAAAAAATGTAGAGAACAATTTAATTTATAGTTAATGCATTCCTGAAACAAAGCAGTGTGCCTCTTCAATGTCTTACTAACATAGCACAGTGTAAAAAGTTGCATTTTATTCAGGTCCATTTAGCCTATGTTCTCAAGGAGGAGAAGAAACCTGAAACACCACAGAGATGTTTACAACCT
Organism: Anser anser; assembly: GCF_964211835.1. Lineage (NCBI taxonomy): Eukaryota > Metazoa > Chordata > Aves > Anseriformes > Anatidae > Anser > Anser anser. The sequence continues at coordinate 9,071,239 of NC_139726.1, forward strand.
AGTTCATTCCCAGGCATTCCTAAATCATTTATTCCCAGACTCATCCTAGCCAGCCCAAGGGGAAAGTCTTCACTTCTTTAAGCTCCTAGAATAGGATCTTTACTTGAAGAAAAATGTAAGAAAGTCTCTCTCTGGGGTCATGGGGACATACTTCTCCAGACTTCTTAACCTTTACAAAGGCTTCCAAAAATAAGCTTTTGGGGCTTGCAGACAAAAAGGTAACAGCTTACAAATAGGCTCAACCTTCTTCCTTCAGCCAAGGAACACCTACTGCCAAGGTGAAGCTGATGTGCTTTGCCCTTTCCCTAACCTCTGAGCAATTCCTCTGACAGAGGTGCTCCAGTCCAAGTGTTGGATGGACCAGGAAGCACCTCAATGAGGTTAAACAACAGAGCACTGGCATGAGCTGTAGCTGCAAGCCTTATATAGAAGCAAAGCACTTTTACTGTTGAAAGGGGATGCACACTCAGTATGCACAAAGAATTCCCGTTTTCATTGCTACTTGAAAGAAAGGAACATGTCAGTGAGCTTAAAGCTGGTAAGAAACAGGTTTTCAACATCACAGTTCAGAGGCTGCCTGGCTCCTGCATGCCCTACAGGACCATAACATATAAAAAATATATTATAACATATATATTATACATATATAGCAAATATGAATTTCTTTTCTTTTATCCATAGGACTCCCAGGTCTTTCTTTTTGCCGCTGGTCTACATAGGTAATCATTACCATTCTTGCAGTCACATAGACCTGTACGTGAATATCTAATTTAGCAAGAACTCTGGCACTTTAACTGATGAGTAGAAAAGAAAACCAGACCTCTTGCTATTTTTTTTTTTTACTCCTCTTTATTAACAAGTGAAACTAATCAATGACTAAAACTAAGTGATTTAGCTATCCTTTGATTTTGTTGAAGCTTTTCAGTCATACATCAACTGGAAATAAAGCTGAAGGATTAAACACCTCCAAGACAGAAGATTAAAAGGGATCTGACTTTGTTTGGTAGGATTGAGATGGTAACACAGTCCTGGAATTAAGCAGTGTTTATGTTACTATGGGGTTAGAGGAAACAGGCAGTTGCTAACAGTGGTCTAATTAAGAAACCATTATTTTAAGATAGTAACATATCTCTGGGTTAGTCTCTTACCTTTTCATCCCAACTGTCTAAGCTGCACCATTTACTACAGTATCTACCAAGTCCCTACCTCTAAAATCTCTAAGTCAAGGCCTATCTTACGCAGAGGTATAAACTGTGTGAAGGGCACCTGTAGATCTCTGATCTTCAAATTACAGCCAAGTCCAGGAAGAAATGTTGATTCAAACACACTGGCAACACGGGGATATCATGCCAAAGCATCATGTCTGTTGCTCCTGCAGAAACAGGGACCATGGCTACAGCCTTGGACATTTGAACTACCAATGGGAAAGAAGAATATCAAATACACTGTGTATGTTATACTATTAATACTTTTTTTTTTTGCACAAAAAGTGTATTTATATGTATGTAGCATATGTCTGCATGTGTATGTATATTATATATTAATTGATAAAACAAAATACACACATCTATATATGCCATGTGTACACATACATTCTATGTTATAGTGTACTACGCTGTCTGTCAGTAATACATTGTAAGCACCAGACACCTAAACATTTATACACACCAGCATCAACCAGTAGTAAAGAAGAGAGAATATATTCCAGGACAACTCAACCAGAAATTCCCCTGAGGAAGAACTGAAAGGATCTTCCCAGGTCCAAGAGGAGCTGAGCACCAAATATCTTCATGTTTCATGTGAGCTTCACACTTATATTTCTATGTTGATGAAAACATTCACTTTCAGTCTAACTTAAGTTTCTTTTTCATTCACATAATTTTCTGTCAAAGCACTTTTATCATCGTATCATGGCTCTTTGCTTTAGATATAATCCATCGTTCTTTCCTGCAGTTTCATTTCATATTTTCCAATAACATGACAGGCATTTCAGTTTTAGTTATGGCTTGTTTTTTAAATGGAGACTAATTTTTAAAATAAGTTGCAGTTTTAGTGTAAGATAATTACATTTTTGTAAGAGAGACTGTCTCTTTTTGCTGCATCAGCTCTCCCAAATCTTTAGCAATCTGCCAGTGCAGAACCACATAAAATCAATAGGTGAAGTCCAGCATGGTGAAATTTTTTTCCATTAATAAAATAACTTTATTAACCTCAAAAACCATAAATTGCTGAAACACTTTTTGATAAAATTGCCTCATCTGCATAAGAATCAACAGCAGTATTTGTAAAGTGGCTGTATTGGCTGTAAAGTTTGTGGCTATATTGGTGCAAAGTGGCTGTATACATGCAAGATGATAGCCTGATAAATCTCTGCTGTATATTTTGCAATATTAAAGGGTTTCCTTTTGTTTATTTCTGTCAACTTTCTTTAGTAGAGCCAAACTTAGCGAAGTCAACTTAATGGAGTAAAATGATGTATCGCTTCCCCTGCATGTCCTGTCTTTCACCTAGGTTTTGCTCAAGCTCTTGAAGCTTTCTGGTGTCTTTCAGATACCTGCTGGTGTCAGCTGGTATTTGGGATTTAAATAAACACGGGAGAAAAAGTAGGTTGGCTACTTTGATATTTACATTTTTTTAGCTTTTTTTTTTTTTTTCTGGATATGGTAATTTTTTTTGCTGCATCAGATTTTTGAGAGGAAGCATGAAAATTATTCACTTTCTAACAGTTCCTTGGCTTAAGTTCAGAAATACAAAAGAGTCCGGAAATTATAAAGGATCTTGGTTGTTTGTTTTTGTCCCTCTGGCACAGACAAGAAATCAAATTCTGCCAGTGGTAAGAAAGCAATTTTACAATGATAAAACTGGGCTGTGCTCATTGGGCTAACTTCTACTGCATCTCTGTTTCTATTTTTAGTGGCTTTCATTCCAGAAGGACCTGAAGCAAGGTACATAACGCAGCTGATATTTGTCGCTGTTATGCTGTTCACCACTTAGAAAGACTACTATTGATTTCAATAAACTTTGGTTCCGACAGCTAGAATTAGGCAATTTTCCTACTTCAGAAAAGAAAAAAAAGAATTGGTCCCTGGTTATTCTCATATGGTTGCCTCTGCTGTCTTCAGTATCAATCGGGTAGCTCCAAGCTTCCAGTGCTAAATCTAATAACATAAACCAAAAGGTTCCTACTGAATTCCATGTGCCTTAGGTCACACTTTCAGTAGTTCAAATTCAGCATATTTTATTCCAACTACTTTGAGTTGCACCCAGTTTTTGTTTAGGGAAGGAGTTTTACCTTTATGATCTGTCTTCACTCTTCCTTTCACCCCTGGAAGTAGGAGAGAGATGTTTTCCAGGTAGTAAAGAACAACCACTGCCTTTGCCTCCAATATTTGAGCTCTGCTATTACTTTTACAACAAGGACAGGTGATTATTTGTTCTTATTCTGGAAGGACCCTCTGAAGCCTACCCATTCTTACAAGATCTTCTAGCATCCAACCTAGTTCTGAATGGTTATTATTAGAGTGCAAGGTCTGACTCAAGTCCTCATTTTAAACAAGAATAAAATTCCTTAGCATAGCAGAACAAGTTATAATCAAAAGAAGTCAGATAAAACTTTCATCTTAAATTTCAGGTTCTCTTTGAAAGATATTTTTTTTCCAGTTTATTGTTTTTTAATCTTTTTTTTTTTTTTGATTCTACTTTCTGTGTGACTAGCGGGTTAGCTTGAATAGTTAATATCCCTATCCAACATAAAAGCAGCATTACAGGTGGAGTTACAATTTAACTTATACAAGTGTAAGCGCAAACCCTGAGCCTAATAAAGTCCTGCTATATTTCCAGTCGACAGGTGGGGAAAAAATTGTTTGAAAAGTGTACAGGGGTGTCAATTAAATATCCATCTGAACCAGAGGTCTAAAACTTGAGGGGAGAATTTAGGATAGCACTTGTCAATGGCAAGATACATTCCAGAACATTCTGGACCTGATGGCATATGCTTGATTGGTATAATGAAAATGTGAGTGAAACAGAAAAAAAATTATATTTTATGGGTACTTGAAAAATTCTTCTGCTCTGTTTTTGAAAGGGCAAGCTCATTGAGCAAAGATGAACTGTTCTATCTGAGAGACATATCTTACTAGTAAAAAAATAAAATCAGAAAATTATTAGAGTTGTGAAATGAAGTATGGAAAGGAGCATAAACTAAAAAGATCTAAGATGCACTGCATTACATGATGGCTTATGGGGCTAGGACTTAAGAGAAGTAATTTAAACTCTGATCTCAAACACCTAAAAGACCTAAGACCTGCAGTAAATTACATACTCCTCATGGTCTTTAAATTTCACAAGGATTACATGAATGTCAAATATGTTGGGCACAATCAGGTGCTTAAACAGTGAGAGGATTCAGACAGATAAGTCTCTCTGTAATAGGAAATGAGAACACAACAGTCAGAAAACAGACCTATCAAACTGACAGGCCAGCAGCTTAAAATCTTATGCTCCTACATGCTTAGCCTCTGTTAGGACTTGCCCTGCAGTGGTTTGATTTTTTAACATTTATGCAAATAAACATTTGAATATATACTCACTTGATAGTCAGTAGGATCAGCCTTTAAATCCAGCTGAATTCACTCTGTCCAGCCCTATTCTTAAACTCCAGTGTCAAAGACTCACTACTACATATGATGTGTATCTAAAAAATAAGATCTGGTCTATACCTCTGAGTATATTAAATATGCAACATCCAATATGGATTATCTTTCACAGAGGAGAAGTATCAACTTTTTCAAAATTTACCAAGACAGTGAAATTAAACTGATACATAGAACTGTGTCTTCTAGTTGTTCAGTTTACACAAAAACGTATTTTACTGAGTATAAGTTTTCACTGTAAATCTGCATCAAAAGACAAAAAAAATACAAATTATTCCACTAGTCGATAAAAATTAAGAAATAGATATAATACCACAGCCAAACTATATTACATAGCAACATATTTTTCACATGGTTATGTACAGATATTCAGCCAGAATATTGCCTAAAAATAGGGTAGCACTCCATTAAACATGAATTAGAGATGATCAAGAAGGAAGCAATTTCTCATTATTGTCCTGAAAGAACTCACAAAATAGATGAAAGGTTTTCCTAGAAAACCAATGCAAAAGATTGAGTAGCAAGACGAATGCCCTATTTCAGTAGTTAACGTGATGAGATTTTGACCACAGGTTATCACTTGTTACAGGAAAATGAAGACATGTAAGATGTGTCTAAACATCTTCTGTTTTATGGTATAAGGAAAGTAGATGTGGATCCACCCCCAACATACAACTTTTACAAGAGTACTTGATATTATGGAACACTAAATTTGATGGAAGGAGAGGTTGTATCTAGCCTGCGCTCAATATTTATTTCTACAGACACTTTTCATTTCTAACTATATTTTTTGCCTTTATCATTCAGGAGGCATAAAAAGATTACATGACCTTTGAATCATCCATTTTTAGATTCACAGACTAAAAAAAAAAAAAGACTCTTGAAGGTAAAACAAGTAAAAAGAGTCTTAATGACAAGGCTAGGAATGTGTCTCAGAAAACCTATAGCACATGCTGTAGCAGCAAGAGATGTGTGAAAATTTCTTATAACAACACTTTATGCAAAATTACAGACAGTCATTTTCAGATTAGAAGTTTGGACAGAGAATGCCTCAAAATACATGATTTCAAATAGCAGGCCATTAAGGTTTCTGAAAACCCACAGATGTTTCTGTTTACTCTTTGATAAAATGCTTGGCATTAAAATAAGTCTCTCCAATAGATTCTGAGATTATTTTGTACATTTCCCTGGAAATATATTGGACTTCATGCAACCTATTTGTTATAATTGATACCAAGTCCAGCACCAGAAATGCAATTTTGGTGAAAAGTTGATCATGGAAAATTCTAGAGTCAGATACTTCTCCCTTGGGCTTGCCAGTTGTCCCTATCACTAGGGTACCAAAACAACGTTTCCCATCCAGTTTGTACCTTTGGAGTAGCTTAGTGACAGCCAAAGCAGAGGAAAGCAAATGCTATTTTCCAAACCAATCATTGCCTTCCCTGATGAACTGAGGAGTTGCAGGCAACTGGCTGTTTCACCGGACCTTTGTGAGAATATCTTCTGTCCACAAACCACCAGTTTCTACAGTTACCTTTCATTGTCTGGGCAGTTCTGATTATTGGATTTATTTTTTATATGAAAGGTACAACTACCAGTCACCTATGTATAGGTGATCCTGGTCTGATGTCTGGGATCTGAATTTAAATCTCCAGATTGAAAATCTCAAGCTGAAAAAACAGTTCGTACTCTAAAAGCTGCAATAGACTGAGAGCTTTCAGCTGCCAAAGAGGGACAAGAATTGCACAGGCATGTTCTAATGGGGGAGTCTGCAGCACCGTTGGGGACACAGAAACCAACAACCACATTGCTCAAATGCAACAGCAAACCAACACTGCCCCGACTGACCTTTCAAGTACCTTTTTACTTGCCCTTGATTCTCTACCAGCTTGTCCATCTGGAAAGGAGAAGGTGGTCAGACATTGGCTGCATTTAGTGGTGCAAATTCACTGTGGCTGGAAAGGCGCTTTTTAGCAAGGTCTAAATTCCACCACCTTTGCCACTGACTCATATAATATTAATACAGCTCAAATATGAACAAAGAAAAAGGTCTCTCAGGGCTTGTCTCTGTTCGGACTCACAAGTTCTCTTTCTTAGTGTGCATAACAAAGTTTAAGTCAAACATTGAAAGTCACAGAACAGAGAAGACTCTTAGAAAACAAGCAGCATGCACACTGAAATGTTAATGTTGCACTTGTGTGGTAATTTTTTAATGATTTGGTACTAGAAGAAATGTCCAAGGGTTTTATGCGGTCATAAACAAGACAACTGTAAAAAGAACCAACATCAGTAGAAGTTTCTGACTTTATGTTAAATATGCATATATGTCTCAGCACTTTGGTATCACCTAAGCAGTGCTTTAAATGAAAAATCCCAAAAGATAATTCTGTGCAAAGAGCAGCATGCCATGCATTTTATGGAAATAATAAATGCAAACAATAATAAATAAAAAAACCTAAATTCTAAATAAAAGAAAAATATTTGTTTTATTATTATTTTTATTTGCTTGTGACAGTGCTCCTACTTAGACAGTCCCTTAGCAGGAACACTAGTTTGGTAGAGAGCAAATCTCTTTCCAAACTGTGATGCAAACTGTAGCAGAATACAGCTAATGCTTTAAAAATGCGTAAGATTTAACTATTTTTTTCTATATATTTTTGAATATTGAGGAGATTGTTGCAGACAGATTGTTGCCATCACATCCGCAGTCAAAATGAAGTGAGAGAGCAGAGGCATTTTAGCACAAGAAATGTCTCCTACAACACCTAGAGACCTTTTCTGACACTGACAATTCACTAAGAAAAGAATGCTATGAATAAGCCAAGCAATACAATTTTTTTAGATAAAAATATGGTTCAAGGGCAATCAGCAGTGCCCTCACTGTCAAACTTGTCAGCATCACTTGACAACACCGATCATAACTTGCTACTGATTCATCTTAGACCTGACAAAAAGAAGAAAGAATTGCACTGAACCCTCTTTTGGGGAGATCATGACCCAGAAGATTCCAGACGTTATTTATTATGTAAAGGATGCACAGAATATATAGGATTTCTCTTGAGATCTGGCCCCTTTTCAAGACGCTCTGCAGGTTATGCAGAAAGCTGCTCACACACAACTGTGTGCACAGATTAACTGGCCCTACAGAATCAGAATAAAAGTCTGTATATTCTTGAGCACCATCTACTGGTGCCTCTTCTATTAATAATTGCACCATTCCTACAGAGCACCTTAGTAGAGACAGACAGAACGAGCACTTGCTAATTCTCCTTCCACAAGACATCTCACTAAAGATGTTGAAAATAATACCCATTAATTTCCTGAGCTCTATGTCAAACCCATTGGGGAAAATGAAACTATCTTTGCAAGTTGTTCTTTTTACCTCTCTTTGTTCTTTAAATTTCAGAAACCTGTCCCTTTCTCCTCTAGCTCTTCAATGATGATTTTTCAATGCAGTCTCCTTATAGCTGTATTAATTCATCTAAACCTGTTTACATTATTCTTTGTTTTTCTATTTGCTAAATATAAGTCTAATTCAAAGCTCTTTACAGTTGCAGCAGCTTACCATCTGTTTATGAGTTCTTGACTAGAACTTCATTCATCAGTTCTTAAGGGAAAACATGAACCAGAGTAAACATAAAATGCATCCCAAAGCCTGGGTTTATAAGATTCCAGTAAAACTTCTGGAACTTTTGCCCATGAATAAGTCTAGAAGAGAGGTTCATTCTTGGTTGCTATACCTAAAATATTGGTAAGGTACAATACCAAATATATCTTTAACAACTTTCCTTAAGGCATGACGTATCTCGGTTATGTCAGAGAAAAATCTCAGCATCTACTGAAGGGTAGAAGTATACTTGTTGCCACTTTTTTTATATCATGGGATTATTGTGCTTAAGACACAGGCAGCTATCAGCAGTTGTATAGTCATTTGGGAGCATCCAAGGTCAACATCCTGCTAATGGAACAGATGTCTTGCTGTCCTTAGAGAATGCAAGGGTAGACGATACACAGTTTTGTTTTTCCAAGTTGCCTGTCACTGCACAATCATCCCATGAAGTCACTAGTTATGCAAATACTTTTATGTTTCAGGATTAGGTTTGGTCAGACCTAACCAAGTATTGGCTTGTATCTTGAAAAAGTTGGGGTAGAAAGCAGCAGAGCATTCTTTACAACTCTGAGCAATTCACATAACATTAAATTTCAACATCTAAGCTGCTACTGAGAAGGAATACAAATAAATGAACATTCTTTAAATGTCAATTAAAAATCAACAATCCCTCAGCAATCTTAGTACAGCGGGGAACTGTTAGAGTGTTTGAAAGATATAAACACAGTTTATGATGTTAAAAAAGTGAACTAAAAGTATTTTTTATAAAACCAAAAAATGGCTTTAAGACATTAACATAAAATATTAAAATGATGTGGAACATCAGAATATTATAAAAATATTTTAAGCCAAAAGCAAATTTGAAGTATGGTTCCACATATGGGAATAGATCAAATATCATTATTATTCAGTTTCTTACTCTCTTACCAACACATCAGACATATATGAAAGAAATTAAAAATGAAGGGTAAAACACTGGCATTTCTAAAAACTATATTACTCCAGAGATATAAAATCTGAAAATGTGCATAATAGGAAAGTAAATTACAGACTCTTGTCTTTATTATTGTTCACTGGAAGATGTGAGAAAAAATACTGTTAAAAGATATTTTGGTTTTCTAGGGTTTCTTTGAAGAAATCCTGCTGAAAAATTGGATATATATATATATTGGATATATATGTATAATATATCTGTGAATATAAAATGGGTATTTACAGAGCAAACTTGTTTGCAGTAACAAGGAAGCCTTACATAAAATATAAAGCTATTCAAGCATGATAAGGACAGTATATGTAAAAACGTGTTTTTCAGTTTTGCTAGGTAATTTTGTTTGCCAGTCCAGATACATCACAGCATTTTCTTTGCATGGCCTAGGCTCACAGGTTCCCCAGAAACAGAGCTGTGTACCAGCATGCCACACCAGCACGCACATTCTGTCATCTGTTTTGGCAGGGGGGCCTTACTCAGAGGTGAAGGGATCACGAAGAAAAGCGGCTGCGTGGGCAGAAGGAACAGATGGTTTAGGCAGTCTGAAGTGTTTCAGACTTTGCAGGTGATTAAGAGAAGATCTATAATGCAACCATGCCCATTTTTGCGTCTGTGTGTGTCTGTGTGCCAGAACACCCATGCCACCATCTCTAGGTTAATGACACTTCTCTTCCTTTCTGATCTCCTTGAGATCTCTTATAGGCTTAAACCTTGCACTTAACTTTTCTGTAGCTAAATGACACAATTTTCACCCCATCAGCAGGGCTCTGAGCCACCCTGTGCTGTGAACAGCCAGGTTATCTCAGCGGTTCTGACTTTTCTATGTTCGTGATTCTCCTCCCCAGGACAAATGGCAATGGTGACTAACGACCAGGCAGCCTTAAAAAGCAAACACTCGTTCAACAAGATGCCCAGCCAGTAGATCTAACCTCTTAGAGTTTTTCCCACAAAGTTTGAGTTCCTGGACAGCTGCTGGCAGCTGGCCACCAACCTTTCTGTAGTTTGTTATTTCTTCAGTCAGAAGAGTTCGACTCTTCCATCTTCCGAAGTGACAGATATAGACTCCTGGGGGCAAAGATGAATTTGCCAATGCACACTAATGTGAAATTTCCTGCACAGGCCTCATCAAGGGAGAGCTTCACCCGTAAAAAATCCTTAGGCTTCTATTATCCCTCTTTGCCCTAACGAAATGCAGTACGTTACTGAAGAAGGGGAACATGGAATAAATTATTGCATTTCACAATATTTCTACACCTTTTCTAAGAAGGTTTCCATGGCATAAAAATTATTATATTTTTAATCAGTCCTACATTTGAAAAAAAAAATCTCTTGCAATGTTCTATATTCTAAAACGTATATGAGGAGATTTCTCTGGCATCAATAATTTTGGGTTTCCTTTCAAATACTGTTGCCATCAAATCTAACCTTAATTCCCTGCCTATTGGCACCCATAATAAAATTAAAACCACAATTACACATTTCAGACAAAGAAAACAATCAAACCTACAGCATGCAGAAAGAATTCAGGCATCTCTAATTAAATACAAGAGTATTTGATACCAATATAAAGAAAGATTAAATATTAACTAAAGTGCACAAAATTAGAATTGTGACAAAATCAGGGTTGATTTCACACACCTGTATTTCTCATACTCAACTTGATACCTTTCTTCTTTGGAAACTGCTGAACTCCCAAATTCTGGAATTAAGCTAATTTAAAGTGTCAGCCTCTGCTTTTCCCAACTCTCCTCTTTTTTTTTTTTTTTTTCGTAACAGGACATGTTTTGGGATGAGCAGAAACAGAAATATTATATCATCATTTTTTTATGATTTAATGACAGTTACAATTATATGTTGTAACACATCACAAGAAAATACTTCTAACATAGGTCTAAAGTGATGATTCAGGAGGCATTGTGCCATGGAGGGCTTCAGCTTTTCTGGATTGCATCTTCTCAGTTTCTGTGCAGCAAAGAAGACAACAACCAACATTCTGTCTCTACATCTTTAGATTAAAACCCACTGTTTCTAAATTTATTTATGGGAAAAAGTCATTTAAATGTATATGAAATACCTAGTAAATATCTACATGGTGTAGCAGATGAAGGTATGAAGAAGCTATGATATAAAGATATTTTGTAATAACTATGGATTAGTCTTGGTTCTTTGTCCAGAACAGGAAGAAGCTACAGACACTCTAGGGATATTTTCATACCTTGATTTCTTCAAATGCAGATGAAAGAAATGTGTTGGTTCATCCCAAGAAAAAGAGAATATCTGTCCTCCTGCAGTCCAAGCAGCAGTGCCATTTCAGTTATGCTGAAGATTTCTCTACAGAAGAAATACATTTTGTCATCAAAGCCCTGTCAGAAATCCCCTCCTGAGAGGTTAGCCTTAAACTTCCTCCATATCCTTCATGGTCAAGCCCTGTTTAAACCTAATTCTCAGCATCTGTAAAGTTTTTGTCACAAAACAGAAACAGTTGCTCCTCCAGGTCCTCACTAGATATGATGTACTGTTAACTATTAACCTTTCATAATGCATTTTTGATGACCAAAATACATAGCTTATGTATCATATTTGTTGCTACTACCTAGTGTTGAGTTATAAAGTAACTTACATTTCCATAATAGGTTTTCAAGATGGTTGTAAAAATGATATGGAACATTACTGTTACAGAAAATCATTCTGTAGACATATGTGATTTATTGGAAAACTGCTTAAGGAAAATAAATCTTCCTTTTGCAAATATGCTTATTTAATGTCATCTTCCAAAAACAGTCCACAAAAAGGCTATCTAACAAATCAGAAGCTACGATAGAATGTCACATCATTGTTCTTGTATTTATTTGCTATATGACTTCTAGAGAAGAAGAATTTTTTGTTGCTCTACCAGAGGAATAAGTAAATAGATCACAGAGACCTAAATGACAAGAATTTGCCCTTAAACTACCAACAAATTCTAGACTGAAACTATTACAGATGTCCATGATAACCAAAAGCAGCTACTTAGTTTCTGAGGAAAAGAACTATTAGCTATAGCATTTTCAACTCTGACCTTTCTATTATTAGTTATCAAAATCTATCTTTGACAGTCGTCAATTGTATAGTGTGTCTTTTCACAAAATGAGCTCCATTCCTTCTTTTCCTGTCAAAGGGAAGGGACTGATAGCACCAGAATTCACCCTGAGCCATTTCTGAGTGACCTTAGATGGGAGTCAGCTAAACAGAACGCTTACACTGCATTTCTAACCTGGCAACTTTCAGTTGAACCTTATCTTTTCATAGTAACTTGCACAATCTTGGATGAAGAGCAGAAGACTTTCTGGAGGATTTCAAAATGCAGCCTGCTGGAGAGCCAATGAGCACCTCTAGGATGCATCTCAGGGGCCTCTGGGGCTCTGCTCTCAATCAAAAGAAACAGGGCTGGAAAACAGGAGACATTGTTTCTTACTTGATTACTAATGTTTGCAATAAACCACTGCGTTTCTATTGGTGTAATTACATTTACCAGTATATGAAATAATATCCTTTTTTGGGCTAACTGCTTCCCTACACATAGAACCTCTCAGGTTAGCAGTCCTGCATACCTACTACCTTGGCTCTTATGGAGTTTAAAGAAGGAAGCAGCTTAGATTAAATATAATTTTGCTAATAAATCTGCTTGATTTTCTGACCTAAGACTGCAACAACAGCCACTCCCTTCGAATATTTTACAGAGTAAGGATTTGGCAGTGTTTTACAGCACTATAAAACAGAGGATGAACTTTGAGTTATTTTCATAACTCCTAAATATGTACGAGTTATTTTCATAACTCCTAAATATGTACGTGCACCTACTACTCTAACTGTAGGTGTAAAGAAAAAGCACGTTACCGTTATCGGTACCTCACAGTTTTCTTGTAATGTACTGTTTTCTGTTGTCATTTAGTCTTCATAGGTGGGTACTATGTCACTAAGAAACTAAATGGTCCAAACCAAAAAGACAACTTGGACAATGGAAGGAATTGATGCAACTTTTCAGAAGACCAACACGAGTATTCAAACTGGGCAGTCTATCCTTGCTGACTAATTTAGAACACTTCTCAATTAAGTTTCCTGAAAGACAAATCATTACTTGGACAAATCATCAAGACAAATATTTTCAAAAAAGATCAGAAAGAGGAAGTAATTCTTGATAAAATATTTCTCTTTTTAACATGGAAGAAAATAAATGAACTACCTGCTCATACACTGTAAGCATTCTTGTTGCTATAGAATCATTACTATAGAACATGGCTATAGAATCAGGCAGGCTAAAGAAATATGGAAGATGTTGAACAGGTTGAGTTTCTTTGTTTTCTATTTTACCAAAACACAGAACATCTAAACTCTTTTTCTCTAGGTAACCTTAATTGAAGAACACTTAATAAATGCTCAGTACAGATGGACAGAATGTTACCAAATTTTTTTCCCCTGTCACGGCTGGTCATGAAATTGTCTTTGAATCTGTACTCATCCATTTCTCTTAAAAGCTTGTCATAATAGTGTTAAGCCTTTGTTTTTCCCCCCGTGCAGTGACTCCACAGTGAACTTTCCAGCCCCAGCAAGGGAATGAATACTCTCTTCTCTTCTCCATGCATTCCCCTTTGCTTGTGTCCATAAACCCTGACATTTCTAAACCCTTAATATTTTATGAAGTTTCTGCTTACCAAAAGCTGTAGGTCAACCCAATATTGTGTGAATGATCTGGTGCCCTCTTAAAATGTGCATATAATCTATAGCAACAACACATCTCTGTTACTCTGGTGCAAAGATCTAACTGAAATGGATTCTGAATTTGCCTTGTCAGTCCTTTAGTCTGTACATGCTGAACCCCTGCTGCCCGATTCATGAGTGTCAGGTTCAGACCAAAGATAAAAATGTATTGTAACCTGAATGGAAAGATCACTTTCCTCTAATCCTGGACTGCAAACACAAAAATACATGAGAAATAATATGTTTTGTACAAATGGGGTTGTAGCGTTTAGGTACCTTACGCTTTGATTTCCATGCTTTCAAGTAAAAATTCTGTAGTCATTTGAATTTAACTATAGCTGGGTTCAGTTCAGGATTTGTGCTGCTACAATGACTGCTTGGTTTGAATTCTTTGTCATTTGTATATGTTGCCAGATTTACTTGCGTTATAATATACCTTATATCTGGGAATGTCCCTCTAAAGAAATTATAGATTTCTATATGGGGAAGAAATATCTTGAAGTTTTCATGTTTTTATCTTTTGTGTGGCTATATTTAAGTAAGCATGATAAACGCTACGTTTCAAAAATGTCATGGTCATATTGTTGTTGATCGTTTTGACAGCATTCTCCTCAACTATAATACAGTATTGTTATTGCTAGCAACAGGCCATAAGCTATGTACTGTTTGCAAAGCCGCAGGATGGAGGCTCAACACAATTGCTTTGTCTGAGCTTCTCTCAGCCAGCCAGCAGCTTTGTTACACTCAGTTTAGCCATGACAGTGGTTTTGCTAATTGAACAGGTGTTTGTGGCTAATTTGCTTTACTTTTGTTTATCTTTGTGAGCTACAACCCTAGGTTGATATAGATAGCAGTGACAAGCAGTTGTTCCATGCAGAACAACATATTTACAACTAACATCACAATGCAGCATAGAGAAACACAGACTGGTACAACAGCGGGGCCCAGAGAAGTGGAGATGTGGCACAGAGGATGTTGGGCATGGGGTGATACAGGATAGGACATGGGATGGGCCTGGACACTCCATGGCTATAAACAGCTCATCCATGGTTAAAGATGTGCACACCTGAAGCTGCGCAAAACAAATTTTAGAAAGAAAACAAAGAAAAAGTATCTGAGATGTAAAAAGCACCACCTACAGTAAATACATTCAGATATGTCATGGAGCTGCAGATCAGTACAGAAAGAAAAAAGTGTAAGAGTGTGGAAGCAAATATAAAAATGATCCCAACTGAGTCATAGAACAAGGCAGAAAGCACCAAAGCAAGCATGATTCCCAACTGAAACTTGTATGTGTTCAACTATCCTTACGATAAACCCCTGTCTCTCTTTCTCTCTCTCTCTCTCTATATATATATATACACACCAGGTGTATTTCTTCTTTGCCTATAAACAAGGTTTTGAACATAAAGCTTTACAGCACTGAAAAAGGTACTCTAAAGGTACACAGATTTTGTGTATCTTCATTCACTTACATTTATTTATGTTAGTCCCAGGCTCAGGTAAACTGAATTATTAAACAATGCTGCTGAATATCTAAAATGAGCTGAAGAACAGAAACACTTTGGGCAAAAAAGAGAGTCAGGCTTAAGAAAATAAAAATGAAACACCACAACCTCCATATCTCCCGAGATGCACCCCAAATTATGAATGCCATGTTGCCCCCTAATATTGTAAGAATTGAGTTTCTTACAAATGTGTCTCTTTCCCATGCTGTTATCCCTGATATGGTTAGCAGTATTTGTTGGCCAACGTGTAGGACTCAACAAGTACTGATAGCCTTGGGGTTAAAAATGAGAACATACTTAAATAGAAGCTGAAAAGGAAGGAAAAAAAGAACAAACACATTCCTCTCTAAAGTATAAATTTGTCTGTGGCTTCCACTTCACCTTTTCTTCAAATTTGATCCTTATTATTTCAAAAATAGTTCTAGAAATACCAGCAAGAACATACCCAAACCCCGGAATGCAACCCAAGATCAGAAGCTCAGAGGCCAACACTTGTAATGATCATGTGGCTCATTCATTAATGGCACTATCTTTCAGTCTGAATCATATGTGAAAGCAAGGGATGTCATGCAAATCTATACCAAGAAACACATTTGATCTTGTATTTAGAAAATGTCATTTTGTTGAAGAAGCTATTCCTAACTTTCAGTATTTTTTTTTCCTAAAACTGTAACAGAAAAAGATGCTACAGGTAAAAGGTGTTTTTATTGGGCCAATGTTCTGTGCTTTGAAGTTAGGTAAATGTCTGGAGGCTTATTCTGCCTCTAAAGCTATAAAATAAAAAAAATAAAAAAATAATAATAATCCTAATAGTTTCTCAAATTTAGTTAATCAAATAGTCTGTTAATTATCCAAGCGATGGTTCCTTCCTTTAAACCAATACAGATAAGAAAATTCCAGTACTTGCCCTCTTTCTCCATAAGAATAATTGATCAAGTAGATTAAGGTGCTGCCACTTCATGCAGGAGAAACAAAATCAAGATAGCAACATATTTGTACTGGCTATTTTGAAGGCTGACAGACCAGATAGAAAGATAAATTCTCAGACACACCAAATGCTCTTGAGCACAACAGCAGTCCAAGGTTTTGCTGATAAACTTCATCCCTTTCCACATGTCTTTTTGCAGAAGGAGTTGGAATTATTCTGCCCCAGTACCCCAATAATAAGGTCACATCAATGATGCTCTTATTTTTTTCATATATTTACATGATATCAATACTTCAAACCATTTAAATAAAAGGACAACCGTGAGAGGTCATAATGTTGATGGGATGTCATTATGTTGATCATAAGATGTATATGAGATTAAATGATGTAAGGTTACAAAATGCTTTTACTTAAGTCACAGAGATTAAATAAACAAGTAACACAGTAATGGAGCACAAAAGCTGAGCAATCCTGTTGAATGGAAGCTGGACAAACTACCATATGTGTAAGAAAGATAAAAGGTAGTCCTGTTTGCAGGCTGCCTTGCACATAATGTACCTAACTGGCCTATTCATACTGCATTTCCACAAATAGCACTACTCTCCGGAGTTGGAGAACAGGGCAGAGAAAAAATAAAATACCTTTCTTGACCAAAGCACAAAGCAACAGGTTTTTTTTCTCTTCCCCTTAAACTCCATCCAGACAACAACAGAATCAACTTTAAGGCCCTTGTACCATGTAATCAGACAAAGCAATGGTAGGACAGTGCAGTGGACCTCCAGAAACAGAAATGCTTTCCTGCTCCTTCAGCAGATGGATAACAATCTTGGCCCGGTACAAGAAATAGAGGCAGCAGCATGTCCTTTGTACAGTGCTTTGGGATGCACTGCCATGGACAACTGCAGAAGAACTGCACATCTCATTTCCAGGAATGTTGCTTCTCTGCATGCACTCACTTAACTCGAAATCAGATTTTATACCAGTGAAATACTAGAACCCAGTTCAACAAAGAAATCACTTATTCTTTATTATCAGTTTAGCTGAGTCACAATGGAGTGAGACTGTTTTGTTTTGTTTTTAAAGTTGATTTATAAAAGCACTTTTTAATCAGTTTTGGCAGCTAATTACATTATTTATACTCATCTAAAAGCATTGTTTATTATAGGATCTAAAATCATAGAATCATAGAATGGTTTGGTTGGAGGGGACCTTAAAGATCATCTAATTCCAACCCCCTGCCATGGGCAGGGACACCCCCCTAAAGAATTTGTCTGAAAGTGTGGTTCATTCATTTAGAGGTGAACATTAATGAGAACACACTACAGGTCTTTGGAAGAGCCAGCCAATGTTTCCTCTCCAGTTGCAGAAACAACAGCATCACAGAATCACATAATCCAGTAGGTCTTTCATGTTTCCTCTGTATCTTAGAAAAACTAAAGTGGAAAGACAACTCATAAATAATATCCCTTCAGGTCTTTCTCACATATCTTATCTGTAGAGTTTCCAAGAGCTTTTTGGACAAAAATACAGCAGAAACAGATGTAGACATGAGCTGTGCATAATTCAAAGCAGTACATTTTAGGGATCTGTTACCAAAAAGTGCTATAAATAAAATTAGTTAGGGCTTACTTGTGCCAATATAAAACTTAATCTAGCATACCAATATAACCTTTATAAGTTATTAGAGCCAAATTGTTATGCACATGCACTTTTGGGGGATGTTCTTTGGTTACACAATTCTTTATGTCAACAAGTAACAATTTTTACTTACTTTTTTTTTTTCTGCTTAATACCCACATGTCCCCAAGTGCTTTTTAAGAGCTATGAGTTTATCTGTTTCTCTTTCACCAAAGGGATGCACAGAGAAGCTCTAACTCTGAGTTATTATACGTGCAAAGAAATGAAACTACATCTTTTAACTCCCAGTCTTCCTCTCCAAACACTGACTACTGCAGTGCTCATATTCTGAGGTTCTGATATACTGAATAACAAAAGAAATTTCAGAAAAGTAAATTGTTCTATGACCCACAATGATTCAGACTTGCATCTGATGGCATCTTAAATACTGTCAGTTTCAAATACTTATGAAAGTAGAAAGCTTGATTTCCAAGACCATCTCTACCACTATGCTGTTCTCCTGAACACCATAACTGTTAGTTAACTAAGCGTTAATTGGGGTGAGGTCATAGTACTGGAAATGTTGATGATTACTAAGTAGGATAGTGTCTTTCTGAGAGACCTGTTAAAGTCTGGCACAGAAGGTTTAACAATTATTTCAAGTTATTCCTACCCTGATTTTATGTGTTTTTTGCTATTTCAGTGAAAGCTTACTTTTTTACAGAATAACTTTGTTCATATAAAGGTTGGTCTGGTAGAAGTAGTCAGAGAAACTGAATCCCTTTGAAGCATCAAGGGTAAAATGGGTTCATTTCAGCAAGGTCTGGTTTGCTTCTCTAGCTTCAAAGGATGTTCAATCAGATCAGCACACAGCATACTGCCACAATCCACTTCCAAACAAACTCACATTGCACATCTAAAAAATAAAATAAAATCTTAAACTGAACAATATTGTGTATTTTTCATCTGTGATTGGATTATTAAAAAAAAAAAAAGAAAGAAAAAAAAAGAGGTCTGGTAGTTTACCTTTGTGGAAACTTTTAATTAAATAGCTGCTGTGTGTATTAAGAATGCCCTTAATTTGACGATAAGGGATAGAAAAACTGTTTGCTCAAACACCAGTGCAATAAATTTTTTTTTATTTTTTTTTCCAGTGTATGTATCTCTTTCTTGGTTAGGCATTGGAATGGGTTGCCTAGGGAGGTGGTGGAGTCACCGTCCCTGGTGTGTTTAAGGAAAGGTTGGATGTGGTGCTTAGGGACATGGTTTAGTGGGTGATATTCATCATAGGGAAATGGTTGGACCAGATGATCTTGGAGGTCTTTTCCAACCTTAATGATTCTCTGATTCTTCTGGGGAAAATGATGGCCTAGCAGAGCCTTCACTCAAATTTGACAACAGTCAATGTTATTCTGTTTTGATATTATTTCACTGGTGCCTTTTTAGAGTAATAGATGTGAATATGTAGCTGGTTGTAAATATAACTCCATATTTAAGGTCACGTTTAAAATGAAACCTGCTGCAATAACAATCCAAAAGACCATTACACCTAGATTTCAAGAGAATACTGTCAATTTAGGAAGCTCAGCCTTCCTCTCCACAATCACTACTCCATTCATCCAGTCTAAGGCAAGTCCCTTAGGCTCTCTCTGCATTTGGGGGATTGGAGTTAGCACTTCAGAGAAGGTGGATTGCAAATTGCACAAGATTTCACATCTCAGCCCACACTGTAGCTCCCTGCAGCAACATACCAAGACATCACCAGCTTTGTACACTACTAATCTGTGCCATGCCCTCTTCAGAGAGACTCTAAATAGAAAAACAAGCTGCCATATCTTTTTATTGACTATTTTTAGTAAAATGTGTGAAATAAAACCTGGAGATGATACACTGTGTATACATGCTTCTGTAGGTAAGAAATGGTGGTGGGATATCATGTAAAGATTACAGCTCCATAGATTTTACTCACATGTGCTAACGGCATAGTTTAAAAATCAGAAGATTCTCTTCATTTCACTAAAGGCACCAAATTATATAAAAATACGCTAATGTAGTTAAAGAAGTAGAGGATTTCACTTCCACTCCTGGAAAGTTTTTATTATTCAACAGAGCTAGCAGAAACAGAGGTCATGCCGTGTCACTGTCTGATGCTATTGTTGATGGCAGTCATGCTGTCCTCTCCACTCTCTCAGGAATATTTTGGGACTCTAGTTTATAATAATTCCATTAGTGTCTTCCATACAAATGTGCTGGGAACTTCAACTGCTACTTACTTTTTTGTGTAAGTTAAAGTTAATTAAATTAAACTTAAATTAAACTAAGTTAATTAAAGTTAATTAAATATATTTCTATGCGACATGTTCCAGAATGCTCGACTACCTTGATATATTCATTTTTGCACTTTGGAAATCATCATTTTCCATTCCACTGCATAATTTGAATTTGCCTATCTTTTGATTCAAAAGTAGCTTAGAAGAGTTTGAAGAAATTTGTAAGCACCTACCTAAAAAGCAGACTCTCAGTTTCTCTCTCTGCTGTATTAGGTCCTCATCAATACCAATGGATTCGCAGAAATTTCCCTTTCACAGGGGTCACTGCAGCAGTGGAAGGAGCTATAATTAAAAGTTATTTCTGGTTCCCACAGGTTGAAGAGAGTGTTATGCCCTGAAACACAAGGTCTCTCCTTTCCCCATGCACAGTTCTCCTTTCATGGTACAATACTGTAACTCTGCATTTTCTCATAATATAAACCATTAATCAAGGGAGCTGATGCTGAGGAATCCCATGGGTCCTTGTTTCTCAGCAAGGCATACAAAACCTAACAACCAGTGTTTGACTGGAGGTCACAACAGCTCACTGCAACAAGCTCCACAGGACTTTCACTAATATAAATGTGCGAGGGAAAAGGAAACTAGAGTTTAGAAATCAGTCTGTTGCTAAAATTAGGAATGAAAAAACAAATTCCTAGCATGCCCTCAGTAACTGCCTTTTCGTTTGTGGTCCTTATCATCATAGTACCATGTTAATATGCATTCAGACATTAGCAACAGAAATAGCAGTGAATTAAGTTTCTTTACAGTTGTGGCCAGCTCTAAAAGGAAAATGATTACCAAGTTCAATTCTGCTTTTACATTCGCCATTACAATGCAGCTATTTCTTTCTATAGACTATAAATTTTGTCATTTGTCATCTAAACCATTTGGAGAAAATAAAATTGTAGTAGAGTTCTTAGTTTCAGAAAATTAGTTAGTGTACTTCTCACCAGTTTCTGAGTGCAAGGAAAGCATTTTTTCCCAAACTATTCAGATTAGGCAGCATTTTATTTTAGGTCTATCACTGCAGGTTTCTTTAAATCTGCAGAACTAGTGTGGTTATTTTCTAGAAAACTATCAACGGATATAAAGCCCAAATCTTCATACTGCTATTGACTTTGAAATGGGACCATAAATTTATTTCATCTGCAGTCTTAATTTGTTGAAAAGAATAATCCTGCCCCCAATTACTACAGACTGCTATTGCAAATTCCATTTTGTCAGTGGGATAAAATGATGGTTCTATTCCTATGGAAATTAGTGGGAGCTTTACAGCTATATTTTTTGGTTTGCTTTTTTAGTTAACCCAGGACAAAAAAATTACCAGCCACAGACCTAAGAGCTACTTTGAGTTTACAGGTTACCTTGGAATGTTGACATTTCTAGAGCAGGTACAATAGAAACACAAAAGGAATTATTTTATATAGAATATGAAGACAACGTTCCCCTGCAAGTAACTCCTCCAAGGATTTCCACGTAAACAGAAATAAAACACGTGTTTGTCAAGCTGAACTAGCCACATGTCACCCTGCACATTGGGACTGATGCCAGCAAGGGTTTCCAGAGGAAACTCTTGGGCTGAGCACCAGGGAAGGAGTCTGAGTCTGGAAGCCTGTTTTTCTTGGGTTTGAATCACTCCTAGGACAAGGATCTTTCTGTATGACTCCTACAGCAATTTCCTCAGCCTGGTGTTATGACTGTGATAGTTCTGGCTTTCTCACTAAAACAAATATTTACATTTTCTCGTGTAGGTAAGTTTACACAGAAGTTGCTAAATTCTCTTTTCATTTTAAGGTAATTTAAGCTATTATTTTCAGTTGTACTTGAAAGTTTTTACTCAACTGCACATTCAAAGGTTTTAACAACCATGTTCAACTCAAAAATTTGCATTTTAAAATCTGTAAGTTTGTTTTAATTGTTAGATTTTCTTACCAGGTCTCTTTAAACCGCTAATTGTACTCGTTACTTTACTCTTGATAAAATTCTCTCTTCTTGAAAATCTACATATTGCCCACAAGCATTGATTGCATTCCATAGTTATTTGAAATACCATTTAAACTAGGTGCTTCTCTGAATTCTCATTCTTTCCATGATCAGCAATTAGTAGGACTGTATATTTGCCAGCAACATATGGACATCTGGTTTAATTTTAATTACCACTGAGATCTATATCAAAGAAAATCTAGAAGCAACATATTCCTGCTGAGCAATGTCTATATTACACATGAAAAATTGTTCCTCATAATAAATAAAATGTAATTCCCAATAGAGTTATGGACATATTCCCTATTATTTTAACGTATTCATTATACCATTTACTCACAATTTCAGTTATTTTAAAGAGGATGTTGCTCTTGGTGTTAGACCATCCAAAACTCTGTAGTCATTTCTGATGCTTTCAGGCAATTTACCAACAAACACTTTTGTGCTAAAAGTTGGTTCTCGTTGCCATACTTTCAGATCTGCCACTACTTTAGATAGACTTCCAGCTCATGAACATTGATTTCAAATAAATGTATGCAGGAAAACAATTGTAACTGATAACTGAAATCTTAGCTTTCAAATCTATTTAGCTAATGAAAGGAAGAGTGTAGAAGAAGACAGATCCAACTGTCAGCTGCTTGATCAACACGAAGACTTAAATACATGCAACTAGATTTTTATATGACACACAACAAAGTAGCAGCTAATATAACATCGACAATCCATTCATTTAAACCTTCTATAAGTAAAAGAATGAAAGAAATAGATTTGCCTGTTACTTTATCTCTTTCAACCAGCACACATACTTCAAGCTCAAAACCACGCAAGGATTAGGTTACACTCTGCAGACAGTCTAAGACATTTTAGTGTTTAAACCAGAGTCTCACTAATTCTACTTGCAACTTATATTCATTGTCCATTTTCCAAATGAAAATCACCCTGGCTCTGCAAAACAGATTTTCCCAGATATGTGTTCTCATAACAGATTGAAAGATTTTACTCTGCGACTATATCATTTTTACCTTTCTATCATTATTCATGAAGATGTTGTAGAGGAACAACAAAAATAATAAAAGAAGTTGCTATGAACAACTTGTCCCTGAAAAAACATGGGCTTTAATAGGTATCCCCTTTTAAACAGGTCTTCGAAATAAAATGAGGATTAGCTGCTGCTCAAGAAGAAAAAAGAAACTATAGCACTTAGTAGGTGTCAGTGAACTTTAAGTAGAAGACCCAGAAAATGAAGAGAGAGACTTCGGTTGGTTGGTTGTTTTTCCCCATAAGGAAGAAAAGAAGCATCAGAAAATTACAGAAAAGCTATATATCCCCAGAAACCACAAACTCTTTGCAAACTACAGATGATGTCCAGGTTGTTTTTACATTTGGTGGTCTGAACAGTGAACACCGAGATTGTGCATTTGCTAACATCACAGGGACAAAATTCTAAACAATCCAAAGGTCTACAGCACAACAGAGACGGGCGTCATCAGCCAAGATCTAACCCAGCCTCTCTGGAAGGAAGATCTACAGACTTGTTAATGGATGTGACAGAGAGATTGTGCTGATTTCATTACCTATGCAGTCTGAGACTTTAATTTCCATTTTAGCAAGAACAATTCTTTGTTGTTCTTTGGTTTGTAGGAGCACAAATTTTCATCCAAATTTTACCATCAATGGATGTCTGCTGTCTTAGATATTTATCAGAGACAGAAACATGGCAACCAAATTTAACAGTGGGGCAGTTGTTTTTCTAGTGCCAGGATTTCACAAACAAAAAGGGAACTATCCCTATAAAGCAGGTACCTAACTGGTTGGAAAACTATATTCAGAGAATCATTTTTTCAGTAACAGAATGAAAGGTGTGAGCAGGATTCCTTGGGTTATGTCCAAAATCCAGTACTATTCAGTATTTTCCATTAGTAATCTTGATGATGGAGTAGCAAGCAAGCTTTTAAATTCACAGAAAACCTCAAACCTGGAAGGACAGAAAACTGATAAATTGGACAGACAAAGAGTGGGGGGAAATGAAATAAGATGCAGTATCATAAAGCCAATTGCCATGTTTTACACAGAGACAGAAATAATCGCCTGTGTAAATTCCAGGTGAGGGACTAGAGACAATGGGGCAGATCAGCAGAGAAGTATCTAGATAATAGCATATCACAGAAGCTACTGAGGGAAAAGCAAAAAATATACTGAGATGTATGAACAAAAGACCACAAGAGACTCGTGAAGTACAGCAATGTTCTGTTACTCAGCAGGAAGTCCTTGAAAAAATACCTCATCTAGTGTAAGGCACTACAACGGAAACTTGAAGGACAGAACACAGAGGAGGCCAATGAGAATAGTCATTAGGTCAGGAAACGTGAGAAAATATGAAAACAAAGTCTCTAGAACGCAGTCTATTTGGGCTGGAGGAGACTGAAGAGGCACGCGATAACCCATAGTCGAGTACCTTAATGTTTTCTGCAAAATGGGGCAAATTTGTTTGTGATAGAGTAGTTACAGTATTAAGTTGGACTAAGACAATGCTCAGGAAATTTTTCTGAATCTCTAACCTGTAGCTTTCTCCACAGTTAAGCCTTGGCATATAGGCAGACTTCATGGCTGGAGATTTAAGAAGTTTCATCACAAATGAGGCAGATACCTCTAGACTATTTTGGAGCTGGAAGATGAAATAAGTGACCCCTTGCCTTTTCCTTTAGCCTGGCTTTCTGTAATCTGAGAGCAGGGCAGTCACTTACCCCAACCATAAAAATAAGGCACTGCTTTGTGAGATTCTATTTGCAATTAAAATTATAGAAGTCATCTCACGTGAGCCTTTCACAATGAGCAAAAGGATACAAATATTAGAAATAAACTTCAAAGAAAAACAACCTATTCCCAGCTGTGTGTGTCTGCCTCCCTTTTACAAATATAACTCTCCAACTAATAACATGCAAACATTTTATTTTTTTTTTAAGTATAAGAAGGGGGATGAAACAGAAAACCAGTATTTGCTCTGAATTCCCTCTTTTCCTCACACATTTTTGGATTTAAATTAGACCTTTATGTGAACCATAGATGGCTCACTGTCACAGTTGTTCTCTGTCTGCAAGAAGACTGTGGTAGGTAAAAGTCCCACATATAAAATAAATATATTCCATTATTAGCCTACTTTAATCTCAGGGAAAGGGATGGTGACACAAGATACAATTTGAATTTATCTTTGAAATTTTCAAATCTTGACTTCTTTTCTACCTACCATGCAAGTAATTACTTTCTGTGAAGACTGCGGGGCCATTAATTGTCTTCGTTATGATTCAGAAAACTAAAATGAAGCACAATTGATAACAGTGCACACTAGTTCAGTTAGGTGCTTATTTGGAGCACAAAACAGTACTTCTGTCAATATTTGTTGCTTCATCTTAAGTTTTAACTGATGTGACATTGACCCATGCTGGTTGGAGACAATTATGCATTATACAAATGTAATAGGTGAAAACTGTCAGAGCTGGTCATTAATGACAGATAAGCACTGAATAGAAACTATTCCCTGATTAATCCTTTCTGAAAACTGCATAATCGAAGGTATAGTCAGTACTGATATCCATAACAATAGGTATGACCTTTTCATTCAACCTGTTTTCTACTGCATAGGATTAAAATCCAGGTGATTCTGCAATACACCTCTACGCAAGCTGCTCATCCACTTTCTTTTTAAAGGAAATTGAGATATCAGGCACTCCTAGTGCAGCATTCATCTCAGCAAGATTAAATAATCCAAAGTACCTTTTCTTGTCCATCCTTTCTCAAGATTTAGAAAGGGCCCAACACTGTATTTATAGAACTAAAATGACAAAGTTCTGTGCACTCTGCTCACATTACTGACATAACAAACAAGTCAGAGGGCCAGCTATTTCAATATTGCATCTCCAGCTGAGCTGGTTGCTACTGAGAAGGACACAAAAAAATCTGCTGTATGAGTAGGTAAAATTTGTTACTTAAGTATCTGTCAAGCCTAACAGCAACTTTTTTCTTCTTTTTTTTTTTTTCTTTTTTACTCCCTGGGGTTTTGTGTTTGTTAGGACACTCATCAAGATTTTTTGTGCAGTGTTTCACCTGACAGATACTAGCTAATTGCATATCACCTCACCTGATTTAATATACATGGATAAACCCTTCCATGCAACTTCATCTAAAGCTTCTTTTCAGGTCATACATAATACCTACAAGGCTTGATCTCCTCAGCCATGTCTCTAAAAGCATTTCAGGTGCTGAACTTCTCAATGGCTGGGCATGACAGCTGCTCTGAGATTTATGTCTTTCTTTACTTGAGTATGAATTTATTGAGCAATTTAGTGCTGCTCTAATTGGCATATTACTGTCACCTTCTCCTACATACAAAACCTGTTCAGTCCATTGTGTCTTACATCTAGCTTAAAAAATGAACAGATAAGATAGCTCATACATAGATATCACAGAAATTCTGAGCTAAGTTCTTCAGTGCAGCAAAGCCCCTTTTCACTACAGAACCAGAGTAATCCAGGCTTAACTATACCTCAGTTCTCCATAGACCACAGCATACAGGAGATCTCCAACAGCGTGAAGGCATCAAGCCAAGGATGATTAGGTGACAGGAGAGGCTGTATACTTGGGGTACAGCTGAAGAATACCAACTCATCAACTTCATTTTTGATATTAGGGCTTCTAATATCAGGTGTTCTAGCTAACAATACATTAAAACAATGCCATATTTACTCCAAATATTATGGGGCAGAAATTAATATTGGTAGTGTCATGCCTTGTCTATGCAAAGGCGAATACTGCTGTCTGACCAAGGCTCCTTGCCAAAACATGCACACCAGAGTCATGCCTCACCTGGAGGTTTGCAGCACACATTTAACAAGGATAACCTTTACTATCTCATAATCCCTAAAGTGAGACTTAAAGATGGCAAGTCTTCACCTCACAGCGTGTTTGATGAATGGGGTAAAGGCCTAAGAAACCTTGTAGTATGCTCATCCTGCCTGGAGTGACCACTCCCTGAGAGATCTGACAGAATCAGTAAACACTTAAAGAAACACAAATGCATGCACACAACAGAGAAAGCAGAAGCAAAAAAAAAAAAAAAAAAAAAAAAAAATTTAAATTAAATTAAAAAGTTAAAAAGGAAAATAAATAAATACATAAATAGAAAGGTCCTGCCCAGAAATATGAGCATTCTCACTTCTCATCTGCAAAGACAATCCAGAAATGTGCTTCTGCAGTGCATGTCTCAGTGAGGTATGCATTTCCTTTGATATACAAGGCAGTTCATCAAAATTTCAAGTTAGTATTTCTCACAAAGAGAATAGAAAACAAATCCATAAACTAACTTCACATTCACGAAAGATAACAATGTAATTAAGAATTTTATTGCTTTCAATGTACTCCTGACTTATACCGATAACCATGGACAGCTACATTTATGGCTTGACCAGCATAAGCGCTGGCACACAAACCAGTGCTCAAGCTCACTGGGACACCAAAACCACAGTATTGGTACTGCTGCTTAATGAACAAGTATCATACAAGGTTCATTCAGACAAATAACTGAAATATAAAGTTATAAATGTATTTTAAGGGATGTGATTAAGAGCACTTGAGAAAATTCTTAATGCACACAGCTTTTAATTGTCTTTGTGCATCTAGCCTCAAGTCTTGACTATCAGCTGTAAAAAGTAACATAATAAAAGTATTGTAATGATTCTTATTATATCAAGACAAGGAA
Source organism: Anser anser (assembly GCF_964211835.1). Lineage (NCBI taxonomy): Eukaryota > Metazoa > Chordata > Aves > Anseriformes > Anatidae > Anser > Anser anser. The sequence continues at coordinate 9,099,326 of NC_139726.1, forward strand.
CTAAATCAAACAAACTTCTAGATTTTAATTACTTTCCAGTAGTACTCATCTGTAAGTCTGTGCAGAGTCAAGCCACCAACCTAGAAGCAAAAGTCTCTGTACCAATTACAAGCCTCTTGAGTCAGTCAGGCCTCCAATCACTTTTACATTTCCGTTTGCCCTATCAGTTTCCCTCTGCAGTGGCTCAGATCTGTACGGTTTTTCACATCTTGAGCCTCCTTCATCAATTACATTTATTTTTCAGAGTTTTTATGAGATTTCTTTATTGATTTCAACCCTTTCCACCCAGAATCAGACACGCCATCTCCCTGTGTCTGCTGTCTTCCAGAGAGGCCTTACCACAGAACCCACCTCCTCCACATCAAAGCAACAAGCCTGTCCTCCACAGGATGCTGAACTTGTGAAAGGTTTTAAACAACAATGTATTCTACCGTGGAAGTAATTTAATCTTTGTGAAATTGCACTGTTTGAGTCTCCAGAATCAGCACACAGATTTTAAAATTTCTGAAATATAATGAGAATTAGAGATGATAGGGACTGCCTTTGGGTAGCAGTGAGAGTAGTACCTCTCAAATAGGAAGAAAACATCGCGAACAGTCAGTTTGCCCACAAAACTACTTTAAGAACAAAGTATTATTGTTAAAGTACAGCCATATGGTCTGTATTCAAAACTCAGAGGGTTATAATAAAGTAAAAAAGAAGCATTCAGCAAGGTATTTTAAATGCATGAAACCTTGATATAGGCCATAGATCAGGGAGAAAATGTAGGAAAAAAAATCTACTGTATGCCCATTGGGAACACGTAAAAATTTATGGAGGGGTGACACCTTGATGATTCAGGTTTTGGCTTTGTGTTAGAAATTTAGCAGTGTCATGTGCCAAGTCTGGTGTGCAATTCATGCTGTGTTCTTCAGTCATCACTCAGAACCAAGGACACTGACAGAGGTCTGCTCCCTTTCCTGTGTGGGTTTTAACTGATCAGCAGTGCTTGACAGCAGCCTCTGCATAGCATAGTGCTCCTCTCCATCTCCTCCTGCCAAAGCCTCTTTAGGGGACTGTTCCCCAAATTTCCCTTTCCCAGAAGCACACCGGCATGAAATGCTTGCTAGCATAATACAAAATTTCAGAACTTTGAAGCAGTCTACCAGCTCAGAGTAGCAAGCTGTATTTGTTGATCCCTGTGGCGCTGTACAGGTCTCTGTTTCCCAGTCCTATCCCCCCTGGATCCCAACAGTACTGCTTGACATTTGGGTTTGACAGAGAAAGACCTGATATAAGATCTCCCATCTTCCTGGGTGAGAGACCAAGATCTACAGCAATAAAAGGGTGAATAATAATAACCCTCTGCACTTCCTGACAAATATAATTCTGCCTAGCTGTAAGGTGGCTTGGGGCATACCACCTAGTTAGGATCCCAGCTAGAAGAATTAAACACAGCTCAGGTGCCTACCAAAAAATCAGGTCAAACTCATAGATACCCAGTACCAGGAGCTGAACCAGGCATTCTGGCTTACAGTTTTGGACACTGATAGCTAAATTTCGCCCCGATCCTTTCTTAGGCACTGAAGTCCTTTCCTGATCTAGCCCTAAGAACTTGCAAAGAGTAATCTTGATTCACAAATATAATCACATGTCATATATATTCTTCCTCATGCTACTCCATTCTCACGCCTGATTACAGATTTACAGATTTACAATTAATATAGGGCAGCAAAAGATCAGAATCTGATCCAGACAACATACAGAACTGTCAATGAGGGTTATAAAACATAGCTTTCATATAAACCCCCCACTGTGGGATGTACCTACTAAATCACAGCTAAGAGTAAGTCTGGAGTTGCTCCTTCTAAAATATATATTATCTTTCTATTAGAGATGGTTCTAAACCTTACTTTTATCTCTGAAAGTCCCTGACCTCTGGCAAGTTTCAGATTCCAAATTTAGATCAGCATCTGAATTTTGCAGCTGATCTCTCATTCATAATGAGCCAAGTCAAAACTGAATACATCTAAATTAGAGGGGAGTATCAAACTCTGGACTCACATCTGAGTTGCATAGCAGTGAGTTCTTTCTAATGCTCATCATGTACACACAACCATAACCCACAATTATCTATAAATATCATACTAGGCTTTTTTTCACAATAAACCCAGGTTATCCTGCAACAAACAGTTATTAGCAATATTCAGCATAAGCTGTCACATATACAGCAGTGTTAACACAGATTAATCAGTCTAAGCGTCTGCTATACCAGATAGTTATGATTCATTGAAGGCTGCAGATCAGATCTGAACATTGATAAGATCTACTGGAAGTTAGTAAAAGAAAAAAAAATCCTTTATGTGTTTGTCATCTGCTTTGCCAGTTCTTTGCCACTTCATTCAATAAATGACAAACAAAGAAAAGACTACATAAAATTCTTCCCTTGATAGAAAACTAAGGTTCAGTTGCTCCTCCCCTTTCTGTCTGCAGCTTTCTTTTCCTAATGTCAACTCTATCTGTCTTCCACAGAACTCAATACCCTTTGAATTGTCTATTTAATCACTTGCAGGTTTATCCCTTTGGTTGTACCTGCCCTTCATTTGTCAGCTTAAGTCTTTGCTGTGCCTAGCATCCTCACTCTCCCACAACCAAAACCTTTTATTTCTTTTCAGCATATTGCATTTCATCAGGTCACTCTTCTGTTGCCCTGAGATTGCTTTAATTCCACCCAACGTGACCCTTTTCTGTTTGGGAGGCAATACCTTTGCAAGCATATGCATCTTGTCTCTTCTGTCTCCTCTGTCTGCTTTACAGAGCACCCTGTCTCTCATCTACTTCCTGCAACGTCCTTAGAACCTGCTTCCCCTTCTACTGACATCTTCGTATTTATGAATAAAATAAAATTAAAATAAAATAAAATAAATATAAACAAACAATTTTTCAGATTTTTTACCTGGAGTAGAGAAGAACTTCACATTACAATAAGTTTGTTGCCAGCAGAAGCAATTTGTTTAGCACAGCACTGTTGCTACACAGTGATTTACTTGATTAAGAATCATTCTACATTATTCGTTCTGTATCCAAAAATAATAATTAAAAAAAAACAAGAATTTTGCACTCAAACTTGTATATATACTTGTATATACACACTATATATTCACTTGTATATATACACTTCACTATAAGTGAATTCTAGCACTTACAGCATTCATCTCCTTTATTCCTATATGTAGATTCTGAACAAATACTCTCATTCCACCTCCAGTTCTGTATTAATAGTTGCAGGTTAACATAAAGATATTCAACTGATTTGTTAATCTTTTTGGCTTGACCCTTGACATTCTTTCTGACTACTACAACAGACTGCCCATGGTATTTAATTTTCGAGATATAATAAGAGAAATAAATAAATCATCCTCTGTTTATTTTCACTACCTGTTTTATCATCCTCAATCCTTATAACTAGTTCAGTGTATTTAGGAGAAATAAGAATTTCTATCAATAACCAATTAGATGCGTCAGTCATATTTTGAAAGAGGCACTACTCTCTGTTCTGGAGATATTCCCTCCAGGCCCCTGGCTAGAGGAATGTTTCCACAAAGATGAGAACCTACATCCCTGGAGAATCTAATCCAGGTTTCCCCACATTTTAATCTGAGCAGAAAGCATGATAGGATCTGAACTGAGGATTTTATTCAGATATATTCAGTAAAGCCCAGGTACATTTTGCAATGTTTTGCCTCTATGTAAATAGATAGCTGATGTTGCTCTCCAATTGCCAGACAGAAAGAAGCTAATGAAGCTACCAAAACTACCAGCTACAACTGCAACAGGTCTTCTGCAACAGGTCTTCTATCTCCAGCTGATCTTTGCGTCTTTTATATACCTGGAGGATCAGAACCACTCTCCAGAAATATTTTTGCACAGTGCAATTGCTACGTTGGGTGCCTCCAAAAGCAAGTTTCATAAGAAGCTTTAATTCAAAGCATTTCCACTTGTTTGAGGTATAATATTTACCTACTTTATTAAAGTAATTTTGACACTGCCAATCAGTGAAGGAAAAACAGGATGTGACTTCTGAAACACCCCTAGGTGCCACTCTGGTACCGGATAAAAATAAAATAAAATAAAATCTATGTTTGTGGAGCTGTCTGTGCCTTGTCATTCTTGCCATCTTACTGTATGTCAAGATATATACGTACATATGCATAAGCATATATATTTCCTTTTAGAAAGAAATAAAACTGAAATTTGTAAAAGGAGTCATTCCCGCAATTCAGTCATAAATTATAGCTTTAAATCTTAAGAAAATTAAATATATATATGGAATTGTAATGTAATCTATTTTACAGTATAAAAAAGATGAAATGTACTCAGTTGTAGACCATCATCTCTGTATCTTATGGTCACCTATGCACCCTAACTCCACCATGGCCTAAGAACATTGAAGACTCAAATTCTTCAACAAATCTTAGTGATATCTGCCATCTCTTGCCCCGCCATCAGTTAGCCTGTTTCAGAGGTCAGCTATTCTAGGAACTGAGTACCTCTGCAAGACTCATGGCCAGGCTTTCAAAAATACTGAAAATCCAACATGCTGAGCTCTTTGTAAGACAGGCTTATTAATTCCCATTTGAAAATTATTACTTGGTACAGAAGACTTCAGAGCTTCCCATTTACTGTCAGAGAGCTGTCTCATTCTAACAACTTCATGTGTGTCTTTTGTTGACCACAGGAGTCATAAGCACAGGCTTGTTGGCTGTTCCCTGACACTGATCAGAGCTGTGTACGCTGTACATCGAGTAATAACATTGCAGAGAAGGGTTATTCTCAACCAAAATAATTGCTCAGCCTGACCTTTTCATATGCTTGCTTTTCGAAACTGTCTGTCCTTGCATAATTACAGTGTACCTAACTCAGCAATCCTTTCCTACCAAAGATTTGCTTTCTGATATGCATCATTCCTGGTGCCACCCCATTATTGCAGAATCAATTGCAGCTTAACTATAGTTATAAAAGGTAATTAGTCAAAGGGCTACAGCAATTAGAGGGTGTCTGCCTTTGCTTTCTAAAAGTCAGATGAAGAACTCTGTTTATGCTTTGCTAAGACATTTAAAAGCAAAATAAATATGTTGATTCAAATTCACATACAACTCATATTTTCATGGCTTTATTTAGTGACAATAAAAAATGAAACAGAAAATCATATACGTTATTTTAGCCAATGCTTCCACGGGTCACTGCTTTCAGATCCTGATTTCAGCCTCCAGAAACAAATTCCAACCAAAGTCAGAGCAGTCTTTACCCAAAGCTAATCATAGACATTTTTATGAGCTTGGGTAGCTAAGGAGAGCAAAATTTTCCTTTCTCCCCTCTCTACAAGCCTTTTATGCCTTCTCCTGTTCTTGCAGTAGGACAATTGCTCTCTACCAGGTGATATTTGAGTATCTACGAACTCTTTCTACGTCACATCACTATTTTGTGACCTAATCTGGAAACTTCTCAGTGTTTTATTTTGGTCTAGCTAATGATGGAGTAACTGATTCTTAATTCCTTAATAAGAGGTCAAACACTGTAACTTGATTAAACACCCAAAGTGAAAACAGCTTGACAAGCTTTCTTCGTAGTAATGTCAGTCTTCTAATGACTAAAAATAGGCCATGAGCCTATGTAAAATAAAATCAGTTTGCTTTTATTTATAGGGGGAAAAGGTGAGCAAAATATAAGATTTTGAGATAATATCATGATATAGCATCATTTGGGATTAAATCTGATTTTAACAAATCTAAGGTTATCAGTGCAGGACATTTAAGGCAAAAAATAAAAAATAAATCAATTTTTCTTACCTCTTATTTTCTATACCTAGTTACATATGACTATAAAAATCATGTCAGAAGTGACCACCTTCAACTGTCATTTCCATTTTTTTATGAGGTTTTACTTTAAGAGATATGGGAAGAATTTTTTTCCAACAAAGCTGAACCTAACTCAGAACTTTCTATTCAGTCATTAAGTTGTGTCTGTCCTCTGATTTTCCCTGACTGGATGCCTGGTTTTGATACAGAATACTTAATCAGAAATGGAGATTTATACATTCATTACAAAATACCAGTCCAGTTGGACTTACTTATGAGTCACGTCTCACAAAAATTTCAGTAGATACCCATTTGAAAAATATAACTTCAGGGGCTAACTATATATTTTAAAAAATATTTTCTTTAAAGCTTAATGATTGTTAATATTTTCAAATATAATTAACATCTCTAGTTTATTAGAATACTGTTTCTTCAGGACAATTTATTCCATTTGATTCAACTCTCTGGCCAGAAAAAAAGAAAAAAAAAAAAAGCTATTAAAATATTTTTAATACCCACATACAAAGATTTTGCCTTGTTGATTTATTATAAAATTTTCAATACAAAACATCAATAATAAATTTGTGTTCTCTGATTCATCAAAATGCAGATCAGGAACTTGATCAAAGCACATTTTTGTAGATATAAAATTACAGACTCTTAAAGTCTTATAGAGTATACCTTTCATGGATAAATTTTTTTACAAAGAGAGATCGTCATTTGGATATATTTAACTGCTACTTTGAGAGAGTGGGACTGAAATCCTTCATGGGCTTGATCACCATGGAACCAAACTTTCAGGGACTGGAATGTTTCAAGCTGTAATTACGGATATCAAATCACCTGTTCTCAGCAGCCCTTTTTCTCATATTCCTAAGGACTCTGCACAGGAAGCTTTGGCTTAGATGATACTGCCATAAGGTAGAACAACAGTCCATATCCAGCCTCTATTTCTGTCAAGGACCTTCTGGCTTCTCTCCTGTAACATAGGCTTCCTATAAAACCCTTCCCAGATCTGATAGCAGCAGTAAGATGGGTGCTGTGGCCAGAACTGTTCATACAGCTATATTTTCACCCCCAGATTTTCCCACTGTGGTAAGGAGGAAGGCTACATCCTTCACTCTGTCATTTCTATTTGGAAAAAAAAAAATGGGTTTTTATCATGGTGCACAGGTTGTGTTATACAAGCAGAATAACTGGGAGTACTTGCAGAATAGTTATGCTGCACTGGACTGCACTAGGTGACTATATGGCCCAGTACAGACCCATAACAAGGTCATACATTTAGTCAAGGATAATCAAAAAAGGTCGGGAACTGCTGCTTGTTGAAAGGTTCTGGGACAAGATAGTGAGTCACTAGCTGAAAATTAAAAATACTAACATAATACTGTAAAAAAAAATATAAAATAAACATCTTGCTGTAACATAGATAATTTTTACTAGAAATATAGCTTGTAAGGCAAGTAAAAGGATCCTTCAGTCATCTCAGCTTTCATAAGACTTTAGCTAAAGGATTGCAATTGACGTGGGGCACTACGACATACAAGGCACATGCACAAATCAGAGAGAATCCAGAGGTGAACAATAAAAATGATTCTTATCACTTGAAAATATTACGTGTGAGGGAAGACTGAAAGAGCTGGTGCTGGTTAGTCCAAAGAAAAGACAGCTGAATGCAGGCTGTGCCAAATGTCTTAAATACAAAAAGGCTGCTATAAAGAGGAAGTGAATAGTCTGTACTACAAGCACAGCTTGGAAGATATGAGCGAAGCAGTAAGAGGAGTCAAGCACTAGAATATATAAAGGGGGAGTCAAGCCTCTATCCTAGAGGTTCATAGAAGTTAGACAAATACCTGTGAAAGATATTGCAACTGTAGTTGAACATGCAAGGAAAAACACTTGAAGGTCCCTTTGATTAAATCGAGAAAACAAAGATAGAGGATTGACCCTTGGCTCCATGAGATTACCCTCTGTGGCACTTCCATCTGGTAGCACTGAAATGAAGTGAAATAAATTTGTGCAGCTGATGACTAAATATGCTAAATATGTTTTGCCTTGGCTAAGATATGCTTCAGCTACATCTATCAAAGATCATCACAATGACGTGATGACAACTGAAACTGAATGACAGAAGATTATGTAGTTTGATTATAATAACAACAACAAAAAACTAGCTGAAAGCTTTACCTTTTAAGGAGTTATTGATAAAAAAATATATATTAAAATAGAATTTGAATAAGCAAGCAAGGTTTTTCGCTTTAGTAGCAGATACTGAAGTATAAAAGAAGCAAGTTATAGGCTTATCTACAGCCATCAAAATATGACTACATTTATTGTTAGGGCTGGCAGATCGCTGATAACTTGTGCCCTTGAAGTCTCAAAGGATCCCTGCCAATTCAGGGAGATTAGAGTTCCTCCAAGGAATTAGTACTAAAATGGATTGAAGGCCATGTGGAGAATTAATGTTTTAGAATGTTTCTCTGTTATGGGAAACTTCATTGTACCACAAGAAGCTACACCTCTGGGTCTCTAAACCCATCCAGTATTTTGCATGTTTTGGAGGTTGTAGAAAGCGTAAAGCTATGCAGCCAGGTGAGGCAGTAAGGTAAATAAGTTCCTTCTTTGCAGCTCCAAAAAGACAGTTTGTGATCGCAACACTGATCTCTGAGAACATTTAATGAATATCAGAGTCAATCTCACTTCATTCCTGAAGAGTGAGCCAAAGCCATCTCCTCCACAGTTATTGACATTCCCAAAGAGCACAGCTAGTCAAAGAGAAGAAAATTGTCCTATCCCTTTTTTGTTAGTTTCCAATTACTCATTTACTAATGAAGGGCAATGTTCTTATGTGTTTGGGATAAGTGAGAGCCTTTACAGCTGCAAGAAAGCTCATCTTCCATCCTAATGACAGGTTAAGTGATAATCATATCATAATCAAGTGATAAAGCATCCTAAGGCAACAATTGCAACTCTATTCTGTATTCACATGATGAAAGGGGAAAAATACACAGACACCACATTTTGTTCTTCTGAGCAGGAAAGTCTGAAAATTTCCTAAGACTTGGAAGCTCTAATCAGCTCCAGAGCAACAGGCTAACATTTCTGTAGTAGGTTTTTTGCACAAGCATGAGGGATAGGTTTCAGACTCCATGGCATAAACAGTTGCTCATCACAAAAGGAGAACAAAGCATAAACTTTCTCCTTCCTGCTCAGCTCAGTAACATCTAATCAGTGAAAGCTAATCATTAACAAAGAAGCTGCTGAGACCTGTGCAACCATTGCCTCTGACATAGCTGTAAGTCTATGGCCTCTTCCCAAAACCTAGATGTGCAGAGATGCAGCAAACTGGCATGATTCAGTAACAACACGCGTGCCTCTAGCCAAATGCCCAAAATATAACAAAAGGCAAGTTTATCATCACTCTGAATCTCTGCAGCAGCAGATGGGCAGAAGGAAAAAAAAAAAAAATCTGGATAACAGTCCCAAGTCTGATGAATAAGCAGAGAAATGATCCAGCGCTCCACTAGGACATGACTCTTCGAAAGTAATCAGAGGTCTCCTTCCAAGCTATGCTTGGAAATACCACTGCTTTGGGTGGTCAAAACAAAGTTGCAAAACGCAGCTTTTTTTTTTTTTAAGAAATAAAATAACATTTCTCACAGAATTAAAACCTTCTTAGTGCATTAGATTTGGGGTCATTCTTCCTTCAACCAATATCCATTTTTTCTCACAATTACTAATTCCAAAATAAATCTGTTCAAAATTTACCTCCCCCCCCGTTCTTCTCTCCATACTGTTTCCTTCAGAGAATCCACAGTGTTGAATTTGTCACAGTGTTCATTTCCATGGCAACAAATGGGATGGCATAAAGTGTTTTAATTCAAGGACAGAGTGGTATAAAAGTGCTAGTTTCTGAAACAGAGAATTCTTACTCAAATACAACTGCCAAAGATAATTGCAAAGGGAATACAGAAAATTATTCACTAGGTTGATTTTCTTTTATATACATAGAAGTTTGCTTCTCTTCAAAAAGGACATTCTCACCTTGAAATGCTGAGTGCTCAGAATAATGTTTATGGGTAGAGGTGATTTAATATGCTAATATTTATCCCATTTTCCTTGATTACTAGGCATACCTCTTTTTTCTTATCAGGTGATAAGCTAGTTTATATTAAAATATGAGCAGAAGATGCTACGCTTGATTATTCTCAGTGGCATCTGCATATTTCAGTAGGCTATGGGGTGACACAATTTATGTGAGCAGAAAAGTCACACTTACAATGACTTCCAGCCTAATGTATTCCACAATCCCTTGCAAACCCAGCCTGATTCAAAGGCCACTTGAACTCTTGCTGTGTGTTATCTGCATACAGGCTAACTCCTCCTGCAATATGAAATTTCATTTGAAAATGTTTACTCTCCCTGTTATCCTGTTATTGCTGGCACTTGTTTCTCTTCATCCCTCTCATAGTAGGTGATTTTCTCTCTTTCAGATCAGAAATTTAATTACATTTTTGATTTTAATCTTTCAAGGCTTCTGAAAAAGACTCACCATCATGGAGATCATTTGTATCAGGGCTGTGAAATTCATCCTAAAATATGGTTTGTTCTTGAAGTCCCAGGGAGGTGCTCCCCACAGCGTCCCATGGGACATGGACAAAATAAATCCAACATTTTATCCCAACTATTTTTTGCAATATAAGCACCTTAATTAGCCTTCCCTTTATCCAACTCTTCTTGTAGATGTGAAAATAAACTGGAAAATAACAGGATTTTTATCACTGAAAACTCCCAAGACTTTCACAAAAATCCTGATAATAGAAAAAAAAAAAAAAACTCATAATGGCAATGCAGGTGTTACTCTGTGCATCAGTGGTATGCTCTAAGACAAGAGATTGTTTGCTCCAAAACCTATGCTAATTTCCTAATGCTAAAAAGGAAAACAACCACTGTTTTTTTTTTGTTTGTTTGTTTGTTTTCCTGCAGAATATTGTTAACATCTCATACTCTGTTGTACTCTAGCACATTTGGATTTAACAGTCAATGTACAGAACTCCAATGTAGCTCTCAGAAAACAAAACACAGACGTGGATTTTTCTAAACAATTCAAAATTAGCCAGTGACTGCAGACATAGGTTACTCAGAAGAGCTTGCTCTACCCACAGCTTAAAGACTTTCGTCAAGCTATTAACTATCAGAAAAAAAAAAATATGGTATAACTCATGTTCAGAAACAACATTAAGAAGACATTAATGTTGTGACAGAGACTGGAAAAAGTGATAAAAGGAATAGGTTAAAAAAAAAAAAAGCTCATATTATACAATATCTTTTTTCTAATGTTTAGGCACAACAGGATATTTACTTAAATTCTTTCTTAAAGTGCCCTGATTCTCATCATAGGGCATATGGCAGAGCTCTGCACCACTGTGAGTCTCCTTTCGTGGTGCTTCATACCTCAGCCTTCATGTCCTTCTAACAACAGCTTTTGTGTTTCTATAAACAGAGCAAAGCAAAAGTAAAGAAGAACTAAGTGAGTGTTCAAAGTAAGATTTGAAGCTATCTTTGAAGTTTTGAGCGGATGAAAGGAGATTGATAAAGGATTCTTAAGGAAACTCATCAGAAACTTTATTTAACTGGAAAATAACTTTCATTTCATAAAACTGCCTAAAACAACTATCTTAATAAATCTTCCAGTAAAACAAAACTTGTTTAGTCACACAGTGCCTCAACACTAACTGAGCAATAAATGCAGAAATGACAACCGTATGAGACTATAACACATGAAGTAGTTTGAACTCTGATTAGAATTTCATTTTTATGCTCTTCCCAAAGTGTTTCATCTCCAAAGTAATAAATTCATTTAAAATATTCTTTTTTATCATCCGATATTGCTACTGAAATGATTTACAAATAACTAAAGACACTTGCACATTTACATTATTATAAACTGCACAAGTATTTCAAAACTGTCATAACAGAGAAACAGCAAAAATAGTAATAACAATGATAACAATTGCCAATAATCATCTCATTTTTTTCAAACTAATGTGCCTTTTTCCTCATTTAAATGCCATTTCCATAGGACAATTTATCCACCATTGTGGGTTTTTTGTTTTTTAGTGAAGTGGTTTCTTCTGTGCTTATTACTGAACAAATATTTTGTAGGAATTGAATCAGAATCAATATCCATCAGAACCAAAACTGTCCAGAAGACTACGTGTTCCTGTCTGTAATCAAAATAAGAATTATTTTGAAATTCTATGCCATCTGAAAGAAACTGAAAAGAGAGCAGCAGAACAAAACCAGATATTTTTTACCAAATGTAAGTTTGAAAGTCTTGCTGTGATTAAGACTTTTTCATATTTTTTTTCTGACAATAAGGTGAAAAAAAAGAGAGGAAAACCTCATTATTTCAAATAAAAATCCTAATCGCCTTTTCTGCCTGTCTCAACAATTTATGATTTGCACTGTAAGACTACAAAGCCACAAATCTGATTCTCCACTAAAAGGGAAATGTGCACCGTCTAGCTCCTTTATGTCACCTGCTAAAGAGAAAGTAATCTGTGACAGTATTGTGCTAATCTTTTGAGAGGAAGGATTCAATATTTTGTCCATCCAGATGCACAAAATAATCCCAGAATTATGATAGTTACTAAAAATTGCTTTTTATAGGCTCCAGTGGCTAGTCCACCATATGATGGTGGTCAAGACATCTGAGGAGCTGCTGAGGTCCCTTGGGTAGTTTAGCCCAGAGCAGAGCAGGCCGAGGGGAGGCCTCATGGCGGCCTGCAGCTCCCTCACAAGGGGAGGCCTCATGGCGGCCTGCAGCTCCCTCACAAGGGGAGGCCTCATGGCGGCCTGCAGCTCCCTCACGAGGGGAGCGGAGGGGCAGGCGCTGAGCTCTGCTCTCTGGGGACAGCGACAGGACCCGAGGGAACGGCATGGGGCTGGGACAGGGGAGGGTCAGGCTGGGGGTTAGGGAAAGGTTCTGCACCCAGAGGGTGGTCAGGCACTTGGACGGGGCACTGGTGAAGGCACCGAGCCTACCAGAGTTCAAGAAGTGCTTGGACAATGCTCTCAGACATAGGGTCTGGTTTTTGGGTGGTGCTGTTTGAAGCCAGGAGTTTCTCCACATATGACTCACAGGGAACCCTCAATACTTTTGTAGCACATTTTTGTAGATGTGTTAAGTTATATAGGAATATTTTGTGGGTTTATGTTTTACAACTTCTAAAATGTCTAAAACAAATCACACAGTGTATCCCAAGGATATCATGGCACAGGTAAATGTTAGAATGGATTTATTTTAACAACTGGAAAACTTATATTCCCCATATTCTGTCTCTATGATACTTTTATCCCAGTGATACTCTTATTGGGCTTTTGTTTCTTTTTATTTGTTTTGGTTGTGTTTTTAATCATTCAGAGTTTGTTAGGAAAAAGTTTTCTATAATACCGTATGTTAAATGTTAACCTCAGATCTACTGTGCCCCTTGCACCCAAGAAGTTACCTCATTTCTTTACATATAGTTAATAAAAAGACATTTTAAAAATACTGCAGCGTTAGTTTCCATCCAGCTGAAACTGATGTAAACAAAAAACTCCTCTATCCAAAATCAAAGATGAGTTCACTTTTGTTTCATAACTGTCTCTGGTATAGCTGTACTGAAATCAATAGCTTTCTACTGGCATCACACAAGTGTAGGAATCAAGCTTTTCCTCCTTATCTACAAAGAGGTGAAGAAGCATGACGTGCATATCAAAGTTTCTTTTTAGAGATTCAGAGCAAACTTCTGAGTCCCTGGCACAAACTGCTTCAAGTAATCTTAGCAGTAAATTGTATCTAGTTACTGAGTCTGAAGCATGGGATACATGTTCGACTGTTTCCTTGCATGGCACAGAATCTGACATATCTTGACCATAATACCTGGACTGGTTACTTCAGCCCCAGATTGGATCTTTGATCTTGCTTCAAAGGGTTCAATTAGTCACTATCCATGGGGGAAAAAAAAAAAAAAAAAAAAAGAAAAAGAAAAAAAAAAAGCAGCAATGTCAGCTTTGCTTGAAGCCAAAAGAGTTCAGGGCTTGGTATGTGACTACACAGAATAGATTGTACCTATGTCCTCAATTTGAGCTCACAAAATGGGAGGTTATAACGGAACTGTAATCTATTATTGCTTACTAGTCACTCCTTTTTGAAAGCAAGATAACAGCCATTTGGGCTGGAAAGGGCACACAGGAATGACACCTTTCTCTAGCAGGAACAAGAAGTTACAAAACAAATAGAGGCACAGGCTTCAGAGGGAACTTTATCAAACCAACTGGGTAGAAAGTAGTAATATGTCCATGATTAAAGCTTAGCAGCCCCAGTAGTAATACTATTGACTAGGACACCCACTGTATTATCTGTTCTTCCTGCCAAGCCCTTTAGAGTAGTCATGCAAGTACTGGTACTAACAACAAGCAAAACCTATCTTTAATATGAAATTTAAGGATGCAAAAACAAACATAAACCTCAGAATCTATTTCTTACTTTGAAGAAAGATTAGTTGTATCAGTGTCTGAAGTCATTAAAAATTAACAAACTTGTTTTTAATTATAATACATATATGTTTAATAGCCTACAAATAATCTACCCAAGACTATATGAGACTGAAGATTTAGTCTAGGGAACCTACATTTCCTCTTGTCAAAATCAAATCAGGTTGTGTTACTGAAGAGACACGAAACAAGATCAGTGGTCCCATAGCTTGAGGGTTATTTTTAGTCTATTTCTCCCACTGTACCAGCGTTGCCTGCTTGTGAAGTGTAAAGCAAAATGATACTTCATATAACATAAATTTTGTTACCATATTTAGCTTTTAAATTAATTTCAATATGAAAAACAATATACATCAATAATCATATTCTAAATGAATAGATAATATATATATAAACATATTTTTGCTTCTAAAAAGCCTCGTTACATCTTTTTGCTGAGATATTCAAAATGAGGTAGAAGATTCAAAATCAACATTTTCAATTTTAATACAAGATATGTATCTGAATTGTTCATCTAAATCCCAAGATTATTTTATAATCTCAACCCATTTTTCCTAATGACATGAGTTCGCTCAATTATATAACGATGCAAAATGATTTGGATATTTAATAATCATATCTTCTTAAATTTGTTAGTACAGAAGATCAAAGAAAATACAACAATACTGTATTATCTGTACATGACATGGAACAATACAGAGTAAGAATACTTTGTCAATGCTTTGCCACACTGTAGAATGGTAGAATAGCCTTGATGATTTCTATTTAAAGGTAATTATTTAGAGAGGGTGGCAGGGTCACTGATCAAAATACCTGAGATGATGTATTTTTCATAGTCTTCATTGAATAATTCATTAATTTAAAATTCAGTCTCCATTTTACATATTTATTTTGCATGTATTTGACAGCTCCTACATTTCCTTTAATATTTAATTTTCCTAATATATCTCTGTAGGTAGATTAGCAAGAAAACCTAACTGAATTAACAGCATCATAATTTGAAAAATGTTTGTCTAAGTTTCAGTGGGTAGTAACTGTAAACAATGAAGTAATTAAGCAGTACAAGTTTAAATATAGTCAATATAGCCCTTTACAGACCCCTTCAGGGAAAATAGAATACAAAAATGCTAGATAAAAAAACGATATCCATCTAATTTTGAAACATCAGAATAAATGTTAGACACAATTATAATCCCATGACACTTTCAGCAAAAGCTGGTTGAGTCTTTTTGCTTTAATTACTTGTGGGTAGAACTTGCCAAGCTTTTACACTAAAAATGGAACACTTCATGTCTAAGCATGTGCAGGAAAGAATTAATACTTGAAACATCTCAGCAAATTAGCACTACATTTATTATGATGAGGCATTAGGGGTAACCAAGAACTGGTCAGACATAAACCAAGGGATACTTTCCATTTAGAGTACCATAAAGAGGCCATAAATGTATCAGAGAACAGAGAATTTTGAACACAAATCCAACCTGGTTTTTAATCACTACATTACGGACCACTCTGAGTTTCTTTACCGAAGACTTTCTGAGCTTAAACCACTTGACTCATGAACGAGCTCTCTGTACAATCTATGCCCTGCTAATGTCATCTTTGTTCTGCAAAACAGCCAGGACAGCTGCTGTAATGTAGTGCTGTCTTGTCAAGGTAATCAAGGCATTATCATGCTAGGTGATAATAATTGAGTTGGAGAGATGTCAAAAGTGTAAACAAAGCATGTGATCTGACTGCCTCTTTAGAGAACAGAGAATAAAAAATATGTCAAAATATTTTGTGCCTTTTAAAGACAGTCCACAGATGATGAAAGCTAAAGGATGTTCCCATGCTTAGGCAATTGAGAAAATACATGAGGCAAGATAGAGAGGGGGGAGAGACAGAATCAAAGGAAGTCTTTAAAGTGCTTTTCCATCTCTGTAATTAACCAGAGTGCCAAGCGTTCAGCAGGAAAGGGTGCATCTGACCTGTGATCACCTCTGTGCCTCTCAGCAGCACGTGTAAGTAAAGCTTTCAGCCTCAGAAGCTGCACTGTAAGGGAATCCAAATGTCACACATCATTCCAGAAAGGGAAGCTGAAAGTCAAAGGGTATATTCAGCCTGCTGCATGTGTGTGCTTCAGCTGAGCCATTATCCAAATGTCAGGTGCCGACTGGTTTAGTCAGAACAGGTGAAGCCTTAAAAAAGGATCCAGAAGAGAGAAAAAGGTCAAAAACACCAGTACAAAATAATAGGTCACCTCTCTCCTTTTTTGCGTGTTGCCTTACAGGTCTTTGGCCTGCCAAAGTCAAAGAAGTAATCCACTGGCTTCTGAAGCCAAAATCAGAGGCTGATCAAATGCCTAGTGAAGTCATGCTTTTATTTCTAAGCCCTTCACAACCAAACAGCCTCACAAATGTTGCCTTTGGGTGGTTTGTGCTGCAAGACTGCTTTTTAAAGAACTGCAATATATAGGACAGAATGGCAGTAGCCCTTCTGGTAAAATCATAGAGCAAATTACTTTACATTGCTGGTCTAAAGGCTGAATGGTGGAACCTGTCTCTTTAATTGAAGGAATTTAACTATGAATCTAGACACATAAATAGGGGTCTGGACTGGCACCAGTCTAAGCTATCATAATGGAGGTAGCTGAGAACATATTTTGCTTTCTGATACCTGAGCTGCCCAGAAACAAGTGCCCAAAGTGATATATGAGTACTTAGCAGCTGCAAATGGGGCTCCCAACTAATTAAAAATGTTAGCTGACATCTAGCCGCTGCACTAATTTTAACTGTTAGACTGGAAAACATTAAATCTCTATTTGCTTTAATTATCATCAAGAGAACAACAAATAAGGTGTTTTTTTTTTCAGGGCTTCTTTTGTCTGAGATGGAACTCACTATACTCTTGGCTGTGCATGCTGTAAATGCTCCTCCAAAAATTGTCTCTGACTTAAATGATGTAGTGCAGGATGTGTCCCAATGTAAATGAGTACAGAATTTAGCTCCTGAGCATTTTATATTGTGACAGAGCATCACTAAGAAATGAAAATGAAACCAAAACAAGCAGCACCATATTTGTGTTCGTTGCCAAGATTGCAAGTATGCACTTGCTTCTCTCTTCAAATGCTGAAAAAGCCTGCATATAGCTAACACATCAAAGGTAACGAACTCTCTGATTTAAAAAAAAAAAAAAAAAAGAGAAAGAAAAAAAAGGTTATTATAATCGTATTGATGTACTAATATTAGAATTATTGAAGTTACTAGTGTTGTTGACAGTTCAAGGGTTGCCTGAGGAAAGACAGCCTAAACTATTTTGATGTTGGCTTTGCCTCTGGCTTGGAAATAACTTTCTCCTGAATTAGTTTTAGGATATGTTTTCCAGAGGTAAAGTCAAAGCCTCTATAACTCCTACCGCCTTCCAACAGACCATTTGAAAGTAGCTATAATAGGGTTATTTCAGGCAGCTTAGCAGCATGTGACTGCATCATGCCACAGCTGCTCTAAAACTTTGTAGAGCATTCGTATTTCCATTCCCAGCAGACTCAGGATTTCCTCATCAGCCTGTTTGCATAGCTCAGTCCATGCTGATATCTTGATTGAGACAGATTCTGGTCACTGTAAAGACTGCTATATTCATAGTGACATATGGATATTGGCTGTACTATGTATGCACGTGACCAAACAAAAGAGGAGACATGAAGACAAACAAGAAGTTGTGTCTTAAGAATAGAACTGGAGAAACAGCTGTTACAAAATATTCATCAGGAAATTCAAAGGCAAATGTAAACAAGCCTAAAGAAGACCAACTCACCACAACCACCCCCAACAAAGGGGGGAAAAAAAAAAAAAAGAGCTAAAAAAGAGCTTCTTCCCTACTTTGTAATGTTCCTGCTATCAAATTATATCATATTCTTGTTTTAAATGTTGTCTTTGCAGTCCAATTCCAAAGGGAAAGTCAGTGAGACATGTTAAAATACAAATGAGAAGTTGAAGTAAAAATCTCATCTAAAACTAAGAAAAGAACTGTAAGAGTTTTAAGCATGTGATACTTTGTACTTGAAAGATTTCACCCAAAGCACTGTGAGAAAGAATTAGAAATGAAGCTGTCATCAGTACAGTGATATCCTTCATTTTAATTTTGCTGTGAAGCAATGGAAATTCAAAGGACAATAACTCTGGCATTTTGGGGTATGATCATAAAGCTCTCCGGTTTTGGTGCATTTTTGGATGAGGTCCAGGCAACACTGGTGAGCAATCAAACTTTATCAATGACATCGTGAGGCATAGTTAAAAAAAAACACAAGATTCATTTTCGTCTAAGTGAGTCACTAGAAATAACATTTGCACAAATTTCAGTTAAAGTGAAAAGGGTATTGTGACTGTGTTTAAATCAGTGGACCTAAAAGCACTTCCAAGATATTAAATACAAGTCCGTGTCCTTGAACGTTCTTACTTATGGAGAGGAATTTTTACATGCAACAGCCATGATGCTCTAATTTCCACTGAAAGGAAACCCAGCCCACAGATCAGCATCTTCCGGACATGTCCTTGGTATGGAACAACCTGATAGGCATTGTGCACAACCCAGACAGTCAGAGTCAATGCATCTGTCAACCCAAATTTCCCTCTCCAAGTAGGACTGAGCATAATCATTAAAAAAGATCAATATAAAACTATTGTGTAGCACTTTGATTTCCTCATTGCACTTGATTTGGTTTTATTTAATGTGACTTAATGAAAAAATATTTTACAAATGTCATGAAAATTTTCTGCAGGAGTGGAAAACCTGAGGCAGTTTATGCATGTAAAGACAGTGTTTTGAAAACCTCACTTTCTCAGAAAGTTTTAATTGCTCAAGGGAATCAGGATTTCCTACCCCTATACTCAGCTTATTAGCACTGCATAAATATGAGTCATGACACACTGGATTTACAAAGGTAAATGTGTGTTCCCTGAAAAAGAAATCATCCATATTTCATCTCAAGGACCTTTGCGCTGCCAGCAAAATGAGCAGCTAGCTGTACACCTCCACCGTGTGACACAGACCCGCCTGGAGCCCTGCCAACAGAAAAATGTTGGACGTGTCCCCAGTTGTGTAACTGGACTGAATTCATATAAAATAGAAACTTAAGTTACAAAATAGGCACATTTGCATGTACATTGCTTCTGGGACTGATACAAAAACAGGAGGAGAGGATTGAGCTTGTGCGGAAGTTGGAAGATGAACTCTAACATTATACATAAGTAAACACCTTATCCTTTTTCATATTTTCATGATTGTTAAAACATCTCTACAAAAAAGTTCATTAAAAAAATAAAAAGGAAAGAAAACAGTCAAATAAGGTAAAGATTTTTAGAACACCACCAATAATCTCATGGGCTTCTTCGATGACTTTGCAGTAATTGGCAGTGTCTTGGCATAGTCAGAGGTCAATAAATGTCCTGGCCCACCTCTCTATTCATCAGGTATTGACCATTTTTGTAGCAATGTGCATCTGTTGGTCAGCCTACTCATCGTTTCCCTGGATGATTTTGATTTCATCCAGGGAGATATCCGAGGAGAAGAGAAGGACTGAAAGATTTTTTCATTATTTGTATCATTAAAAATTACTTCAGTGGATTTTGTATTTGTATTCACAGCTCACCAAAGCTTCATTTCTTCCTTGGGCATGTTCCACCATGGGAACTCCTCCCAGGGGCACTAATGACCTTCACGTACCCAGAGGTGATTTGAACTATGTTTGATAATTCCACAGTCAAAGCAGGGACTGTCATATATTGCAGATATTTTATCTATAAGCACATTAGACTGTCTGAATTTGTTATTTCTTGGTATTGTTTATATCATAAGGCATTTCTTTCCACATTGTATTCTTTTACCCTAACTGCATAGGGATAGATAAGTTAGTTATTTAGAGCACTGTCAGCAAAAATGTAGATAGAAAGGAAAAGAAACAGATTTATTTTTTTTTAGTTTTTAGTTTTATGAAAAGATGCTGTATACTTTCTCCTATAAAAGTCACTCAGCTCTCCTCAAAAAGTTCCACTAAGCTTTCAATATCTTTACTGCATTTGGGAAACCCAAGATAGCTAGTCAAACAAAGAATTGAGAAGCATGTATCCACACTCATAACAACGTTGTTCTGATCCCTGTAACTCACCGGCCAAGTTCATTCTGAGAAAGTCAGTATGAATAAACTGGTTAAGCACATATTGAAGGACAAGCAGAGAAGAACACACAAACACACACACGCACAAAGCATGCAAGCATGCACCCCAGCCAGTGGAGAATGTAAATGTTTCCAAGTCCTGGAGCCAACAAAGCTGCTGAAATATGAGATAATATTCAACAAAAGATCCCTACATCAGGATCACTTTCTGAATATGACTTTCATTATTGCTTATTTTTCATAAAAGAGATAGATGGGCACAAGGGCAATGGAGTGTCAGTGTCACAATGAGAAAGTAGGTTTTGGCTCAAATGCTAGGAGTGGATATAATGAGTATAGGAAAGTATGAAATCATTCAAAGAGGGCTACAGGTGGTATTAGGGATTATGGAGTTTGAAAGCAGAAAGACCGTTTTTATATTCAGTCTTGTGCAAGTAGAATGGGAAAAGAAAAGAGAAGGAACAAAAAAAAAAGCCCCAAAGCAGCTGCTTCAGTGTTAGATTCTCTCTCAAAAGCAAGCAAATGGACTTGAAATTCATGTCTGTGGTATAAATGCATGCAGGATCTGTGCTCCAAAGAAATACATCACCCACCTGAACAGATTACTACGGATACAGACAAACCATTTCATGGATGTACTGGGTCCAAGGCTCTGCTAGGAGGACAATTAAGGATAATGTGGGAGAAAAGGCACTTAAATTTTACCTAAGAGATGATTACCTACTTGCTAGGTAAGCCTTGTATGTATGTTTCGTCCTGTCCTGTTTCATCTTCTTCTGCCCTTACAGTTACCTTTGAATCACTTGATCAAGGATTTACCGAGTACCCTGGCAGCACTGTAGAGTCACAAGATCTTCAACCTCTCCCTCCTCAAGGAAAGACCAATACGTTTACATTTAGGAATACGTTCAAGGACATATGTGGGACTGGCCCTCTGTATCTGAATCCCTTTACAACTAGAACTACTGGTGAAGCATCAAAAATCCTGATCTGTCATATAAATGGCAAGCAAAAATGAGGTTGTACTTATGACTGTTTTCTTTTAAAATCTAAGCACAAATGCACAGTATTATCTGGCACACTAACCATTATGCAAAACATATGCATTTTAGCCCTGTGTTTTCCCCGTCATACTCCATTCTCCCGTTATTTCTTTCTATCCCGTAACACATTCAGGATATCTACTCTCTCTTTTGTATATATTAGTAAAGTAATTCACACAATAAAGACTTGTTTATTATTTGGCTCTGCAATTCTACTATAATGTAAAAAAAAAACAAAAAATAACAAAAACTAATAATAATAATAATAACAATAAAATATTGCCAATAGAAAAGGAGACATGGAAGAAAAACAAAGCATCTATCCCTGACTACACAAATACAAAATTAATATGCAAATACATTCATAAATTAAAGCATTGAGTTCTGATGACTGTTATTTCTGGAGCTGTATTATTCATTGTTTGCTATGTTGTACTGAATTATATTGCAGTCTTGTGTGAATTCCCTGACAGCTACGTAAAAATGTTCATTTCTCTTGCAGCTTTCATGAGTTTTAGCACAAGCAATCATTTGTATCTAAACTGCTGTATCTGCTATACAATACAGTTTTTTCTCCCCTTCTAAAAAGTTTTTTATATATATATAATTTTAATAGAAAGAAGTACAAGAAAATTCCATATAGATACAATGACATGCTTAGTAAATAGAGAATAGAGCAGAATAGTTTGTCAACATATCTTCAACTGAAATAATTTGACAAACCTTTATGACTGACTAATAGAATTAAGGGAAATGAACAATTCAGTGTGACTGATTTCCAGAGTGTAAAAGAGCTAAATTCACCAGGGTAAATTTTAAGCAGATGAAATCAACCACAGATTTATTGGGTCTGCCAGATCTCTGACAGCTTCGCCAGCTGAAACTGCTTTGTGAATAAGATCCAAAACCCACCCTTTCTTCCTCATGTGCTAACTATCATTTTTATAAACTTAAATTGCAGCCTATGTTACATATGGAAGGCTCCTGCTTCACACAGATGGAAGTGGAAATTGCAAAGCCATCGAGTGCCGTGCCCTTTACCAACATGATGCTATTTCAGAAACACCTGTGCTAACCACCTAACCTACTGTGAAAATGCACACTATTCTGCAGCCTTTAAAATTTTTCATTTGTTGCCCATGGTGAGGAAAAGAGGAGGTGAAGTGGCTGCATACCAGTCTACAGAATTAACAAAAAAAAAAAAAACACCACTGAGACAATGGATTTTAACTCCTAGAAAGACCTTTTGACAATCTGCCAGAAAGGTACCCTGGAGCTTCTTCACCTGTTGATCCTTGTTTCTTGTTTCTACATTGATATTTAATCACTTTCTAATGGGACTGGGAGGAACTTCTAAATATAACCCCAGTGAAGAATGCTTTGAAGAGCTTGTGCCCACTGTTTCTGTTACTTTCACACAGCAAACTAAGATGAATGTTAAGGCTTGCTTGTATTATAAAATCTAAGCAACCCCACCCCATATAGGGAGAGCACATAATAGGAAAGTCAAAAGATGGTTCATGAACATAAAGCATGTGGCAATGCTATCAAGCACATGAAGTTCCCCAGTAAACTATGAAGTGCTATTGGAAGAAATAACTCAGCTTTAAAGGACACTGGATTAAGCTATCAGTTTGGAGGAAATAGTTGCTTTAGTGACAGAAAAAGAGACCAAAGAATCTCAGTTAACTGCTGGCACAGTAGGCTATAAAGTGACCTGCAGAGTCTCAGCAAGAGCATACTGGAATAAATGAACAGTGAATCATTTTCATGAATGAAAAGTAAAAAGCTCCCTCAGTGAAGAGAAAAGGAAAGAAGAAAAAATGAGGAAAAAAATGAAGAGGCTCATCAGATAACTTTCTTATCTGTGTGACTTGGGACAGAAAAGGAAACCGTGAAGAAAAATGGGACCAAACATACATTACAGATTTTCAAGAAATGTTGGAACACTATGTGAAAATGTATTCTTATAAGTATCAAAGCTTTAAATTTCCACAAATACTCATGTGAATACACTTATTCAGAATCTACATGCTAGGGAAAAAAAATATTATATATATATATATACAACTCATGTTCACGTCCATGTGAAGCTACAGCTCCCTAATTAGGCATAAGAAACAGTTCTATCTGACTAATGCAACCAGTTGTGGAGGGTGACCAGGATTTTACAAATGAGATTTGGAAGAGCCCATTAAAAAGCAAACTGACATGCCAAAGCCAGAAACAGAAGCAAAACATGCCAGGTTTTGACAAAAAGGTGGGTACCCACCATTAGCTATATTACAGAGAATGTTTTTGATACTTCCAGCAGGAATACTCCTGCAAGTGTTTATTGACATAAGTATTCCCAGTACATTCTCTTTTTACCAATTAGTAGGCAGCCATGTATGATCTCTGCCCACAAAAGAGCTTAATGTTGAATCTTTGACCCACAGAAGTCACTCATGCTGTTTATCCTGCTGAAATGTTCATTGGCCTGTGCTGAGCAAAAGATTTCATGTGGATCACTGAAGAGGAAGAAACAAGATCAAAAGGAAAAGGCCAATTAAGAGGTGTTGTGGCTGAAGTAGTAAAGAATAAGAAAATATTTACTTCACAAGTTTTAAGTTAGACAAGATGCAATCCATAAAGCTAGAAAGAACAATGCTACAGAATATGACCAAAAGCTGGCTAATTCAAAAAATATTCATTATAAGGCTAACAAGGAAAGGGCAAACTTTGCACATGGTGTGGAAGATAGGGAAGAAGAATTCAGCCATGAATGAGAAAGGAGTTAAAAAAAATTACAGGAGATCAAATTATAATCTGTTATGAACAACTATTTCATTACTTTTTCCTGGTTACCATCAGCAGATATTTTGTCCCAGAGCTGGAAAAAATGCAGTGGCTAGAAAAGTGTGGAATAGCTGACAGTGACGGAGGAGAGAAGGATCGGGGGAGAAATAATTATTGAAGAACATGACTTTATTTAATACTGTAAATTGAATTTGGGCGTGGAACACAGATCTCTAGAATGACAAAAGAATGCCCCAAAACATAATAAAGATAATTGGAACACCAAGAAATGCCT
Source organism: Anser anser (assembly GCF_964211835.1). Classification (NCBI taxonomy): domain Eukaryota; kingdom Metazoa; phylum Chordata; class Aves; order Anseriformes; family Anatidae; genus Anser; species Anser anser. The sequence goes on from NC_139726.1 coordinate 9,123,974, forward strand.
TCATAGCTTTTCCTCCACAAATTTTTAGAGATAATTTGTCACTTTTTATAAATGTCGAGAAAACTTAGTTTTGTCAGAAGGATCTTTGAATTTGTTGCCAAAACTGTCACAGAAACTGCACTAACAGTTTGATCCAAAGGTCACTGAAGTCAGCAAGAAGAATACCACTTTTTTATGGGGCTTTGGATAAAACAAAAATATGCCCTGTCCATATTTTAGTATTGAATAAATAAAATTCAACAAGAATGATAGGAAAAAAAGAGAAAGGAAAGTAAGGAACAAACAGCCCTAAAATTAGAGTCACCACATACTTCCTCTCTACCATTATAACTGTTATTTTCAGAAGAGAAGGGAACAGCAAACTCCCTTTCACTACAGCCTATTTAAGTAGAGCAAGGATTGCGTTCTCACATCAGTCCTGTGTCCCCTCCTTTATAAAAGAGCCTTGCTTTGAGCTACATACTTCTGTGCTCCTCTTGGGACGGTCTAGAGCATATAATTGGATCCACTTCATACGGAGAAAAAAGCCTGTTAACCAGCAGTCAGTTGTAGCAGATGCTCATTCCCTTGCAAAAATAAAGACAGGAAGTTCCCATCATTCATTTAGAACTATAAACATAATAGGCTGGGTACATTTTCTGCAGCTTTCATGTGCATGTGGTAGTGGTACACTTTCCCTTTGTGAATCAGTTTTCAGGCTTTCAAAAAAATAATTCATTGCCCTTAAATAATGGTGTAACGGTTAGTGAGAATCACTAAAGTCATCCCTGCCAGTTGGCGGTAGCTCCTTAGCAATATGTCACTGAAGTAATTATATCTTGGTACAGATTAGCACAATGTATCATCCAAGTGAGAGTCCTTGATGATGTACTGACGAAGACAGGACTGTCCAAAAAGAAGAGATGGATTCAGAAGGCAGACAGCTTGTTTCTGATTATGCAAAGGGGAAAAGGACTTCCAAAGAGAGATGGAAGTTATACAGGGCATATCACTTTTGAGAATGATGTAGGTGATCTTAGTAAAGTAGGACAAAATCACGATCCTGCTGAAAGACTGCTGCCCTCTGTGAAAGTAAATCCATTTCTTTCCTTGCAGCACACATATAATCCTCATCTGAGTACTCATGCTTGGGCAACTTGCACTAGGCTAAAAATGAATTTCATGGTAAAATCTCTTGTAAAGGATACTCATCTCTCTAAGGGTGTTCACGTGACCACCACAGTTCTGCTAATTATCAGCCTTTCTTTCTTCTTTTCTTTCTTTCTTCCTTCCTTTCTGCCTGCTTCTCTATCCAGTTAATCTACAAGCTTTCTTTATACCCTGGGTAAGTAAAATTTGGTATCAAACATGTTAATAGGGTGGACAGCACATTGCTTAAAATAGGTAATCTCCTACAACAGCATCTCTTCCCTCAGCATTACATGTACCACGGCACTGCAGAGTCCGGGACCAAATGTTCATCTGTGCCCCATCTGTGCAGGTAGTTGTCATGGGTAGCCGCATTCATACCCACAAATGTCTGAAGCTAGGAAACTGGTAGGGCTAAAGTAGTTCTTAAACAGCTAGAGATTTGCTTGCCGTATTCCAGGAAAAACCTGGAAACATGCAAACGATCTTAGAATGCAGAGGTGTTGGGTTTGTGGTTTTTTTTAGAAACAATATCCTTCCTAATTCCATGTGTTGAGGACTCCATTTCATCATGATGCATAAGGGATTCAGATTTCATAGCCAGAGCTTTTCCTCCTGCATGCCAGAATGGCACCAACTGCTTTGCCTTTTGGCCTTTAGGCACACAGAGAAAACAAACAGGATTTGGGCAACAGAAAGATTTTCTTGAAATAGCTTGTTCCCTTGGCACTATGCAAAGCCAGCACAAGACTGCAGGCAACATAAGCAGCCACCAAGGGATAGCATAAAATCAAAGCAAGTGCAGCTTTAGTGTCTAAGCTGCAAAATTCAAATAACATAACAAAATGGGAGCATTAGCCTTAAGATTTTATACAGCTTTCAAATGATTTTAAAGCCAGTTGGAAAAGTAGTTATTTTACCAAACTACTGTAGCTCAAAAGGAGGATTTTTGTTTGCCTTTTTTTTTTTTTTTTTTTACATAGCTGGAGGTAGGTGGAAGGAGTCATTTTTTCCCAGAAAATTCAGTCTTTGTAGCATAGCCAGAGAAGAAATCAAATGTTAGCCTTTTATTTCATTCTTCTACACATCCTTCTCATAAAGAAACTGCAGATTTCAGAATAACAAGAGTTAAACAGGTCTTTTAGTCTTGATTTCTGGCCTTTCATTCTGTTTCACGCAAAACCACAGTAATGTCTCACATTTCAGAACAAATCTGAAGAGCGTGAAGGGAACCATAAGTCTGTGAGTCATGGACAGGAGTTCATCACACTCTCCCTCTCAGCTCCCCCTTCCAGTTAGTTCAGTGCTGTGCTAAATACCCAGGGATAACCTATGGTATAAATATATATATACATATATACAGAGGGAACTATCAGGAGCCTGCAGGGACAAGCAATCCTCCTGTGCTTGTAGCAAACCCCAGTGCTACACTGGGGCAGCACGCTCGCACATGCCAGCATGTACAGCTGGGGTGCAGCAGTTTGCCCGTGCACGTGCAAATACACACACAGGCAAGCTTCCTCCCTTGTATGCCCATGTTCTCATATCCATTAGTGTCTCACAGCAATCTGGAGTTCATACTCTTAGTGGTGAATATCAGTAGCCTCTTTCAAAAAACATCATTTACCATACTGAGTAATTTTTGCTTAGACGGAAGGCTATTATTTTAAACCTCAGCATTTCTTCTCAGCAGCAGCAAGATACAGAAGCACGGACCGGTAGGCAGGCAGATGCTTACTCACTAACAGGTACCATGTGGACTAATTTCTATAGGTGGTGATGGACACAGTGGCTTAAAAGTCCCTGTGGAGGCTGCTTTGCAGATGGGGATTTCTTAGACACTCACGTCCTGCTGCTCAGACAGAGCTGTCTGAGCAGCACTACCTCTGGGAGCTTAGGAGCTGACTCAGGAAACCAGAAAGCAGGTGGGGCCACAAGACATGGTGTGAGTGCTTGGTGAAAGGGTACAGCACACAGATTTAGGTCACTTCATGGGGCTGGGGTGGCCAAGACTGCCAGAAAGAACAGTGCAGAGCTGGGTAGAATCTATAACATTTCCCATAGGGCTCTGTGTGCAATGATCCAAAGCTCGCCACGCTGCAGATTAGGCAATAGGAGTAGTGATGCATCTGACCGGTGCTTGCCACTTCCCAATAACTATCAGATGAAGGAACGAGTCAAGCAAATACAGCTCTGTGCTGAATAATCACAAAGCATCCATGGGTGGGCACTGGGAATTCTGCTGTAAGAGAAAACTACCATTAAAAAAAAAAGCTGAACCCCAGCCCTTTCCCTCAATAAAGCCTGTTTTCTTAATGAGTCCACTGCTCAATCCATTTCTGTCCACCAGCCAAAAAACAAGATACACAAAAGCACAAGATAAATCATCAGAAATCAATTGACTATTCCCCAAATACCCCAATTTATGCCTTTGTTTTGCTACAGTAAGAAATAATGAGACTAAGCAACATACCCTCATTTATAAAGCTTAGCCTTCCAAGAGGAGGGTGTTCTGTTTCTTTCAGCAAGTGGGATTTAGCAAAACAACACTAGAGAAATTAGATGCATACAGTTTTTTAACAATACATTGCTTCTTATTTATCGAGGAATATATAACTGTGCCCAGAAGAGAAACAAGAAGCCAACAACATGAAGCCTCACACAACCATTTTAATTTGACTGGCAAAACATTAAAAACCCTTCACTGCAATGAATCCTACAAAGTCTGGGTGTGTTTTGTGTCAGGAGTGCACAAGTCCCACAATGACTGAGAGATGACAAAACTAAAGAGATGCTGAAAAAAAAATAATAAAAGAAAAGAGGAGTGGAGGATCTGGCCAGCCAAACAATGAGACTGCACCATACATCCATACGTGCCTGATCTTTTTATTACAAGAGAAATTTAGTGGGTGTTTTGCCCACATAAACACCCTGTGGAAAACTGCACTACAGATCCTCTCTTGCATCGTGAAACAGAATTTTAAATAAATAATTACAATAAATATTTAATAATACACATTAAAAAAATTGAAAATGGTGTTCCTAGGTATTCACACCACTTCTATTTATGATTCTGAATTGATTAATAGACTATCACTTCTAACGGTAGAAAATAAAGAGTAGAGAAAAATACGACCTTTTCCACACAGCTTTACTTTGGATATGTTGAATTACTTAAATTGATCATTAGAAACACAGAAATTTAATCTCTATAATTTTGACATTAAAACAACAGAGACTTGACAATAAGAAAGACATTCTGAAATGATGCAAATAAAACGTCCATAACAAAAACCTATCAGTGAATTTTTTCACTTACTTAAAGCAACATAATGTTTTATGTTTCTAAGTTATGATTGTTTTTTCTTTCAGCAAAAGGCAGGTTGAAAAATTAAAAGTGTCACTGTTTTTCGTTTTAGAAACTTCTACTGAATTAAGAATGCCCTTCCCACTGAAGCAGAACGACCCCAAATAACCTCAATGTTTTTCAAAACCATATTCTATATGCTATTATGCTGACATGAGATGATCCCTGCTTAAGAAATTTTCATTGGAATCCAGATTTCAGCACTCTTTCTCATAACGAACAGTCATTTTCTTCAGGAAAAATCTCATTAAAGCAAAGTTCTTAGCTAAGATATTTAAAGCAATCATACCTTCTGCAACTAAGCTCTTGTTTTTGAAGCCAAGGTCTTTAAAAAAGAAAGTAAGAAAAAATTTTTGTTTAACTTTTCTTAATGTTCACCCTTAACGGCTGTTTTGCTGAGAAGTAAAAAAGGTATAGCTGTAAAAAGAAGTTCATTTTTCTCTTCCACTACTAACCTGTTTCACAAGCTACACGAGAAAATGGTCTCTGGCTCCAGCTTTCAGAACACTCAACACAAGAACTGCTGCTGTTATGGAAGGTCCAAGTCAGACACAACATGGAAACCAGGACACTGGTCATAACCTCCACCTGTGTGCTCCTCAGCTGAGAATTTCTATCAGGATATGAAGACCTACAATGCATTCTTCAGAATCTATCACTTTATGACATTGCTTTGCACTAAGTGATTAATCTGGAAGCTTTCATTTGACATGCTTTTGCAGGTTTCAGTAATTATACGAGGTTCACAATAAAGAACTCTTATTAGATGACACTGATGTGCTATAGAATCAGAGAATCATTAAGGTTGGAAAAGACCTCCAAGGTCATCTGGTCCAACCATCACCCTACCACCAATGTTACCCACTAAACAATGTCCCCCACCATGCCCAACCTTTCCTTAAACATTCCCAGGGACGGCGACTCCACCACCTCCAAGGCAGACACAAGTCCTAGCAGTAATTCAGTAAGACTCCAGAAATGGAAACATTTGTGCAATTAAAACATTTTTTCCAGGAACTCTCCTGATCTCATTTCTTTCTAAGAGACATCTTTCTCACAACGAGAATTACCCTAGAATGTAGTTTGGTTTGCTTTTTAAATCAAGCCACAACACTTTTGGAACTCAGTACAAGATGTCTCTTTTGCAACCATCTCAGCAATCAACCCCCAACTTTTGCTTAAAAATTCAGTGCTCCCAAAATACATGAAATAAAAACACAGTAAATCCCTACCTTAAAATATTAGCAATGTAAAATATTGATATGTGAATCATTCCAGGGATCACAAGTATTCCCAGCCTCTCATAAGTACAGACATTTCAATGAAACTCAGATAGGGAAGTTCTACACATCTCCAGATATGAAGGAGAAGATGGAATAACATAATTTGAAGTAAATAGCTATTAAAATATGCAGTGACAATTGGTAGGTCATATCCTTTATAGCCATATCCATGGAAATGTCCCACCTATATGTTGTTTTATCATTGCAAGCTCCAATGGCAGTTAACATCACGGGAACTGGTGAATATTGCTCCATCCCAGTGAGCAAGCAGGAGAGTACAACCCATGCTGCTCAGTAAGTCTGTGTCTTGTTCTAGTGGCTGGTAAAATATTAGTTCTATTAAAGTTGGCAGGTTAAGGCTGGAGGCTTAAACTCTGCAAATGTACCTGCATATTTTTCAATTACCTAAGTGTTAGCAGGAGACTACAGAGGTCCCAGACAACCCTAAAGGCATCCTAATGTCTTCAGATATGCTACTTTGAGCCTAATAGACCCACAGAGACTTTGTTAGAGATGCATAAAATGATTGCCTCTGGCTCACTTTGTTCGGCCACCTCCAAATGCTGGGGTGTTGCAATGCAGAGTGTTGCAGAGTCAAAGTGCCTTTCTGGATCCTTCCTTTACATCCTGAAGCAGAATCTCAGGTTGGATGCAATTCTCATTTTAAACAGGAATTTCATCACTGGTATCACCTGGCCTTGCATTAGGACTTTAGAGGGAAATCTTCCAGTCTCACTCCTTTATGATGACCTATATTCAAACCAGAAGAATATTTCAATTTATTTTGGTGAGTTATTAGATGTATCCTTCTCCTTGACTTTTTAGCATTAGTTGTTTTACTATCATTTCTCTTACCTTACTAAATGGAGGCAAAACCTCCTACAGAAGATTTCTTAGTTGATGCTAAGCTAATGAACTTGAATGAAATTAACAGTGGGTGAGGGCAGCTTGGGGAATTCATTTTATTTTTTTAATACTAATTATATTTGTCCTTAATAAATATCAAACAGAGCACAGGAAAATATCCAGAGTCCCTTTTTATCTTTTCTTGGGTAAGGAATTACAAGAGTAAATGGACAAAACCTGTTACACATTTCAGGATAATTTTATTTTCTTCCACAAAAAGTGCTGCAGCCTGGTACTGTTTTTGAACTTGATGTTCCATCACATTCCAGTGCTGAAACTATCCTCCAACATTACACATTTACAGAAAAAAAAAAAACCTCTCACTGGGATTTAAGTGACAAAACCACATGTGTGGGCTGTCCCAGTAGAGCAACTAGGCTCAGAAGGAGCCCTGCACCTAAGGCAAAGAGACATCAGTAGAGTACTCCCATAAAGGAACAAGGCCAAGACATGTAGTTTCAAATTAAAATATCGCTTCAAATAAATTACATCAATGGCTCTGGTCTTCAGATCTCTGAATGTCAGAATTGTTCTGATTATGGTTAAAATAGCAGAAGAGCTAGGAAAGCAAGCTTGCATGCAGCCCCAATCCTCTTTCCTTGGATTTATAATTTTACCCGAGACCTGTCTTAAGTGCATTTCACAATTCACCTCCAGTGTGGGTCATGTAACTGCTAGCAACATTTGAATTAAAGAGATGCCACAAGTGTTTAGAGGAGGTTGCAGAAGGTTCACTTTGAAGTACCTTCTTTATTGCTACAAACCAGAAAAACTGCTGAAAGACAAAGAAGCCCTCCCCACCATTTTTTGTGGACTCATGTTTCAAAACAAAATGAAGTTTTAAATATGAGTGCAAACACAGGTGTGGACATGTCACACAGAGGGCCATCAGTCATTAGCAACTGGAGATAAGACTCCACAGACATCCACGGGAGCTTCATCTCCTCTTCTGGTGTTAAGGGTCTTATGATTTAACAGTATTCTTAACCCTACCCTGCTGACTGCTCAATAACCTAATTTTTCCTCACTGGAAATATGAGATTTAAACTGTTTGTCTTGTAAACCACTAGATTATAAAGAGAACTTTCTTGCTGCCTACTTCTCTTGTTGTGGTCAAGAACTCAAGAACCCAATCTCAAGACAACCTAAAAACAGTACTTCAGACCTTATAGGACAGTTCAAGTTCTTAGGCCAGTTCAAGCAGACCATGTGTTAGATATATGAGGTTAGCAATATTCCAACCAAATGCTTCTTTCAACCAAGACCCGCAATGTGTCTGTGTGGTGCAACTGCAGGTGTGCGGCACAGGCTCCAGATCTACACATGCACTTTGGAAGTGTAATGGCTGCATAAACCTGTCCATATACTGCATATAATTGTGGTTATATGATCAAATAGGCTCTGTAACAGATGGCAAAGAGACAGAAAAAAAAATCCAACAAAAGTACTAATTTTTGTGATCAGTGTTTCAAAGAGTTATTATCTACTGTCACTGTTGTGTAAGTGTTGCTTCAGAAGTTTTCACTAAACCTGAAGACATCAAAACTTAAGTGGTTGTAACTCATGTCTAAAATAAATCCATTCTTATTCACAATTCAAATTAAATGCACACTCAGTAGGTATTCATTTAGGCTCTGCTCCAGTTGAAATGGATCTTAGATGGCAGCAAGTTTCCAAGTGACTTGGATCAGACTGCCTGTAAGCACACATAGCAACTGAAACATCAGCATCTAAGAACTGTCCTTACCCAAACTACAAGTTCCTAATAGGTTTTTGCTGCTGCAGAAACAAAGATTTTTTGGACCACCTTCACAGATTAAGGTTCCTAATTTCATCTAGATCGTGCCTTTCTGGATGTTTCCCTGACCTCTAAATTTGCTAAGCCAAGTTCAACTTTATGTCTACATTCTCTAGCTTTTGTCGGTGTCTTTCATATCCTTACTGTTATTTCTGTGTCATTGTTTTTTATGGCTTAGTGGTTATTTTGTTGCTTAATGCAAATCAAAACCATTTGAAAAGCAGGGAAGATTCATAAATCTTGGAAAGGAAAACTGCTGGAATACTAGATATTAGCTTCCTGCCAAAGAAAGAAAAAAAACTAGTCAACAAATAAGTGTGCTCTAGCACACTATGCAAATTTTGCTTCCCTGAAGTGACATGCAAGAATGATTTTCTGATTTTAGCCTTTACAGCATCCTCTGAATAGTCTTTGCAAAATTGAGTATTGTACAGAAAGTACAACACCATGTAAAGGTGTTTAGTTTTATCTAAAAACCCAAATAATGGGTTAATAAACCATAAAATTACCGAATAAGAGAGGAAAATAATTAATTGGTTAGCTTACTGGTTTTGCTCCTTCCTTAAGATAAAGATGAACCAGAAAAATATATATATATATACATATATATATATTTAAAAGATAGATTCCCTGCTACCATGGAAAATTGAAAGTGTTAATTTTATATTAAAGTTAAAACCATTAATTCTGTTTTTAATACTTGTCTTTGGTGTTAACAGTGTGGTTATAACTTGACAAGTAGAGATTATAGCCCTTACATCTTCCAAGGTGTTAGACATTAATATTGTAGGTGAGCATCACTATGGGTTATGTCAATGTATTTTAATCTAAATTTAAAAGTACCTATTCGGAGTGGTTTTGTTTGCTTTTACTGTGCTTGCATTGTACAGGGTATTTTAGATATAAAGAAAATGAGAGAGTAAAGAATCACTCAAAAAATTGTTTATGACAAGCTGTGCAAAATTCTCAACATGAACTCTAATATTAAGAATGAGTCCGAAGAACTCTCATTCTCTTGCTCAGTCTCTCCCACACAATGGTTGTAGAAATAAAGCTCTGATACTGCAGTCTGCATGCCAACAGACTGTCTTTGAAAGCTGTGACAGAGAGGAACTGATGTGTGAGATGAGGGAAACAACAGTGAAGAAAATAAGCAATTTTAGATGACTTCTGAATGCTGAAAAATATTTCACACAGGTTATTTCATGAAAAATGAAATATTTTTCAGTCATTATTAGATCTGAGAATGATTCCCTAAAAAATGAAAGGAAAATTGCCCCAGTTACTCAAAAAGCATAAGTGCTGTAAAGATGTTATTTACCTGATCTGTTCCCTGCATGAAACTGTTCTTATCTGCTTCCTTTAACCACACAAAGAAAACTCAGCCTTTTTCAACCTTTTTTTTTTTTTTTTTTTAGTGGAAGATAGTTTTAACTGTCAACATAGAAAAAGAGTTGGATTTTCTATATGCTCATGGCATTTTATCCCAGTAAGAAGACATTTTAGCCTCCTGTTATGCCTACTAACAAATATGTGAGCATTCCACTAAAACAAACAGTTTAGTTATCATTCCTGTAAGATAAATGTTCATTCAGTGATGCACTAGATATGGCAACAGAGCCTTCAGTTCCCACATGCCCTGCTGACTTCTGGAATCTGGTGGGAGCTTTGTCTGAATATTGACAACAAGACTGGGTGAAATTGCAGTCATCCAATAGCAGGCAACCAGTCGGCACTTCATCCATTCCTCTTCCCAATCAGGAACAGAAGGATTGAAAATTAATAGGTAAAATAAACCTCTGGAAGCATTTGGAAGGACAGAGAGCCAATAAATCATCTGTGTGCTGGTAAAGTGTGACAGCATAGACTGGGGTAGGAAATGTAACATGATAGATAAGATCAAAGAAGAAAAGGTCACTGGGAAGGTTTGAATGATAAACTGCTCTATGAATATTGTGAAGATGTACATATGAGACTGACCACAAATGGAAAGTGTCAAAAATATGGTTAGAGAAATATCCGGTTCTAGTATTCATTAGTGGTAATGTTACTTCATAACTTTGTGTTTCTGCATCCAACAGCTGCCATTGAAAATTTCAAGCATTCTCTTTTAAAAGCAATTTGTACTGAATAAAAAATGAGTGAGAGCATATGAACACGTAATTGTTTCACATTAAACTTCATTAGGATACTGTAGGTGCATTAGAAACCTGTAGGTGCAAAAGGAATCACATGCTAGGTATCTTACTAGTCATTACAAGAGGAAAAACATGAAGAGATGGTTTATGTTTTCAGGAAAGGCATAATACACAATCCAAAACAATTCCTGCACACTTCATTTATAATCCTTCCTTGATTAGTTACTACCCTTTATTCAACAGAAGTACTTTTATGATTTGTGTTCTTAACAGCTGCGACTCTAATGTAGTGGCTACTCTTGTTTAGCATCCTCACCTTTAGCACATCTTTCAGATTGAAGTAATTACATTTAATAGAAGCTGCCCATTTTTGAAGTTGCCCTTGATTTAGAGCTTCAAAGGGAAGTACTTAAATAGAATAAAAGCCATGACCTGCAAACAAAGTCTAGAACAAAGATTAGTTCATAGACCCAGTGTAACACTATCTATAAGTGGAGCGTGCCAATGAGAAAGGATGGTTCCTGGAAAAGATTAAACTTCATACTGAAAGAAAGCTTCATTCATATCTGAGCAGGAGGACCACCATTCTGTTGCACCATAAGCAATCTGCTTTTGTTTAGGTGAATAAATAGCCCTTGAAATGATCTTACCATAAAACGTTATGCTCCTTTTTATTTTTAAAACCATCATCTACCTGCTTTCTGAGTCTCTGACACAGATTTCCTTTATGGCTAGGTGGAAAGATTTGTTGCCTCAGTCATCTCCATTTGTGAAAGTGAGATTTCTGTGGCCACTTTGTCTTGTTCATTTTCACCAGTAAGGCAGAAACTGCTTCCTCCCTTGGACTTGGCATGTATCCCCTACTTCAGAGAGTGATAATATCCTAGAAATCATTCCAACCCCCTTTGTTAATAACAGTCTGTCAAAACAATCTATGACAGTCACTCATATCAGTGAAAAAACCATGGTTGCCAGGGATGACCTTTTGGCTTCCAATTAAAATGGATGTATTTTACTTGGCAAAAAAAAATGCTCCTGAGGTCACTTCCAAAGTCCTAAACAAAGAGACGTTAACTTCCAAATGATGGTCAAATCAGCTCCATTAACAGGCACAGCTCATCCATTCAGACCAACACAGCTCTCCCTATACCGTGAGGCTCTCTTCTGGAAATAACCACCAGCCCATAGTTCAGAGTCTCCACACACTATATGTCAAAAGCAGGCATATAATTACCCAGCTCTGCCCCATTGAAGAGAAAAGAGGGATTTCCTGCCATCTCAAAAGACAACTGCACAGGTCAACAGACTAGATTCCTTCATTAGCCTGTTCCCTGGTCAGAAGCAAAGATTGACAGCTACTTTTCCTACAGCTGCTGATGATTAGGACAAGTTTTTCAGTCTCAGAGTTTCCCTAATATATATAGATTAGGGCACATAATTCTAATATAATTTTAACAAGAATAAATGAATTACATACTGGAATATGCAATTACACTTTAATGTAAGTATATTAAATTATAAAAGAGAGTAATTATAATATAAGCATATTATAACATTATACAGTGAGCTACACATGCCAGAGATGGTAATGAATATTTACTTTGCATGTGAATGAAAACTGATATAATATTCAGCTATCTTATTAATGCTAAAATTCTTTCTGTTCTCCTCCCATTAAAAGTAAAAAAATAAATAACACAGAATGAATTGATATATAACTATTGATAATACATGTACTACATGGAACAATATACAGTACAACAACATGAACATTTAATTTAACTTTTCTAATGACCTCAGTGTGGTCACGACTCTACCCAGATTGTTCAGAAAGTAACTCAGCTAAAGATGACCCTTAGTGAAAGAGATGAGAGTCATCCCACTGGAATACAGTAGGTACAAAGTATTTCTTCTTGTAATCCAGTGTTACTCATTTGGCAGCCAATAAACCAGATCTCATCCATGGTACAATTTGCCCCTATCTTTTCTGGGCAGTATGTTTGTGCTTGAAACTGGTTAAAGATGTCCAAATATCTGTTTCCACGAGCCCTGGTGAAAAAAATAGAAAGAGATTTGTTGTTGCTGTTATTTTCAGTGTCAATATCTGATTGACATCTGTAATGTACAGGACTGATGAATGCTGTCCTGTCACACAAGGTTCTTACCTTGTGATAAGTTTTATTATTTTCAAATGGGTCTTTGAATGCCCTTAAGGTTAGTTAGAAGTTTCACAAGTGGAATTTGTGAATTTTATTTCCAACGAAATTATAGAAGTGAAAAAATGTTTGCCTTATACTGACAACACCAAAAAAAAAAATCTTTACAGTATCTGAAGGAAATTGTCAGTACAAGTAGCTTTCAGCAATGAGCAAAAGACAACTGTCAGTGAAGTGGCTAAATTTTATAGCCATTCTTACTGATGAGTTCTTGAAGTATTAAAGACATTGATTTAGAAATGGAAGCAGTGGACAAGAATCTGCTAGAAAGCGGGAAATAGGGCACGACCGTGAAAATCAATGCAGTTGGCAAAGAGAGGGACAAAAATATGGAAACATGCAATCACCTTTAAAGTGGAAATGAAAGGAAACATGAAATAGGGCTCCCCAACAGAAGTACCTAACAAGGCAACTTTGCCTGGAATGAATGAAAAATGAAAAGGAAAGCAGAAACTTCTTAATTTCTACAGGGACAAGCACAACGATAAAATTATCTTATGACAACATTTGTCTGATATCCAGGTTAAACCATTTTCTGTCGACTGAGCAACTATTTTAGACTTGCCACTGTTAAAAGGCAACTGTAGACATTTTTAGGAGTGAATATAGACAGGGTACACTTGTCTCTGTGATTGTCACTGGCATGACAGCAGAGGAAGTTGAGTCTTGTGCTGTGCTGCCTGCAAAAACCTCTGCAAACAGCTCCATTTTAAATCACAGGTAAGAAGTATTGCACTATGCATGGAGACATAGAGACAGCTCTCATGTCTGAAAGCAGTCCAGGGTTAGTCAATATGTGATTTTAGTGGAGAAAGTGTTGCACTAAGAAACAGTATTTCAGGATTTCAAGTTAGCCATAAAACTCTTATATACCCCGCTAGGGTAGGATACCTGACCACACAGCCACACTTATCAAAACTTGTTTGTGCATCTTATTAATGATTCTTATCCCATCCCTACCTGAAGAACAGGTAGGCCATGAACATATTTTTGCCTGGTGATAGTGCTAGAAGAAAATGCACCACCACCATTGCCCCTAGCAAAACAAATCATAAAATGTATCCTAACAAACATTGCTTTGAACTTCAGTATAAATTGTCATGCGTTTCAGATAGACACTTTTTTTCTTTGCAAAACAAATGTTTTATGTCATAATTCAAAATTACCATAAAATATCTAATGAAAATAAAGATTATCTCAAGCCATAAGATTCAAAAACTAATCACGGTCATTAGCATTATATAACAGTATAACAGTATGAGAGAATAAGATTATAGTTTCCTCTAAAACCAGAAGATATCCACATATTTCAAAAATGTGCATACAATACACTATCTTCAACTTACAGTTGGACTTCTATCCCATTGCTAGACAACATTTTGCATTATAAATTATATCAAATAATAATAATAAAGTAAAATCCATATATGCAAAGTACACTAAATCTGATTGCACTTCTGTGTTTCAGCTGATTCTGTCTAGGATCTCAGACCATGACCACACACCAACTCCTTTTTCTCACTGTCTCTTTCCTCTTGTGAAACAACAGAAAGCAAGGGCCCATGAGCTCCTGTTACTTAAAAATAATCTTTTCCTTCATTGCCTTTTTATCCTGCCTTCCTTTTTTCCCTACAGCTTGAGGGGGATCAAATTTTGCCATTTGACTTGCATGTTCTCCTTGGGGAAGAGCACAGAAGCCAAGAACTGCATGTAGCATAGTTAATGTTAGACACAGCCACAGAAGTTCCTCTGTGCAGAATGGCAAAAAAAATGTGACAATGGTTATGTCTGTTGTACCTAGCACAAACCTTTTTACAACATCATTTGGCTGAATTTTGGCCAGCAGTGCTAGGTTTTCATTTTATTGTGCCAAATGTAATGTTGGAGTGCATGTGCCATCTTTAGGCATTTTAACATGCTGGATGAACACCCGAGTGCCCTAAGATCTAAGCATTTAATGAGAGCTATCATTCTGCTGTTACGGATGCTACCTGGAATGCTGTAGACAGGGAAAGTGCAGGAAGGGGCCGTAATATGTACTGTTTATTAAAATAAAAAGCCAAAATAAGGCTAAAGGTATGTTTAATCATTGAAATGAGAATCTCATAGTGAGACACTTTTAGAATTTATTCTAAATTATATATTAATTTACGTTTTCTGCTATATGCTACTACTCTGGCCTGGATTGCTACTTGGACTGGGTACACACCAACCTGTACATGTAGAAGCCTGACCTTGCTGCTTATTTATTCTCTACTTCCTCACATAATAGTAGGAGTTCTTCAAACCTCATCCCTTTAAAGCACTGGACAGGAGGATCAGGACTGTGTGAAATGTGTTTAAATTTTGTCTTTTGCCAAAAAAAAAAAAAAGCTACTCCCATATTGGACAAATATAAAAGCACAAAGGACATTACTGTTCAGGTGGAGCACTTCATCAAGCTTTAGAACTGAAATATGGTTTAATCTAAAAATATCTGGGGATGGACTAGGTTATTGGCTGGTGTAAATCAGCATATTGCCCTGTTTTCTTCTGAAGCTGACAGCCTGTCCATACCCTTTATAAATATTGTTGCAGAGAACATTCAGTAAGAATAAGATTCAGAGTTTGCCATTTAGCTTTTCTCGTAGCTCAAGTGAGAGTCTCAGCTATCTGCAAGTCTGCCTACGCCCTTGTGTTTGAAGGTGCCAGATCCAAATCTAATCCAATCAACCCATCTTTGACAATTACTGGGTAGGGATTTAGTAGGACATTTCTCATTATGCCAATCTAGTATTTCAGTACACTATACCCCTAGTGACTAGATGTCTTTTCATCCTCCTTTATCTCTCTCTAGTATTTCTTCTGTCTAAAGCCTTCAAATCGTATTAGCCGGCTGCTATATTTATTAGGCATCCTCAATACATTAAAACATTGTTCCCTGTGAAATGTGCTGTTAAGTATTACCTTGGTTAGCAATTTAATTTAATAGGATAGTGACAACACATTGACATTGTTCAGGTTTCTGACCTAATGATTTATGAGACAAGTTACATTTGCAGACACATTGATTTTGGTAACTGCAATGAACAAAAGTGAAGAACAATTTCACTTTATTTATTTATTTATACATCTTTTTCTCCTCATCTCCCAGTATTACTCTATTCATAGAATGGCCTCTTTTAAAGCTCTCTGGCAGTTTGAAAGAGGTTTTGGGTCATGGCATTACTTTTTGAAAGATGCTTAAATCTTTTGTACACTTGAGAACTTCTGTGCATCCCAACAAGTGCCAATTAATGTGTTCCACATCACTGGGCCTTAGAAGTGATATGATAAAATGCACTGACTGTAGTAATCCAATTTAAATGACGATGATAACTTTGTGCCTTGATGCTTAGATGAAATAAGGAGGACAAGTGATACAGCAATCCCATCACAAACAGAGTGCTTTCCTGCATCAGCTGGTGAGCGTGGCTGGCCAGAGCTGGCCCTGTTCACTCAGACGAATACTACTGGGAGCATCTGAGCAGAAATCAGGATCCTTCACTGCTCATAGGAGAAATGGTCTGCCATGTCACTGTTAGCCACACTAGTCTCACCAGGTAAATCAGGTACGGTGATCAGAATGGAGAGGAGTGAGGAAATGTTGTGGGAGGTAACCTTCTGCAAACAGGACAAGAGATGTTAAGAATTGCCCTACTTTTTTCCGCCATCCATACCCAAGTGGCTGCGCGGAACAAAGAATACAAACTTTGTGACAAGGGAGGGAATGCACAAATATTTGCCATCAAAAATATGCTGGCATTTATGAGATGCGTGAGGACTGAGAGTGGAGTTGGTGCCTGTGATAGGGCTGCAGCCAACACCCAGAGTTTTCTGCAGATGAGAAGGAACCAGTGAGCAACAACCCTCAGATGTAGATCAGGCAGCAAACAACTCACCTGACTGTCACTCAGTAAGGGCTGACACAGGGAATGCACACTGTATGGCCTGAGAGAGGGGGCCCGCACTCCCATACCGGTCCCCACCAGCAGGAATCATGAAGGACAAACTGGGAGTTAATCGAGTGTTTTCCTCTAGTGATGTGTAACTAAATTTACCCACAGCTAGAAACTGTGCAAGAGTCAATCAAGGTTCACATAGTAAAGCCAAATAGCAAACATCTCCTTCCTTCCTTTACTCCAGGTTGAGTGAGAAAAGCCATGTGCTGGTTAGACAGACTGCCAGACTAAAGCTAAATCCATGACAGACTCATGGATTACACCATACTAGGTAATACCACAACATGGCAGTATCTATCCGAAATCTAGAAGGTCTCTTGTTCTATCAAAATGTATCCCAGTTTAAATCTTCATGATCGATCCATGTTTTCCAGACTGATGGAATCTCTTCACCTCTTCCTCTCCCTACTTCTGTCCTCATCCTGACACCCCCAAGCATGCGACCAAAGCAAGTAACGTTCATTTGCTGTTAGCAGCTCTGCTCCGTTACTCATTTCAACTTGCTCCAATTTATGTCATACTACCTCACATTTATATCCTTTTCACATCTATTTTAAGCTATGCTCTTTTTCTCATTAAATATCTTTTCTAGCTTTAGTATGATTTGGATATACTAAGTCCATGACAGCATTTCAATAGAATCTTAAATACAACTTTGCCTACTTTGTAAACTCCATCATATTTCTTGCACCCTTGTCCTTTTCCTTTCTTCTGATGTTTTCTAGTTAAATAACATTCTTCTAAAATGTGAAAAAATGTGTGTTTTTCTTTTTTCAATAGCGTGTCTTTCTATGCATTTATAAAATAGCAGCATCTTTCTTACACAATATTAAGAGGATTTCTACCTGTCTCAGTACTGCATGAATGAAAACTAGCAGAGTTGGTTCTACAAAAGTCCTAATGAGAGGCAGAATACAATAGATGACACCCAGTAAGTGTCATACTGTGTCCCATCATTTGAGCTAGCCCAGCTCATTCAAGCTATGAGTAGCTTGTGCTGTAAGCAAGCAGTGCTACACTGTCCTTTGTAGGCATATCATCAAAGACACTTAATACCAATGTGTGAGACATAGGATTAATGATGGAGGAGATTTAAGAGAGAAATGAAACTAAGTAGTGGTAAGAAAAAAAATGGCAGACAATGCCAGGAAGGCCTTTTGAATTCACTACTCTACTAGAGAAAAATTTCTTGTTAATACCACAAAAAGTCTAATAGTAACAACAGCAGAGAATAATTGAGAATCCTTTTCTGTACAAATATAGGACCTTATCACCAATCTTGCAGAGCCATCAATTTCCAACATCACCAATGTGAATTTTACATTGGGTTTATAAGCTAATATTCTGTTGGTTAAAGAATAATATTTTAAGCAAAATGTACCTTTTTATTGCATGAGGTTAATACTTTCATCCCTCTTCTACCATTAAATTAGGTTTTACAATAAAATAATTATTAGGTTTCTGTGAAGTTATTGATGGATTGAAATGTATGTGGCTCTGTGATACACATGTCTCTGTGAATGTGACTACCCACATTTGAAGAGATCTGCAGAGATCACCGGTGTTAAACACTGCTATTCAGTTAAGATCGTTTCAGCCAAAATAAAAGAATTTAAATCAATTTTTTTGTATGCTATATTAATTATAAATGAACAAAAGTAGTTGTTTAGCAAGTTTACCTGCTTCCAGCTCTATCAAATGCCACTACCTCTCACTGGTGTGAGTGCTGTGAGATCAGCACGCTGGAACCCTGCCACAGACTCTGTGTGTGACCCTGAATATCTCACTCACAAACAGACCTAATTAGGTGCTTAAATATTAAGTGCTGCAGTCCAGAACCCAGATGGAGTCATTGAAGACCCCAGAGAGGAGGAGAAACTGTTCCAAGCAGGAACTAAACAGACAACAGCCAAAAGCTGCTGTAGCCTGATTTAATGCAGCATGGGGTACTGGGGTACTCCTTGGGCAGGAGTCGAATCCTAGACCAGGATTTGATTCCCTCTTCTGCTCTGGAGCCCTTAAACTCTGATCCTCTTAAACTAGCAGACTATATAGGTGAAGTTGTTTTTCTTCTGTCCTGTCAATCAAAAATAAATAAAATTAAATAATAAAATTAAAAAAAAAAAGTTAAATAAAAAGTTTCACTAGGCCAGAATAGGGAAAAACAACCAGTAGGAGCCATATTTCCGTAGCCTTTGATACTCTGTCTCACCTCCACAAAACTGATTTAAGAACTTCACTACAGAGGCAACCTCTTTTACATGCTCTTCCTCAAATCCTGAAAGTACTCATTTGTACACTGGCACAGATTCTGTAAATACCCTTGCAGAATTGTGAAAGAATAAGAATAATGAGAAGAAGAAAAAAATAAATAAATAAAAAGATTACCATAAAAAAAAGAACATATTTGAAATACAACTCAAGAAGAAAAATTTTACAGAAAATCCCATATTTGACAAGACAGAACATATGCACAGTTTTTATTCCAAGGGACAAAAGTTTCCACTGTGTTTATGCAGAAAATATATCAAATGTATTTGCAGAGAAACAACCAGAAGCTCTCATCCACTACTGTAGTTAAAGGGGGGGGGAGCAGATGGTGTGGGAACTGTGTATCCCTTACAACAGAGTCTCTCAAGGCTAGGCACAATTCTTAAATGTTTGTTGCCTTCCTAGTACTATGACTATATCTGCAGTGAAAGCAATAAGCTTAGTCAAACATACGGAAAATTAGAAATCGGAACATTTTCAATTATGGTTATTTCACTCTGAAATAGTTTACTCACTTTAGGAAAACCTTTCCAATTTTCAGACTTGTCAGTTCTATTGAAAGTCTCCCAGTATCCTAGGAAAAAAATCCTGTAATTACTGCTTCATTGAAAGGCATCACAACTGTAAAACATCACAAACATCACAGGAGTCCTCTCATTTACCTTCATTAGTTTTCGTATCATAAAAGGCTGGAAGATGCTCACAAAAAATAGAGAAGCTAAAAGGTATGACGAAATGAATGCATATAGAATCAACAGGGTAGCTGAAATTAGTTTTGGGAAGAAGTTACTTTTCTTTTACTATAACTGATTAAAGCCAACTTAATGACTATTTTATGATTTCCTAAGCTAACACCACTTCAACTCCTTGCTGGAATTTTCCATTCCAGTAAAGAACTCATATTTGTTTTGCTTTTGAAATTATGGATTTCTTCAGAGGCTCTGGGATACTATCATATACAGACACTGTATTGCAGGTATTCCCTTACAGAAATAGCATTGAATCTTATGCCACACCTACTCATTGATTTATTGTTTAGAGAACTTCTAATTACAGTAACACTGAGTTCACACTAAACTTAAGAACTGCTACACCAAATTTAAGATTTGCTCGTTACTAGTACTGTTATTTGTTTGTGTTTTTTTTTGTTTGTTTGTTTTTTTGTTTTGGATACTAACGAGCAAGCTGCCCACATCAAAAGAAATGGTAGGCCTACATGCATAGTGAAAAGAACTGCTGCTAGAAAGAGACATTACCTTCACACGTCTGTAAAATGCCTATGTTTTATTCCCATTGTCAACAATGTAACTAAACAAAGAACCATACCATTTAATACATGACAGATAAAGGATTTCCACAAGATCACTCATGGCATCTTCAAGAGATTTGGCAAGAAAAGCCAGATCTTAGTTTCTGCGTAGTGTTATAGTGACAAAATAACTTTTCTAGAGCCTACCAAATCTGATAAGAAGTCTTCTGGTCACTCTGTGAGCCTTCAGAAGAAGGTTAGTCCATATCATTGTGAATTTCTACATTGTTATTTTCTGTTTAAGAGTCTTATAAAAGTATATTAACTAAGTGTACGACATCTCTTTCCACAACCCATCAAGCACATCATTTGCAACAGCCTAGGAAAGTCTTACACATCAAGAACATGCCATAACTTTTTTTCAAAAAGCGTACAAATGTTTACCTTCAGTTTTAAGATGAAATCTGTGTACTGGACATGATCTATCCAACCTATCTGGAATTGATTTTTATTGAAACACTCTAGAAAAACAATACTCAAAATCTCCTCTAACAAGACCTATTTTTTTTAAGTTTGAAGAAAAAAATTGGTCCAGTGTATCACATTAGGATATATTTTAAGCAGTTAGGTTTGGATCAGATTTGGATTTAGATCAAACATATACTCAAGAAATCAAAGAACTATAAGTTTTGTTTGTTGATATTTTTTTTCCTGAGAAAAATGTACGTAGAGAAACTCATCTAGAATCCGATCCCCAACTGGCAAGCACCACTGGCTAATAAAATTACTGTACAGAAACTGTAACATCAATGACTGTGTTTTTGAAAAAGGGGCAAAATATAATTACAGAACACATTTCTCTTAGAAGTCTGGTCTAGTCCAGTGACAAAGTGAAAGCAAAGGAAGATGCAAAACAAACTAATTACATATCAGTTATTCTAAAATGGAAATAATTAACTTCTGCAGGCAGTGCAAAGTAATTGAAAGACTTGTTTTTTTCTCAGAATTACTTGGAAATGAAGATGACTTCCTACCTAACCACATTTTGTTCTTAAACCATGTGTAAAATTGTAATATTAGATAAAAAGTAACCAACAAGAAATCACAATTGGTTCACCTGCATTTTAGGCCCATTCTAGGCAGAGTGGAATTAATCAGTACACTGAATTTACAATACTACAGTGAACACAGCTCAGTAGTAATTGATCCAACAGCAGGTGTGTGTAAAATCTAAATACAGGTTTAATAAATTAGACTAGCTTGCTAATTTTTACTTTGGATTTTCATTTATAATCATAATATTTCAAACATGCATCACTATGTATCTTGAAAAGACAAGTTTTGGGCTATCAACTTCTGCAAAAGTAAATCTGCTTGGCACAGTACAGAATGGTTCCATTTGTTATTAGTGAAATAAATATACACTCATGAAATTAAGATAAATTTACTGTGTCACTTTTGCAGAGCAAAACATAGCATATTCCCATGGCTTCATTCATTGAACAGGCCATGCCCAGTTTCTGCTTGGGGAGGGAAACACCAGCTTGGGCAGAAAGGAGATGGGGAAGAAGCCAGGCAGCATGTAGAAAAGCCAACTTCATCCAATGAGTCTAGTAATGCCACACTTCCTATTTGCTTAATGGAAAGAGACAAGTTTCTCTAGAGAGCAATTCAGATCAGGAGCCTAATGTAGTTGTTTTGTCTCCTATCTCTCCCCAGTTACTACAGAAGGTGTCTAAACACATTAGTTTTAGTAGAGTAGAGTTACCTCCACCAGCGGCTAATCGACTAAGACATGTGTTGAGACTAATTAAGAGCTTGATTTTCCTTTATTTCTAGGGCATCAGAAAGCTCCAGCATATCCAGATAACCCAAAGTTCCTGTTAGGCACATTTAAATTATGACACTAATTTAAGACATTTTAAACTCAGGGCTAGTGGTGGGCTGTTGGGGGCACTGCAGAAATCTGCTGCACTGCCAATATCCTTCCAGTGTCAGAGAAAAGGCTCAGAGACCAGTTGGCAGAATAGATGCACAAGCAGTAAGTTCCTAAAACCAGCAAGGTGACTTACTTCTACATCATAATGCCATCTGCACTCAACCGCAGACAGTCTGGCGTCTAGAGACCCAAGCACAAAAAAAATCCCTCTTGTTCCTTTAGGGATATACCTATTGGTAAATGCCAGTAAGCAGACAAAACAGCTGACTGCCATGTTTAAGTTCAATTCTGTTTGCCTAAATTATTGACTATAGTTTGTATAGCAAGTATGAAAATATGACCCACAAAGCTGGATTTGAACTATTCAAAGTATGTGAAAACTATATATTCTTATGGCACTTGTATCTGAAATCAGACATTAGCTTCTGAGTACAGCAAGGAAAAGAAGCTGTGTTGAGAGAAATACTGAAAAATCATTGGCAATGGCCCTGCCTGCCAGATCTAGCCCTGGGGTCACTTCATAACCCAAGAGGGCTAGCAAAGTGCAAGCTTGGGGAATTGCAGGAATAGTGCAAATGTGGTAGAAACGTTGCTCTGTGAGATGGACAGTAATTTCCTGTTAGTGACAAATAACTCTAGACACCAGTGGTACTCCAATAGCTTCAATCAACTAAGCATCGTTAGTTTAAAACTGATCTTTGTCAGGAAGTGTGGATCAACTGGGATATTCAGGAAGTCTAAGCAGGAAAACTGACAACAGTTGAAATACATCAAAAAAAGTTTTTGAAAAACAATCTATACCAAGTAAAACTGTATCTTCAACTGCAATAAATCACTGGAATTAGAAAAGTGGAAAAATTCCATTCTTTAACACTTTTTGTTCTGAATTTTCAGAATTATTCATGAAAAGTATCCAGTATCTGATAGAACAGAATGCATCCTTAACTAGAAAGATAACTGATGACATGGAACTGCTGCTGAGACAAATTTGTCTAAAAGTCTAGAAACAATATTCTTCCATGTTTTCATTGCAGTAATGTATTTGGTTTTGTATCATTTGCTGACAACAAATGGATATAATCCCATCTGTTCTATATGCCTTCTAGTGATGAATTACCAGCTGTCAGATGGGTTCTTGTTATTTCAGGGCAAACTTAAAAGCGTTTTTAATTTCATTTCAAAAAAATATCAAATACCTCCATATTTAGCTTCCATAATAATCCCTCTGACTCCACCTGAAAGAGTGGTCTGAAAGTATTTATATTCCTGAACACAAATAAAACAACCTACATATAGTTGATAAGTTACATTTAATATGGCTAATTAGCAATACCTGTTAAACCTCATTTACGGTTCAACAGTTTACACTGAGACTTCAGATATTCAGAAGAGATTCCTCAAACAGAAGGGTTGAAGAAGCGTGTCCATTTTCTCACCACAGTAACTGCCTGGCACAATTTCTCAGTCCTATTAGAGTGACATCAAAGCTGCTCGGGGAGCCTGGAAGGATTGTGCGCTATCAGTGTTGTTTACTGAGAGATGTATTACAAACTACTGCAGTGTGCCCTCTGACACCCAAGGAACACAGGATTTTTCAGCCAGAAACACTGTTGCATTGCAATTGATAATTCTGTGTCTTTCAGCCAAGGTATAACCTCATGGTATTGCTAAGGAACAAAGAGAATTGTATTGCCTTATTCTTCCTTTTGTTTAGTTCTTGCTCTTTTATTGTAATGCCAAAAGGGTACTGGACTTCAGATGCCAGCAAGGTTGGCATTTCATAAAGGACATTCAATCAGTCAACAAGGAACTTCTGCAGTTTTTAAATTATTATTCTTTGTTCCAGTTCATCTGTTGCTTCTTTGGTTCTTTGATATCATTGAAGAACGGCCAGATTATGCAGCACCGATTGCAAAATAGAAGTGCAAAACAGAAATCACAAAACAGGGTCTCCCATAACATAGCAGGCTGATCTAAAAGCTTTTTGCCCAGTGACCTTGGAACAAATCCTTACCTCAGAGCAACCACTCAATAGCATGGTAGATGTCTGTGTCTGTCATTTCATTAAGGCACGACATGGTCCAGCACACCAGGATTTCTGTGAGCAACTGTAGGTTTTGACAAGTTTCAGAAGAAAGGTCCAGTGTCTCCCACCAGGAAGGCAATATTTACTAAAATACCTAGGTACCCCACTCTCCTAAGTGAATCCAGAAAATGTGGTATTTCACTGCATTATAGCAGCTGATAAAAGCCAATGAATGAAGAAGATGGGAATGTCTGGAAAACCTCAGGTAGGTCAGGCTCATTCTCCATTTTGTGCATATTTCTTGCCTTTCATAAACACTGCATTTATCCTTGACTTAAAACTAGATCTATACCTTTGCAGAGCAAATTTTTTCAACAGGTGTCAAGGGACTGAAGTAGAATTTGCATTTTGTTACACTCAGCTTTCACTCCTCCAAGCACCCACGCACTGGGGAACCTGGCACCCAAGCAAATCAGCAGCGTTTCTTACTCAGGGGTCTTGAATCCACCACTAAGAAAGCCTCTCTTCATTTTGGGAGAAAACAACTGACATGAGACAGGAGTCCTTGTCTCTGCTTGCAGAAAGGAGTTTCGGCAGCATGCCAGGAGTAAAACCTGCCTTTTCCCTTCCAGTCCTTGCTGACAACTGCAGTCCTTGGTGATAACTGCTCAAATGCTGTGGGATCCTCACTCTTACCTCTCACAAGAAAGCAGTAAAACAATTTTATATCAAAGAGGTAAACAAATACCATAATGATAAGTACATAACTTCCTTTATAAAGGGTGCATAAAATGCAAAGTAAGCCTACTGTTTGGTATGATGGTTATTACATACATGTCTTTCTGAGTATTTTAGGTGCTTAAAAGCCTCTTATTATTAGAGTGATGCATACTCTTTTATGAATGTATCCTCAGAAGACCTTGATAGTAAGGGTAATGTTATTGCCTCCTTTTTTAACATTTGTGGGTATTAAACACAAGATGTATATTAGGCATAAAATAGATGAACTCGGGACCTTCACATGGGATTATCCCATAATAACAACAAGAAAAAAAACAGAAGTCCAGATTTTTCAGTCCACAAGAACTTTTTGAGGAAAGGTCAATAAAATTACATTTGCTTAAGTTTAGAAAAAGCATATTGATTATATATATGAGTTCCCTAAATTTAAGGAAGGTTGAAGTACTAGATGAGACTGCCTAAATCCTAGAGTCTTTCAAGGGGAGATTAAAACACCATTTGGCCTAGGAAGATTTAGATTAAGTTGTTTTTACTTTTGTGGAAACAGGATGGATTTACTGACCTCTGGAGGTGCTCACTGACATAAGCTGAAAGTCCCTCTGGGCCTTCAGAGTGATTTAAGTCCAGATCTACGTGACATAACTCATTAAGGATGATCTCAGTGGAAACTGAACACATCCCAGCGCCATCCTTTTAAAGTCAGTACAGCCTGCTATGGTAGTCACTGGGATGAGTTAATCCAGGCTCATCTCATGCAGTCTTCTATCATTCAACAAACTCAAAGATTTACACCACTGCTGTTGGTAGGCAATGTGCACAGAAAATGTAATCAGGCTATACGGCATATATTTAATAAAATAATAAAATAAAAAATAAAAATAATAAAATAAAAATAAAATAAAATAAAAAATAAAAATAAAATAAACAGCTGATGCATTAGCTTATTTTAACATTAGGAAATAGTCCTTTTAGATATAGTCCAACTCAGAATGTTGAGCAGCTGCAGATACAACTAAATTCTCCTGGAGTTATTTTAAGTTCACTGCATCTCAAAATTAGGCATTTATATGTCTGGCTACTGTGGCGATTGTTACTATTAAAAGAGAGTACAGAAGAGATAAATAAAAAACACATTGATGCCCTTGATCATTCACTTATTTCTTTCCTGTAGCACCCTATTCTATTGGTAAGAAAAAATAAAATATATCTATTCATAATAGCATATTATTTAATTAGCTTTTCAAGACAACACTAGGCAACACACCAGATGCTAATGAAATTCTGGAAGTCCATTATGTAATGAAGCACATATGTACCAACATATTTTGATTTCAAATTGGTTTAGAGATTACAGAGAGAAATTGGAAGCTACAACGCTGAGATGCAGTCTCAATACTGCATGCAGACATGCAATAAGGAAAGGAAGACAACTGATGGTATTGGGAGTATAATTAACAGTTTAAATAAAATATTATTATCAACAATTAAAACCAAAACCAATCAGTATATTCATCAGATTAAAACAACTATGACAGCTGGCAGCACTACTGATAAATTCCTTAAAGATAAAAAAAAAAAAAAACAGCACCAAGTCAGAAATCATTGGTATCCTGAAGGTAGCCTAGAAAAGACAAAAAAAAAAAAAAAAAAAAGAGTAAAAGATGTGTAATTTGATAAAAACCGAGTGAAGATCTGCAAACAGGGAATCACGATCAAAGGATTAGGCCAGGAAAATTATCTATTTAAAATCCTTTAAAGTTACCAGTGTGAATTTCTAAGTCTCTATTTCTGCCTAAATATAAAATCTCTCTCCAAGGACCCAGTTCAAAGCCAGTCAAAGTCACTGAGAGCTGTAAATTTTGGATTAGGCCTTTATGGTCATCCTGAGGATGTCTATAATTACAGTCATTGCATCACCCTTTTGGAGGGAAAGCAAAACCAGCACATGGTGTCCCACTCTCATGCGTGCCCAGGGCCCAGAGCTTGGAATTGAACCAGACTATGGCTTGTCCCAAGGAGTCCCCTGGCTGCTGAACCTGCGGGCAGAAAATGAAGCCTTCCCTCCTCCCCCTGCACATGCTCAGAAAACTCCAAATTGGTGCTTCCGGTCATATTAAATAGAGAAAACCAAAGAATAAATTTTCTGATGACCTCACTGCATGTCAAGTAGTGCTACATTGCAGGAGTGGCGTGAATTTTCACGTGCCTTTGAATTGCTGTTGTGCTGAAGCATCACATACACAGCAGTCAGACGTCTCCAGTAGTTGGGAGCAGTCACATAGCTATTTCAAGATTGCTGGTGATAGATTTACACAGCGAAAGCAGTGTAAAAAAAAAAAGAAAACAATATATATATGTATATATATATAAAGAGTTCTACCCAAACAAAATGGAAATTGAAGCAATTAAGAATTAGTTTTTGAATATCCAATCCTCTAACCATTGGGACATCATTTTACAAGAGATTTTTGTTACATTATTGTGGCAGTATACAGCTATGTTAATATCCCTTTACCTTATCATAGTCAGGAATGTCTCTTTAGTCTTAAACGTAAATTAAAAAAATAAATAAATAAATAAAAGCAAAAATATAAAATATCTAACCATACTTTACAGGAATCCTCCATAGCATTCCACCTGATCTCCATGATATTACTTCACCTAGCGCAGTAAATATTTTTAAGGACTGAAATAATGCAGCAATTCTAACAACTGAATTGATGCTCAGCAGCACAATTATTGTTTCTCTCTATTTGGAAACATTCAGTTTCAAACTCTTTGAAGTAACCCGAAAAAGAAACTGCTGCAGAAGCTCAATCCATGACCACTGTCAAAAATGTTATTGCTCACAATAAGATTACTGCAGTGACTGGGACAATTCCCACTTCTTTACAGAATGCTTAATAGTTGTTACGCATATTACCTAATAAAACATGCATTTTTTCAAGCATGGGTGGAACATAAAAATTCATGTAAGAGCTTTATGTGAAGGTGAATGAGCATAAAAATGAGCAAAATGAATGAGATACAGTTTTATTAACATAATGAAATCTAAACCCAGCAAATTCTCCCTCATTTTAAAATTAGCAGTTAGATCTATGTTATTATTATGTGGTTCTCCTTCTTCCTTTGCCCTCAATGTATTGATTTTTCTTTTCTGCTAATGAACTAGGCACTTTGACAAATGTAAACATGCCAGTATCCAGTAATTTCAATATATGAGCGTACTAGGAAGTATTTACAGAGGTATTCCACAGTAGTCACAAAATGCTTATTTTACTAGTCATCATCAATGCCCACTACATAAATGTATATAATTGTTCAAGTGTTCCATAAGGCATTGTTCCCTGGTCGAAGAACTTGGACAAATTGTTTGACTTATGCTGAGCTCACATCCTCAGCATGCATTGGAGATGTGCCAGAGGAATAAAGTACTCAGCAGATGTTAATTGTGCACTAGACCACACTGCATGACTCTGCATTGTACATGATTTTAAATATTCCAATTACTCAAAGATACAAGGGCAGACTTTTCAGACAGACTTCTACACCTTAAAATTCTTTTTGGAAATGTGCAAGGAAAACAAAGTTAAGAGCTTCTGTAAAAGACACAAGGAATTAAGACGTTTTCATGAGTTTCCCCAAATTTTACATATTATGCTAACAGAAAGAGAAATTCAGCAAAATACAAGTAAAGAAGTTTTGGGAGGGAAGATATATAAGGACTAGCAACAACTGAAAAAGCCTGGAATAAACAAAGAGCAGAGAAAGCTTTACAATCAGCATCTCCACTGGTGAGGCAGGGACCCTCTACAGACCTCTGACTGCTCAAGAACTAATTCAGGAGCATAAAGTGGGGGAAAATTAGAAATCTGTGGATTCAAAGACCCACAGTAGAGTTTGTGTATTTGAATTCTAAATCCAGGTTTGTAAATTTCTCCACACTAGACCTGTTAAAATACCAGGCCTAGAATACCAAAGACATAAGTCCAGATCTGTATTTTGCATCAAGATATCACCTCATCTCACAGCTTTTTTTGTTTGTTTGTTTTGTTTTAGAAAGTTTAGGTAAAAGCTGTCTGATTTCCATTTTCCTTCCTCCCACATGCAATGATCATCTTGTCCAAGGTGCCAGTGCTTTAGATATTTTTTTAAAGAAACTTTTCATTCCATGGTTATACAGGGTATGCATAACAGGACCCTGCTCTTACTTTGGGTACCATTTTGATTTCTTGCCAATATTCTCCTTTAAGAACTCCTCCTGTATTTGGTCATTAGGTAAGCATCAAATTAAGAAGGGAGACATTTTCCAGAGTTGTTCATTTCATGAGAAGATGAATTAAGCATCTTCCAGTAACTGCTACCAAAATATAATTAGATAGGTTTACAAAACATACTCCTATATATATATTTTTTCCTCTAACGAAAATCATAATTTAAAGGAGATCTCAATGTGTAAATTTTAAGCAGAATCAAAGGAGTTCATCAACACATAAGTCTTTTATTGTCTGACAAGCATGAAAATTTCCTCTAAGTAGAGACTGATTTGATGCCAGCTTGCTGCAATTAGAAAGTAATTAGCATTCTTTTAAAGTGAGGACCAGAAGAATGGCCGGAGGTTGACATTCAATTCAGTGAATAAGCAAGAAAAATGGTGTCTCGTCCTCTTGTGTAGGTGCCGATAGAATTTGGAAATCTCTGGCTGTACTGTAATTCAACTACCTCTAAGGCCAAGCCCAAGAAGTACAAAACAGAGACCTTTTTAATTAGTGAACACATCATACCTTGACTCCTATAAAGAAGTCTGCTAGTAGGTTTTCCTTATTATTTAACACGTCTTCAGCACCTTTTAAGATGAAGATGTTGCCCCTACTGGCTTATTGACTAAAATAACTCAGCTGTCTTATGCGCCAAGGATGGTAACATTACACAGAAGACAAGTCCAAAGACGTCATATCTTTTAAGTTCTACTCTAATGCTTTTTGCAGCTTTTTGCAGCTCTTTTTCATTTCAGTCTCTGTTCAAAGTTGTGCAACAGCATAACTTGAACAAGTGGCAAAAGACTACTTCCCCTTCATAAAATTACAAGAATCTTTAAAAACAGCCTACTGAAGTAGTTCTTACTGAAAAGCAAACCTTAAATTTCATCATGAGCTAGCACTGCATCTGACTGTAGTAAATGCAGATCTAAATACTTTACTTATACCATCACCCATTCCTTTTGTTTTCTTAAATAGCATATCATTAGGAAGCTTACTGGAAGGTAAAGTTACTGAAAATGTAGAAACATTTGAAGTCATCATGAAAAGCTGCTCCATGATGGAAACAATGAAAAATGCAAACCAGTGATCTGTCCTGCTTTTTTTTTTTTTTTTTTGAAAGTTTTATATTTTTACACCTAAACCAGGAAAGGCTGTAGAGACGAGAAGACAAAAGGTTTCTGATTCTGCACTAAAAAAGTAGTTACTTTTTCTCCCATCATTATCTTTCAACAACCGTTTCCTGGAACTTAGGGATAAAGAGAGTGAATTATAGTACACAGGGTAAAAGAAAACTAAATACAGGTCAGGATTAAGGAAAAACATGCACAGTTTTCTTTTTCTTTTACTTGCCTATAAATATTAAATTTACCAATAGTGGCACCAGTAAACACTCTTTCACTGGAAGTAGACATGTGAACCAATTGATGACCTGACTTTTGACACCACCAGCTGGAATAGGACTAACCACTATAACATGCTCATCATTAATGGCTCTGAATTGCTAGTAAAATAGAAAGAAATATATATTAAAAATAATAATAAATCACAAAAAGCGGAAATGAAGAAAGAACCAGAAATAAAGTTGAAGAGAGAAGGAGCCAATTAATTTCTCAATTAGGAAAAAAAACATAATAGAGGATTAAATTTAATTTTCTTTCTATTTAGAACTTCATTATTCTTCAATTTTATGCAGTTATGTGGAAATTAAATCATGGTGGAGATGGTGTATAAGTCTACTTTAACGCTCACCGGCAGCCACAATAGGCTGTAACCAAAGCTGTAATTATACATGGTTTCTTGGCAGAGTTGTACAAGTTTCAGTTTCTCGGCTTTAATGACTGAAAGTAGAAAAAACTTTAGATATTAGAAAGACACCTCTCCTTTGCCAAAGACTATTTCACTTGAAAACAAACAAATAAAAAAACAGACCTCACCAGAAGTGAAAGCTTTAACAAGTCCTGTGCCAGGAATACATTTACTCTTACAGACTGAATGAACAATAACTGATCTGAATATAAATATGACTTCTAATGTGGCTTTCCTTATTGAAACCCCAGCAAAAATCAAAACAGCAAACATGACAGCCCAAAAGCCCTTCAATTATATAGTCTGACAAGACCCAAAAACAGAATAAAATCTCATTGAGGGGAGAGGGAGAGAGAATTTAGTAGGGTACTCGGAAAAGAAAAAAGAAGAAAAAAAAAGTACATATAGGAAAAAAAAACTATACTATTCTTTTGGAAAACATAATTCAAGGAAGGTGATAAAGGCTTCTGTCACCACTGATAGAAGCAAAAATAATTAACAGCCATGCTTGACACTACAGTTATAAGTAACAAATCCTTAGTACAGACACACTTTTGAGAACCATGCATGGATCACAAAGAGAAGCAGAAAAGTAATCTAAAAAATGAAAGAAACGAGCCAGCACATAAAGAGGAAATCAGTGTTACACCCTTAGGTTTCTCCTAGAACTTGGACAGCTGTGGTAGAGCTCTGGACAGAGCACAGGACACCGTGCCTAACAAAATTAAGAAAAATAAATCACTGGTTGTTGATTTTTTCATGTGATACTCCCTTGTTATTTCTATTTTACCTAAAAGCACTGTTCCTAAAGTCACACAAAGATGAGATTTCTGGCCAAAAATTCGGCCAGGGTTTGTACCTATGCTGAAGTTAATGACTTCGCCCTTCAAGAGTAACAAGCAATTCAGTAAACAATTACATGTAACCATAAAACAAATTAATGCTAAACCTTTAGCTATCCCTCACTGTTGTGGTGACATAATGCAACCTCAAAAGTTCCCCACACAAATACTCTCTGGTTCTGGTAGAAAACAGAGCCATCAAAAATGGATAGAAGGAGAAGAATGCAAAGAGCTCTCTAGTTTTGTAATGAAATTGTGGATCAAAGTTGTGGTGAGGCTATACACACCTCAAATACTGTGTTCAGTTTTAGGCTCCTCACTACAAGAAAGACATTGAGGTGCTGAAACATGTCCAAAGAAGAGCAAAAAAGCTGGTGAAGGGTCTAGAGAACAAGTCTGATAAGAAGCAGTTGAGGGTCTGGGGCTATTTATCCTAGAGAAAAGGAGGCTCCAGGGAGACCTCATTGCTCTCTACAACTACATCAAAGGATGCTGTAGCATGGTGGGAGTCAGTCACTTCTCCCAAGTAATGGGACAAGAGGAAATGGCCTCAAGTTGCACCAGGGGAGGTTTACATTAGATATTAGGGGACAAAAAAAATCTTCACTGAAAGGATTGTGGAGCATTGGAACAGGTTGCCATAGGAAGTGTTTGAGTCACCATTCCTGGAGTTATCTAAAAGAAGCGTAAATGTGGTGTTTAGGGACATGGTTTAGTGGTAGACCTGGCAGTGACTGGTTAATAGTTGGACTTGATAATCTTAGAATTTTTTCCAACCTAAATAATTATATGATTCTGTGAAAATTTGGGGATTAACATGTTTAAGAAGAAAGATATATTTGTATTTATATGGATAAATGATTATTGGAGCATACTACCATAGAAAAAGTATGAATTTATCTTGTCTTGCCGGCTTCAGATCAAGACTAGAGACCTATTCAGAAGATATACAGGTTTAACATAAACAGGTTTAATGTAAGACGAAATTCCATGATCTGTATGACACAATGCCAGAGTAAATGATTGAATGTCCCAGTTTTAAAAGCCATGGGTCCCTAATAAGAATCATTTTTGAAGCAATGAGAAGATGGAAATGTATAAATTTTCTACACTGATGAATGTTAAAGTCTCCTTTCCCTCTTCTTATAGGCACCAAAGCAAAAAGATTTATCTTCTAAAGCTTTGAATCAACAAAAGTGGCTCCTTTAACATCTACTCCTTTCCTGATAAAATAACAATTGTACTCTTATGAATAACGTCCCAAAACTAATGATTTAAAACAAAACTTTTTGTTGTTGTTGTTGTAATTACAACAGGGTTGTTACTTAGTTTTTATAATTCCCAGCAAGGAAAATACCTGTTTCCACTTTGAAAAGCCCACTTCCACCCATAGACTTCCACCCCTCTGTGAATGCAGCAAATAGGTTCGCTTCCAAACATTTTAGACTACCTTGCTGCACTTGCAGACAGCTTTGAAATGGAAACAAAAAGACTGACAAAGAGGTGGACCTTTCTGGAGTAAATGATTACATATGATTTGACCAGTTTATTTTACAATATAAAACTTTCCTGTTTTAGGTAGAAAGCCTGCAATCACTTCTAGTGTAGTATATTCTTTTTACTTTAATTATTATCTAAGCAATTTAAAGGACAAATCTTGTTTTCACAGTCACTGTTGTTATCAAAGGGACTGTTGACTGCAAAGTCCCCCTTGGTCTCTCATCTTCATTAAGTTTTAATTTTAAACTCATCCAAATTTTCCTCACTCTCAAATTTATCCACATGCAGGGGGTGAGACAGAGCCTTCTAAGTCATTTAAATCCACACAGACCCTCAAAATAGAACATTAGCTGTTCATTGAACTTAATCCCCCTTAGGCAAAACAGCAATTCAACCTCCACTTATTTCTCAAAGCTACCTGTGTCATTTCTATATGGTACTTCCAGAGCTCCTCTGCCGGCTTCCATCAACATTTTTCAACCCTCAGAGGTGCTCTCAGGCTAAAACCAGAGGAGCACCACTGAGAACAAGGTGAGACTGGGGGTCCATGTCAGCCTATGAGGCTTCATAGCCTTTTCCTGAATATTAACATATCCTGAAACTACTAGGTTGAAAGCAGACATTTTTGGGTGTGAATAACAGGAACTGCAGAAAGTGAAAGAAAGGAAATTCAGAAAGCAGCTTGGAAGCTGCTCCCACAGCCGCAGAAATATTGATGATGTGACAGGGAATGATTTGGGGTTACATATGGTTTGAAAGAAGCTGAGAACTGTAAGGAGTTAATGCATCTTCTGTTCAATTCTTATGTTCAGAAAAAAACAGGGGGTTTTACCTTTTTTAATTAAATAGGATTGTATATAAAAAATAACCAGTTCCCTTACAGACATGTCTTAACAGAAGCAACCTACAAGACTCAGAGATTTTGACTAATTGCCCATGTCAAATGGAGAGGGGGCATAATACAGCTATAAGTTTTAAGTTTTAATAATTGGATGTATTAATGAGACCAACATCTCCGACTGTCCTTGGGATCACAATTTCTTTTGGCAATAAAGCATTCACAACAGTTATGGTGAATGTTATGAATGTTTATTAAAATAATGGTACATTCTCGTTCCACAACGTGCAGGAAGTGTATAATGGTGCTACATGCATTATTCATACTATGCAAGACCAAAATAATTCTTTGCTTCAGTCTTATGGATTCATAATTTAAGATGAAGAGACAGTCCCTCTCTTACAAGAGATGTTTATTTTGTTTATATTTAGGTTCACATGAGTCTCGTGGGACACAAGGCAGAGAATGTGACCTAACAAATCAATCAATATGAGAAACAGTTAACAGCATTTCTGAGCACCCTGATAAACTCAGAATAAAAAGCAATACGACAGTCCCCTTTCTCATGCAAAATATCATGTGTTAGACATAACAGACGGAAAATGGCATTATATAAGCTAGCTGGTTGATAAATTCAGAGTAGGAGCACAAAGCAGTGTGTGTAGGAGCCAGCAACCTATTATTTCCTATTGTTGTTCTTTTGTCTCCTGCAGCTCTAAATTTGGAAACACAGTAGCTTAAACTATTTTTGAAAGCTCAAAGAACTTAAACAACAAGCACAGCTAAGGATGAAATTTCAACCTGGTCGTTGTGACTGCCTGCACACTGAGGTTAATAAAGGAAGTGTTGACAGATCCCTACCTATGGCAGTGCTAAGATTATCAATCAAAATGTCTCGTTTGCCTCAACAGCTCTCATTTCTTGACCAGCTGAAGGGATGACAATTCTCTTTTTTCTTTTTTTTCACACAGGGTAGCAAAATACAGATTTCAGTAACGTCTCTTTGGAAATATTGTTTGTGTACTAGAAGTATTTATTGGTTTATATTCTTCATAAATGTTATAGAACAGTTTGTATTTTTGACAGATATTTGCTGATTTATTGTTTGTAAATTCAGATTTGGATCAAGCAAACTATTCCGGAATTCTTAGAGAAACTGTCTAAAGCATGAAGCTGAAAAAAATCTTCAGAAACAAGGTATTCAATATTTCATTTTGACACTGTCAGATAAAATACTTGAGTTTGTATCCAAAAATATATTTTTGTTCAGAATAAAGTACTAAAAACAGAGCTTAAGTTTATTTCATTTTGGTGGAGAAATATATATATATTATATATAATATTTGTATCAACCCAAACCAATTCATTCAAAAAAATCATAGCAATAAAATACATCCCTGTTATTGGGCCAGCTAACCATTTGTTAAAATTCAACTACAGAAACACTATCAAGTCCAGATCCGCTGTCTTTTGAATAGGATGACAGCCCTTCTTGTGCCCTGCAGGACCAGGTATCCTTCCAGCCTATGAACCTGCCAGCAGCTATGAGCTTCTGCTCTATACACATTACCTTGGTTGCTTTTTAACAACAGGGGGAAAAAATGACCTTATTTTTCTTCATGCTTCCTCAGTTGTCGGTTTCCCAGTAATATCCCCCTTCTTTTCCCTTCCTCTTTAGGGAGGGTTTTTGTTATCAGGGCCAAACACTAGAATTTCTGTAGCATCCCATAGGATTAGTGGCAAGTTGCAGACATTTAAGAAAAACCCTAAGAAAACAAACATGAAAGTCAGTGAACCTGACCACAGCATTCACATGCGGGGTCTGGTGATCACAGACTGAGCACTTTCCTGAGCCAGAGGATATAGAAATAAACTGTGATGCTTAGTAGAAACCCCCAAACTGTGAATTGCCTAACCAATTTTTAAATTCCTTCTCAGTTCTGGCCTCACAATTTCCACTGTGAATGAGAATTTTTAAGATATTCATAAAGATTTTGCAAGATACTTAATTATCCATTAATTTATCCAGCAATATTAACTATACATAATGTGGGAATTGGCAATCCACATGCCCTACAGAGTAACTCTTTTAAGCAGTCAAAGGGATTTTCAGTGTACTTTTGATGTGTAAAAGCATGTATGTCTTTCCCTCTAGCTGCACTCTGGCGTACCAAGGTTGCATTATGCAACAACCTACCCAGTTGTTGTTTCTAGGAGGCACAAGTCAGATGCCAGTTTAAAACCTCTCTGAACAAACAGTCCCAAAATCAAACTGTAATGTGTGCCACTTATATGTCCCTCTCCAGACTTCTAAAATTTACTTTTTAAGCATTCAGTTTGACAGGTGTTTTGATGTATAAATCATGCCCATAAATTATGTCTGAAACTGCTTTGGTGTCTGACAACAAGCAGAGAGTAAGGATGCCACTTATCTGGAAAAGTGATGAAAAATGACATGAAAGAAGACCTTGCCTGTCCTTGAAGGAAACACAGGCACACTCAGAGAGATGACTGCCCTGCATGAAGCAAAGTGAAAATATCTGCCCTGGATTGACCAAGGCGGCTGAGCTCCGTGTCCAGCTGAGTCCATCACCAATTCCCACACTGTTGCAGGCTCTGTTTACAAGCCACTTCTTGTCCCTTTTTAAAAGATATATCTGAACATTCTATTATCTTGTTTCCATTAAACAGAGTTCACAGCTTGTATCTATTCACACAACATTGCCATTATGCCCATTAAACATCAAGCCTAAGACAAAAAATTGTGAATCCTTTGCATTATGATAGTCAGAATACATCTGCCCCATACTTTTATTTTATTTCACAGTTCAGTCAATGTTTCACTTCCACATGCAATTTTTAGAGCACAGCAGTGGCATTTTTCCAAGTCCAAACCAAATTAGTCTTTCATTATATGAATTCAATTCAGAGTATAAAATATAATAACTTATTAGTTTTAGTGCTATTTAATCTAGGTGTAAGTAAAATTACATATTTGATCATTTCTCTAGGAATTAACGTTGTGTCAGTTTTTTTGATAACAAAATTTGATTTCATTTTCATCTGTTATTAGATACTCCTAACAGTGGAACAAAAAAATACATTTACTCATTTCAGTTAAAACTGAAGAAATGAGCTTCTCAACTGAGCCAAGAAACCATTCCCAGCAAGCAGCAAGCTTAGCACGCTCGTAGTTGTCAGGACCGTGGAGGGATGTAATCATCCAACTTACATAGCTCAGATAGAAAAAGATGGTACCATGGTATTTGAGAGAAAAGAGAAGCCAAATTCCTGAATTCTCAAGTGAATTTTATCACAGAAAAATGGCAGAGTCATACCAGAGCAAGCAGCACAACATTTTTGAGCGCAGAGCACAAATAGTCCAGATTCTGCAACAGGGCTTCAGTAGACATGAAGTGATTGGCACTGCCTAAGAAAAATATTTGCATCTGTTTGGTTTCTTTTGGCTGGTGAACATTTCTAAGTCAAGAAATTTTATCTTACTCTCTTTTGAATCGTGTTTTGTTACACAAGATCTGCTTTTGCCATTAAGGCTGACCCTCTCCCCAGCTCTTCAGGACAAGGGTAAAGTATGATCTGCATTTCTGAACATAATTATTGTGCCTGGTGTAAGTTCACTCAGCTCAGATTCACAGTAGCATTAGACAGTGTTTTTGCAGCTTAATGTCTAAGATGAAAACAGACAAACTGCCCTCTCTTTCAGGAAAGCTGACAGCGTCACGTTGGAGATTTTCAAAATGAGGAGCTAAGCGCCTGTATAGAAAAGCCCTACAGCAGTCATATACGATTTTAATATATTAATATTTCACACACTTAAAAACAGGAATAAAAAATCTGCTCAGTGTTTCTGCAAAAGAAAAAACACCACTCTGAGGGGAGTCGCCTCCCCTGTGAGCTATACCCCATAATATCCTTGTGGAGAAACCAGGACCCACAACCTGCCCGTGCAGCCCCATGAACAGCAAAATTCTTCTTGCTTCAGCATCATCTGTGTTGTTAGAAAATTGTTTGTTTGTCACATATGCTTTCTAAGTGTGAAGTCATTCAAATGAAATGAAAGACAGTCTGGTGTAGCTCATTCATTAATTTTCACAGCAGTTGGTGCCCTGTTGGCATTTCAAATTAACGTAAGGAAAAGTTCAAGAGATTTAACTTCATTTCAAATCATGTCTACTATGATTTTCAAGAAATGTTACAAATAGATTAAGTTACATTAGTAAAAGCTAATTGCAGAGCAAAAGAGAAGAATATTAAATGCTAAGTAGCACACTAATTTCAAAGTAATGTAATTTTGCCAGATGAATCACCTCCTACACGAAAGACTGCACTCAAAGAGTGCAGCGGTGATGGTGTGTCACTCCGCAATGCTGCAGTCCCAAAAGATGGTGGTTGCAAGACTTAACCAACAAATTGAAAGGGAAGAATTTTAGATTTGTTTTGGTTTTGTACAGCTCCAGACCCTTAACACACCTTCCCTATATTTTCCAAGGGTCTAAATAAACCTCTGCAGGCCTGCAGTTCCTACACTTATAATAAACTCTTTAGAGCTACTGAAAAAAAAAAAAAATGCAGATCTTCAGGAACTTGCATGAGCTTTTATGATGGGGCTTGAGCTTCCTGACAAAGCTCCCAGTAACTTTTTATGTATTGAACTATCCTGATATGACCATTAAATAAGAAATTCACATGAAAAACCTGTGATCTGGAGATGCTAACAGAGAATTAAAAAGCACCAGTTCTTCCCAAATAATAGACTATTCAACCTACTTTATGCATTACTTCCTTCCCTAGTGCGTGGGGAATATCCGCATGACAATGCTGCACCTTCTAACTGAAAACACTGGAAAACTCAAAAAAAGGAACAAAATGTGATAGCACAGGGGAAACTTAGAAACTGTAGCCAGACATTACCTATTTACACATCTGGGAGCTATTGGATGTTGGATCAGAGCTGACAAGAGGACTGAGGTGCAGTGCTTACCTGTTCCTTGAGAAGGTGAGAGTCACCTCATCCAATTCAGGTATCGCAGTGCAGATGGCTGTATTAAGCATTTCCTTCTTACTTAACAGACGGAAATAGATTCTTCTATATTGCGATTTATCTTTCCCCTGTGAAGTCGGCAGTACTGTCAATTTTTCTTCATTATTTTTTTTTCCCCACTGTCCATAGCCTAGATAATCTTCAAAGTTCGGTGGGTTAAATCATACTCTCTGGTGTGTGCATGCTACTGAGAACCTGAAATGAGGCATTGGCACCCTCAAGAGGGTACACTGAAGGGATATTTATGAGGTAGAAAGAAAGGATGAAATTCATCATGTTTCCAAAGAAAAGTTACCTAAGGGCAGGACCTGCGCTGCAGTGGCAACACATCAGTCAGGTTTACACGCGTGTTGACAAATAGACAAATTCTCACAGGAATAAAACATTTCATTGAAAATTTTCCAACCTTATTTTTCTCTAAACAAGCCTGACTTCATGCTGAAACAGCAGCAAGAACTGTAGAGTTTCTGTGATCAGGGGAACTCAGAACTGAGTTAGATGGAGAAACAACAAATACCCCATGGTACTTCACAAATATTTTATGCCATGGGAGTAGGAGAATACATCCATGAGGAAGCCATTTTATGCTTGTTATATTCAAAGCATGGGAGGAACACTGATTACAGTTCTGACCTCAGTAGACATGGAAGAGCTGCTCTGTTTTGTTTGTGAGTTTTTGTTTTTCAAAATAGCAGCTGCATAAACAGGATCATTCATTATAATAGTTCAGTATTTACAAAGACTGCAGACCCAAAAATTGAGGAAGTGTGTATTAAAAAAAAGTATAGGAAGTACATTTTAGAATATTGAATAAACAAAT
Organism: Anser anser; assembly: GCF_964211835.1. Classification (NCBI taxonomy): domain Eukaryota; kingdom Metazoa; phylum Chordata; class Aves; order Anseriformes; family Anatidae; genus Anser; species Anser anser. Next base: position 9,164,146 of record NC_139726.1, read on the forward strand.
TAAGGAGCAAGGCTAGGAAAGAGTAGGAAAAATAAACAGCTTAGACTTCAGTGACGTGAAATCATTAATGTCCATTTATATTTAAGGCAACCTGATGGTTGGCTCTTAACTAGTCTAAACCACACAAGCTTCTCTTCCATTTCTGTGCTATAACATACAACCTGCTCTTCAGCTACCTGCACATGCTCAGCTCCTCAGCATGACATGGAGATGACCCTGTCGTAAGGCACATTTCTTTGTGCCTACTGACATGAAACCCTAGAATAAAAGTGTGTAGACCACTGTCTTTTCACAGACTTCAGAGCAACAAAGTAGAGAGCAGAAGGGCCATGAGTCAGGAAGAAGAAAGTGAGAGAGCTGTTTGTGGGTTTTCTCTGTTCAAAGCCAACTGAGCAAGTCTAAGTTCCCAGAATGGTTCAGAAGCAGAAAAGCTTGGAGGAAATCACTTATGAGGTCAACGTCAGAGGGTACAGTCACATCCTATGCTGTCTCTGAATTAGACTTAAGGTACAGGTCTAGCATGAGATGTGTTTTAAATGCTACAGTTGTTTGTTACTCAGCTCTGAATAACAAAGAACAATACTCTTCCCTCCTTAATAACTGGTATCAGATGAATGGAACAAGCTCTATTTGGAACTTTCTGCAAATACATGGGGATGATTTAAAGGTAGCTCCCTTTTGCCTGCTTTCCTCTTGGGTCCTTAAAGATGCTTTTACCTGAATTCCATCTGTTTCCTCACCACATGCATTTATGTGGGTGCACTGCCTCATCCACAGCTTCACCCACGCTCATCTGATATTTTATAATTCATAAATTATAAAAGCACCAAAAAAAGCTCTCTAGAGAGACTCTATTCAAATTTTCCAACAAACCTGTAACTTAGCTATCCGAAAGCACTGATGTTGTTCAGCAGCGTGCCAACTATACTTTTCAAATAACTTTGCATAACTACCCATTTCCACAATGATTTTGCAAGATATCTGGAATTTCTTTGACTGAATGCTATAGCCACAAATTCTACCAGCGACATGGAAACGTTGTGTCAGTTGATCTGGGAAGTAAAGCCAGTAAGGCAGTGGAGCCATACCAATACTGCAAACTCAACTGTTTCCACAGATGCCACTAGGGTCAAGTTTGGATGTTTACAATGCAGATAAACCATATTGATGAACTTGAGTAATAACTTATGCTTGAACTGAGCTATGTTCAACCCAAAATCTGCAACACAGTATAAATATATTAAAAAAATAAAATAAAAAATAAAACCACTATGCAATGGAACAGTGGGATGCTTGAAATGCAAATTTAAATAATTTCTGCACATACAAGACAACATGCTGTGTGATGTTTTGACCACCTTTTAAATAAGTAAGAGGGAGAAAGCAAAAAATCTAAAAGGGACTGTAATGATGAAACTATCATCTCAAGCTGTTATCTCATCAATCTGAGCAAGGCAAAAAAAGTCACTATATGAAAGGCTGGGACTGAGGATCTCCAATTGCTGCCTGACATTTAGTCATTGCAGTTAAAGCTCTGCTGTTTTGTAGTGGTCTCTATTTTCCAAATTAAGCACTAAGAATATTTTTCTGTTACTTTTCCAAAGGTTACAAAGTAATGAATAAACAACAATGCATATAAATCTCAAACGTCTGAAAATGTAATATCTGATTCAATATATACATAATGTATTAATTACTAGCACAATGTTGAGAGACAAGGCACTGCTGTCCATAACTTAGTCCCATATCAGAAAAGGGACTTAGAAATTATCATATCCAAAGAGGAAGAGTTGGAGATTCACATCTAGGAAGATTTTTAAGAGCAATGGTAAAATCTTGGAGAAAGAAAAATGACCACAGGGATCAATGGGTTCTCTAATTTTAATTGTCTACAAATGAATCGTGTATTTTGACAAATACTGTCATCTTAGCAGCAACAGCAGAGTCTCAAAAAATGTTGTGGTGTTTTCAGTATCTCACAAACATTTTGATTTAAAATGTTTTTCATCAGAAAATGGTGTTTCCTGATATCTAAATATTCTGTGGGAACATACTGATTCCAATATTCCCAACAGTAAACTGGGTTGAGGATGGAATTTCTGTGAAGGTCACAACATCCTGGGACAACTGCTACCCTGCTACTATTTAAATTTTCCATGTACAGCAATGTTTAGTGGAGCAACAAAAAAACACCTTTAAAAATCCAGACTGAGGACCTCAAATCCCATTAATCAGAGATTTTATGATGCAGACATCATGTTCTGCACAACACACTGCTTAATAAGCACACTACTATGTTTTATAGCAAATAGAGTCTCTAGGGAAAACCAGCCTTTATAACATTCTCTGCAGGCCTGAAATTCCTCTTTTTCCCCAGGGAATGCCAATCAGCCAACAAAAGAAGAAATTAGAATGGAAAACACTTTGTTCTTTGAGAGAGATGGAGATAGAGATAGAGAATGGAAGAAGATAAAAATAAGATCTAATAGTTACAGACCCTTCCACACACGCCCCTTAGGAACACAAAGTAACTTCCACCAAAAATAAAAGATTTTTTTCATCCCTGAATACAATGGACCAAGACACACCATAAGAAAATCCATCACACAATTTTGTACAGTTATTGTATTCCCTGATACTTCAAGACCATTTTTATAATTTTTACTAATTCTTCACATCTGGAAAGAACTGTGGGAAAGGTCCCATAATAGGGCTCCAAAATTAATACTTAATCCAACTTTGTTATTGGCAAGAAAACAGTTAATTCAGTTGCTATCAGACTTATTAGAATTGTCATGATTATCAGAAGAACAGCTGGTGTAGTTTAGAAGCTTCAATAAAACAATTTGATAGGTTGAAAGATCACAGACCTCTATAGTGTAGGAAGTGAACTTTAAAGCTAAACGTAGGTTGGATTGGAAGTAAAAGGGTCACCTACTAAGTTGAAGGAAGTTATCTTCTGAAATACTTTTTCTCAATGACAACTCTGAATCCTACTCACAAGAAAAACACACACAGAAAACTTACAGCTAGAACTTCGGATAAGAAAGGTGTGTGTAAAAAGCTTTAAAAGGAGACTGCTTTACCAACACTTTACCAAATATTTCTTTTCCCCACATTCTTCCATCTTCTGAGCACAGCTAAAAGCAAACCTTAGTTGCCTTACAGACTGCGTATCTGCAGATATATGCTGTTTTATTATGAAACATGGAAATAATGTCACTAATAAAAATAAACAAGTCTAACATGCAGGTAAGAATAAGCATAGAAGTCTGATTGTAAAACTGCAACGTGATAGCAGACTTTTATATAAAGGTTGATGGGAAGATTTGTCTCAGTTCTAATGATGATGAGAAAAAAGGCTGGCACAGAGGATCTATGCAGGAGAAGCAAAGTCCCTCCACAGCTTTGACAACAATTTGTATCCTTAATAATGAACAAAGGCTTAACCTTTGCTATTGCATTGCATAAAACATATGTTTAACATGGTAAATGATGATGCCACCTAATTTTCATCAGTAGATTTTAATGTGCTTTTATATATATTATATATATTTATATACATATATATACATACACACACTCCTGCCTGCATTACAGATGGCAAAACAGAAGCACCGAGAAGTGAAATGATTTGCCAAAGATCACCTAGGAGACTAAAATCTCCTGCAATAGCAGACCACAGCTTTATATCTTTAGAGCATGCAGCACAGTGGGTTGCAAGGCAGTGTTGTTGTTCTAACCAAGCCAGACTCACCGTTCCTCATTAGTTCTCTACGTAACAGAAATCGCTGCACCTGTTTACAAAATTATGGCTCCCTCTGATTCACACAATCTCCCTTAAACAACAAGGTGAGATACTTCATAGTTCAGATTACTATTTTTGTAACCGTCTTTACTTTCTATTTTGCTGTGGAAGAAACAATGAGTAAGGACATGATATTTCCTTACTCACATGTTTTTTGTCCTTTCTACTTTACCAATTTTCAAGAAACTACAGGCAGAAGGAAAAGAATATATATTGTTCTCTCTTCCTCAGGAAAAAAAAAAAAGAAAATGTGTTCAGATATTCACAAGATTTATGCAGTCAACAGAACTCAATCATATCACTTCTCTTTATTACAGTCATGCTGGAAATGTGAGCAGAGGCAGTTTACCTTCAAAAATGACAAAGAATTATGTTCAACTCTAATTTACCAGAGAAGTTTACAGACATGTGGCTTGAGGACAATCAGGTTTTTTTCTGTCTCATGCCCCAAAGATATCCCTGACCTACAGTAATTATATACTTGAGGCCATCGGTTCCAGAAAGGTTGATGCAACTAAACTATGGTAACAGCAAAAAACAAAATGAGTCCATGACATCGGACAAGAAAGCAACATATATATATACACACACACACACACAGGCAGCATCCAAAAAAGGGAAAGGAGACACAAAGTATGAGAACAGGACTTCAGTACCAAGATCACATTTGGCATACACAAATTATCAAGACAATAACAGACCAGCTGTCCTAAAATGACGGCCAAACTACTCTTGCTATGGGGTGCAGGCACACAGGAGCTGCTTATCATACTTAGTGAAAGTGTGAAGTGTCAGAATCTGAAGGCACAGTACAGGTGGACCAGCTTTCACTGAACCAACAAATTAATTCACAAGGAGCAGAATAAACCAGACTCACTGTCATAGATTTCCATCACATGCCCATTTTTATTACTCTGGGAACCTCACCTCTCTAATCCCAGTGCAATCTATGTCCTGCTCTCATCCTTTCCACCTTTTTGGTTTTCTTCCCTAAAATTTCACCCTGAATCTGCACACACACAAATACACAAGCATGCTCCCCTCACCTTAGCTCCTACTTTTGGCATATTCAGCTGTTTCCCCTTTCTCCAGCAGGATCACAACTTCAGTGTCTTTCCAATGCTTCCCAGACCCGTTTGTTCAAGCAGAAGAAAGGACACACTGGTTTAAAGCTGCTGACAACCTCACAAGCTGCCTCCTTTTGAAATTAATAGCAATTGGTACCTTCTCAACTTGCTCTCAGGTCTTTGTTTGGCCTTGCTCATCTGTGCAACCACTCATTTGCTTCAGGTTTGGAAGAACTTGATATTTTTGTAGAAGTTTGGCTAATAAATAGTTTTCAGCTTTGTGAGAAACAGTAGCTCAAAGCTCCTTATCTTTGGTATCGTTAGTCACAAGAACACCTTCAAGCCAAAGTTACACTTAATGGAAAAATGTGCAGCCTACATCAACTCTTAAATAAAGCCCCAGCAGCGGTGCAATAAGGGCTGAACCAAAGTATGTAGAAAAGCTCAGAAAATACGTAGAAAAGCTCAGAAAAAGTTCAAGGTATGCTGGTATCATAGTGAAATTTGCTTGTGAAAGCTTAATCTTATATTTTTCCAAGGGTAGCTAGAACCTGTTTGTCTACTTTCTCATTCTTTGTGGTATGCAGGAAACCTTGTCGTAATCATACAGGTCAGCATAGCTTACATTTATTAATTACGAAAGAGCAGTAATGAAAATGAAAAATGGTAATATAGATTTTCAGTCATAATTTCAGGGTTCCACTTTGCTAAAATGATGTAAAACACATCCTTATTAGCCAGAAAAATGCTGAAACAGCATTAAAAAAGACAAAACCCACAGGCAGGCAGTAAGCAAAAATGTTATGGACAAATTTTATAGAGTTCCCAGTTCGCTACTACGTTGCAAATAAGATACCAAAATACAGATTTCTGTCTCCATAACATTATACAACACAAATATTTCAGATTAGTATTTACTGTATAACATCCATCTTACAGCAGTATTTTGATATGTCCAAAACAAGGGTACCGCTTATGACCAGACAAAAAATGTATTTTATTTGTTCTTGGATTTTCTATGCATCTTCATTTATGGCAAAAGATTGCGATTACTCGGCTTCTTAGTTATATGAAATATGATTTACGTGCACCAAGGACCAAAGCATTTCTGTCACTGTGTGAAGTTGTAGTATCTAAGATGTTGCAGTCATTCTGTAATCTAAGCTTCAGACACTACTGTGTTTAAATTACAGAAAATGCTAGCATGTTAACAGAAACAGCTATACACACAAAAATCAAATTAACACAACAAGTATTAAAGTAGCATTAATATTGGAAGTTTAATTAACTTCCCTGAAAGTCAGTGCTCTCAGTACACTGGAGATCAGACATCAGTAGCTAAACATGCAAGGAGTAGAGAAGGTGTGGGAAGAGAAACAGTGAAATGATGCAGCTGGAGGGAGCTGGAAGAGATGTAACTGAAGGTCACAACACACTATGGCCGCTGGCTTAGACAATCAGACACTGGAAAGAAATTTTCCACTGATTTAACACCAAAGAGGAGATGATCTAGGGACAGCCATTGCTGATGCCTGCTATACTGGGGAGACACAGCAGCATGCCTGCGCAGGCATCGGAAGGTCAGCGAGTAGCCTCAGGGAGCCCTGAAACTGACAGCATAAGAGTGCCAGGCAGCTGAAATTTTTAAAAGCACGGGATAAAACAGCCTCACAAATTTTTTTACTACTGTGGCTGTGATGGCAGGTGCTCTGCTCAGCACTCCTCTCTCCAACACTTCATCTCTTCATTTATTTTGAGTACCTCTAACATTCCTTCAGTGCTCCCATCTATACACAAGAAAATAACTGCAAAAAAAGTCCTCTCTCCATTTCTGACGTGCCTTATCATGAATCTCATTCACGCTAAGGGGTGTTTCTGGACGCCACGGATCCTGCCAGCTGCTGGATTTTAAGGGGAAATCTTTACAGGATGGTGAACTTAGACTGGACAGGTAAGGTGGCAAAATTCCCAAATCATTTTGTTGAGTCAGAGAGGTGTCGTGGAAAAAAATGTCAATTATACTTTAAGTACAGATTCTCAAAAATATTTTGAAATAGAGTCCCTTCTGCTTCCTTTAAAGATTTAGATTAATGCTCTCGCCCTGTCCAAGCCTTGTTTTTCTCACACCTCACATCCCTTTCTTACACTGTAACTTCAGAAGACCTTTGTGGTGTCTCAGGCACTGATGAGCTCTCAAGAGAGCAGGCACCAGCTTTGCTCACAGACAGCAAGAGATTACAGAGTTCAGCAGACAAGCTGATAGCTTCTTCTTTACACAAACCAACAGATGTAAGGATTTCAGAGGCACACAGCACCCTTCGGGCTATTTGTTGACACCAGGATCCTTCCCCCCTCAACATATGGCAGCCAACACTCACTTGAACTGCCTGTGTCTAAAGCCAACCCAGTGCACGTACCCTGGAGAACTGCACATGAAACCACCAAATGCTGTTAACTTGCTGGATAAATTGTTCCAGCTCTAAGAACTGTTTCTACCATATGCTTACTTTAAAACAGTGAGATAGACAACATTGGAGCTGTTGCCTCTGCATACGTCTACCATAGACACAAAAGATACAACTGCAACTCCTTCAAGTAGCTTTATAACACCCAACTTTGGTACTGCTAGCAACATATTCACAGAGCTCTTTGGGGCTATATGATTTGAGGATACACATTAACTCCCCCCAGCACCCCACTGCAGTGCCCGCTGCCTGCTGCACCTGAGCTAGCCGTTGTAAACCCTGCTCTGATGTGGCGCTTGTCTGCTCCATTGAGGATGGACCCTTTGTGCCCCTCACCTGGCAGACAGGCCCTTGGCACGGGGAAAAGGGCTGGCTGTGCTTTTCCAGTTTCTGTAGAGACAACTGACTTGGTCCTGACATCAGCTCAGGAGGTAACTGTCAGGAAAGTACCTCTTCTGTAAGTCATTACAGTTCAAAAAGCTCTAGCTTTTCTTTAGATAGACTAGAGAGATGCTAATGAAGAGCAGAAGCAAAACAAAGGCTTTTTTCTTTATCGTTCTCCACTACTGACAACTAGGGTGGCTTCTTAACATGGGAGCATTGGATAGGAGATATTTAGAAGTAGTCATTCTTTGACTACAAAGATAAGCAAAACAACTTCTGCTTTACCTATAGAAATACAATCTCCAACAGCACACTTAGACGTGAAACACAATGCAGGACATTTTACTTACAGCTATGCAAGTGACTACAACACACACAGTGACTAAGCTGTCTGTGGATATAGATGAGTTGTTTGGGAGTATATTCTCGTTATCTCTATACTAGCCTACCTAAAAATTTTTTATCTTTTTTATATCGCTTGAAAACAACGATTACATGTCAGATTTTTCCCATCTCTGATACTAACATGAACACACATGGTATGAATATCTGGGAAATATATTGCATACATCTATTGCCCTTTTTACTCTTTTCGGCTTAGTTTAGCAACAGAGATTGTTTATTAATATTTTAGACTCATAGACTACTCTGAAAAGGAAAGGAGATTTGAGCAGATGGCTGTTTCAAGCTGCATACCATAAGTGGGTAATGCAGAGATATGCCACTTGATGTACCACTGCACAAACACTTCTGCAAAATCATACACTGAAGAAGGCCAAGCACAGGCTGTGTGATGGAAAACAGCTCAGGTTATAATTTAATTTTTTATTTTACTCTCTCTCCAGATTAATACAAAAAAAACAAAGGCATGAGCCACACCACATCACGTTATGCAAAGGCATATTTCAATTCAATGCATTGATTTACTGGGAAGTTAGTTTGACCTTGTGCCTAATGTTACTGAAGTTAGAAAAGTCCCAATGGCTTTGAATTAAAAAAATTTAAAAAAAGCTACAGACAGACACACCAGAAACTGGAACTTCCAGAAATCATTTTCGTTTACAATGTCATAAATTCTTATTAGCGGCTCCAGTGAAAACAAAGACAAGGAAGGTAGAACAGAAACACAAGCTCTTCTCTCATCTCCCTTACTATCAAGGTGGCTGGCTTTGACATAGGGTTGGATCACCCAGGGCCATTTTTTCTAGTGAGGTACAGCCAGTGCAATGGCCTGCTGTGCTTTAATCTGTTCCTTCTAACAGCTTAACCAGCCAAGGAAAGAATAATTGTGTTTAAAAAAATGCCCTTGCAAAGGTGAAGAGAGAGGTTAGGTGATCTTAGAGCACTCCTTCACCTTGCTGTCAGCAGAATAAGAAACTAAGTGCAGCCATGGGAAGGTTTTGAAAGTTTTAGCACATTCAGGATTCCCTGGTGTCACCAGTATTATAAGCCACAATTTCAGCACTCCGTAGGCTTTTTCCTCCTTCTTGAGGCAGAAAGTCTCTAGTGCTGCTCCATATCAGGTTGAGGACACCAGCCTACTGGCCTCCCACTTCAGCAGCTACTGTGTGCTCTTCTTGCAGCTAAGAGATTGACATTGTCACCAATACATCCTTAAGTCTCTTATACTCTTTTTTTTTTTTTTTTCCAGTTTTGGAAAAATAGGAGGAATCAGACTTTCAGACAATTTCCAGTTGTGCCATAGTCACAAGCCCTACTAACAGAAATCCCCAAAGTAAAGAGTATAGTAATTCTGAGATTGTTCCCTATGTATATGATAACCGCCTGCTTCATTAATTATTTTATTCACTGGTGCTGTTAATCTAGGATCTTCTATGAACATAAAAAAAAGTTGCTATAAGTTTAAAGTGATTGTAATTTCAAAGTCACCTTTGAGATGACTACTACAAGAAAAGGAAAAGATGAGCATGGAGCACGTGGAGCAAGGTCCTTTACATGTTTCCTTTGGGACAGAAGACTAAAACCCAAATGTATAATAATCCTCACTTTTTTTTTTTTGTGACTTTCCCAAAGATCTAATCAAAGCTGAAAGGGCACAAGCAGAAGACGCTATGAAAACATGCAGAGGCGGGAAGGGATTTTTGCAATAGCAATCAAAGAATCTAGAACTATAATGAATTGTCAGACTGTTGCGATTAGGAAAGGTGAAAGGTTTGTTTTTCTTCCATGTTTTTCTTCCAGTTTAGAGAAATTACTTTCCATGACTTTTTCTTTGGTGTAACAATAAAAGCTTAAGAACCATTCAGCTGTTCAATAGATACATAATCAAGATGAAAGTACTCTAAAGTACATATTTCTATGCAAACTAGACAAGCAGAAACATCTTCAAAGGCATGATTCATACTTAAGCTATATTCTTTTCTCACATCTGTCTTTCAGTTTCTGGAAATTCCACGATTTGAAGCACCTCTCGCGTACTTTTCACTTTTTAGCAGCTCAAGTAGAATAATGTCATACTATTATTCATATTTCATCACAGATGAAAAGTTAAAGCAAGTTTAATTTTTAAGATGTCTTCAAGTCAAATAAACTCTGCTTTAATGGGAACTGAGAGTCTTAAATATTTTTATGGATCTGGAAAAAACTGATTCAGGTGATAAAGTGTGGTGGAACACATGGAATCAAAGCCAGGGATCTGCAGTTTTTCTGTGCCTAACCACACCATTTTTATTTTTATTTTTTTTGTCACCAAAGACAGCCCATCACTTTCTAGAACAACATTTGAAGTTATTTTTTGAAGTACCTATAATCAATGCCATAAGTTATCTATCATCTTTTTTCATCTTCTAGATCTTTTCCTCTGCATAGCCCAAATTAATGCCTGCTCTGACTGATGTTCACCTCTAAGCTTTCTGTTCTAAAGAATTTTATATTGTTTCAATTTTTTTATTTTTTTACTCCCAAATAAACCTAACCACTACTCTTGTTACTCCTAGAGCTATAAGCACAGCCTGCAGAAAGTGATTTGGTAACCAAATCTAAATCTGACAATATGCTAAGTCTTTTCCGCTTTTCAACATAGCAAGTTTGCATATGCCTACTTGCCTTTTAGTAGGCTATTGCACACACAAGTATGAAACCACTTAACTTGAACTATAATCAGTTAGTACTGAACATAGCAGCATATTTGGTGAAGCAGCTCACTAAAAGCTCTCACTGACTTCCAAAAAAAAAATACCACCCACAACCATAAATACCATTGTACCAATTACCAGAGGGACACATGCACATTAGGCAGGTCTGCTGGACTATCAGCTTCCAGAGTGAACTGAATGACTTCCCCGAGCTTACTCCATTATTTCGTCATGCCCTTATAGACCTTTGGCAGAGTATCCCTGGGCTTGGGGAGAGGTTCCACCATCCTTGGAGCAGGGAAGAGGACAACATGCTGAAGATCTGATCTGGTCCATTATGATGTGTTTTCCTGAACTATTCATTATGGGATGCTATTGCTTGCTAGGTAAGTCTAATAATGAGCAGTGTGGTTCTCTAGCAGTGACTACTTCACCCCTTTCATATGCAGAGCTGATGAACTTCTAGTTACACATTGGAGTAAGAGGTATATTAATCATTATTCTAACGCTATCATATTATGCATTAACAGTAATATATTTTATTGGAATAATCATCATGACAGTGCATGTGGGTGGCACTACAATTTAATTTTTCATTTTTTAGTGATAAGATTTATGATCTAAAGTTCAGCAACTCCTCTTCAATAATTGATCTAATTTTTGTACTTTAAACACATCTGCTGCCTATTCTACAGAGACCCTCTGATTCACAAATGGAAGCTGCAATTTTAAGCTAAGTTTATTTTTTTGGATGAAATTCATACCACAAAGAGAAAAGATAGAGAAAGTCACCAAGTACCAACTGTGCAAGCTAAGGGGAAAAACACACTAAAATATCCTTGCCTTTTGTTATTAGTCTACCGTATTTCTTTGATAGATCTTTCATGCAGTAAATGTTATTGACATCTAGATAGCTTATCTGTTGTTTCTGGCTTCTTGTTGCCATCTCCTGTCTTCCTCTGCCTATCTTGAAACTACACCAACATCCTACTATAGGCATATTTAAACATTTGACTGATCTAACGTCAATATCTTTTGCCTCTGCTCCTCCTCTCACAAGATTTTCCTCTGATAATGTTATCTGGAAACTCACTCCATACCAGATCTTAATCCATCATGTTCCATCTCTGAATGCAAAATGCCACAGACAGCATATCAGAAGGCACAAGGTTTGGTTCAATTTTGGTTCAAGTCTGGAAGTACAGCATCACTACCAAATGCAACACATACTTTTTTTCTTTTACAGTTAATAAAAGCAGCTGAAGCTACTCAATATATCTAAAATAGTTTTTTGAGGAGGTTCTTGAAGAATATTTGTGCAGTTCTTCTGAAAGTAAAATGTTTGGAGACATGTTTGTGTGCACACACATTTGGTTTTTTTTCTATTGTCAGTACTGTTCTTTGCATAAAAGTCACATATCCAAAAAAAGTGGTGATAAGAGTGTTATTCCTTTCTACTTTCATTCAGAGAGAAGATATTAAGTAATTATCTCCCCGCTCCCGCTCCAACTGCAGCCTCATGGTTATTTAAATCCTGGATGCCTTGAGAAAATCTTGTATAAATTTATACATCATAGAATTCTTGAAACAAGCCCATACAATTTAATTCTTTTTACTTTTGGAAAAAATACAGAAACCCACACACCCTTCCATAGGGAGGACGATATCCCGTAGCCCAGAGGGATTCAAGACTGGTACAAGGAGCACTCAACCCATTGGTGAGGGTCTGAGCCAACAGCAGGAGCTGTGGGCAGGGCAGACCCTGGTCAGGAATAAGAACATTATTGGTGTTCTAAAGGATGATACAGTAGGTTTATCATGCTGTTAGTTAGCAGCTAAAAACACCATGGGTCCACTGTAGTGTTAATAACCCAAGAATAGCCAGATAAATCAGGAGGTCTGAACAAGGGAGAAGAGAGCACCTCATCTCCCAGGGTCTTGTAGGAGTTAATACTATTTATGATACTAGACTTATTCATATATCTGGTCTTGTCAGATTCATCACATCCTTATTCTAAATTAGCATTTCAACCTGAATTTACAAAAATGCAAAAAGCCATTCATCTCAATGCTTATTCTTTAAAAATTTAAATTCTGTGACTTGCAATGAATATAATATTGGGTTAAATACTTGATCTGACAATTTTTTCCCCCGACGCTTTTCTTTTTACTATAAAAATAAGCCTGTCAGTGTTTTTTGAAAAGAAAAATTACTTATGTGCCTTAGAAGCCTACTTCTCTGGAAACATCTAAAATGCCTATGTTAACTCAGAAATTCAATTCAATTCTTTAAGTCACTTGGGCACATTTGAAAATATTACCCTTGATGTTACTCCCGATAGAAGGAGATTGGTGTTTTCATCAAACAACGCTGTTGAAATCAAAATTCTAACAAGTTCTCCATTTTGAAAAAAAGCTATTTTTCTCTGAAAAAAATATTTCAAATGAGTTTTCACCTGCTTGACTAAACAAAATTTATGGATTAACACCAAGACAAAGGCCAGTTTAATTAAACATCATGTCTCAAAGTTTTCCATTTCAGAAGGTTATTATACACCATCTTACCTATACATATTATTATTTGGTCATAATTCATTTATCTTCCATGTCTAATTTAAAGACTGAGAATTTAAGCAGTTTAAATCAGAGGGCATTAACAGATGCCTAGCAGAAGGGTCCTTCTCCATATGAAGAGGTTATTAAATAATTGGGCATCTCTGTTAAAGACATTGAAATGAATGTTCTTTACACTTATTACCCTGTGCTTTCAGTTTACATAATTTTTACCATTTAATACAAGTAGAAGGTAATTTATCAAGTTGGCACAATTTTCTGATTAGCAAAAACATTTTGAATAAAGGACAAACTAAATGCAATTATCATCATGATAAATCTTTAGACAAAGTTCAGACAGGAGCCAGTAGCTTCTATATATGAAACTAAGTTTAATTACACCTAGTTAGACTGTTAAATGAGAAAGTTTGCGCTAGGCTGGGAGCTGGCGGATATCTTTAAGCAAATGCCCAAGAGAGATAACAGGCATTAATCCTATCTGCCTAGTCTTCCTGCACAGGTTTTGGGGAACAAGATGGATTTTGAAGGGGATACTGTAATAACTGCTCTCATGTGTGTCATTTAGTGTACTTAGCCCAAACCCTTTCCCCAGGAGGGAAGTAATCACCAGCAGTGACAGGTCACAGTGAGACCCACAGTCTACTCCCAGGCACAACTCCACTTACCCAAAGCTGCTCCTAAGCAGCTTCTGTCCTGCAGCCCACGTCACACTCTGGTCACTAAGCAAAGGCTTAACATAGACATAAAATAACCCTAAATCAATGATGCATACCATCCTGCAGTGCCACTTCAATCTTTGACATATTTGTCTTCTAAAAATATTAGATTTCTGGTAGTACAAAGCCAAAAAGATACAACTCAAAGGTCTATACTGCCAAAGCAGATGCAAAGTGATCACCTAGCCACAGGACTTGGGCTACAGACCTTGGGGCCCTGGACTCCATATCTGTTTTCTCACATACATCGCTGTCTGTGCTAGCATACACTTTTTAAAGAAAACCCAAGAGAACCAATTTGTTAATCTCAGATGTTTATACATTTATTTTAAAAGGCCTTGGTGATCTGATTCAGTGGTGTCCTGCTCTTGCCTTGCAATTGTCTGGCATAGGCAGTAACAGAGCTGGCCCACCACAGTGGAGAACTATGCAGGATATTTTCCTGCCTCTACAGCTGTGAGATAAGCAAAGTGAGACAAATCCTGCCAGTTAATAGCAGTGACTGATTTACCACAAAGTATAATCAAAAAAAGTTATAAAGAAAGTTTATTATACATGGGACTTGTTACACACCCTTGGAAGTACAGTAGATATGAATATCTGGAGCATCTGCATCCTAAAAACTGATGAAAGTCAAGGACAGATATTTGAAAGGGAGCAGACACATATGGACTTGTAACCATTCAAATGAAAACACTGGTTTCAAGTTTGCATTTGCATATTATTGAAGTCTTGTCTAGCTGGTGTGTGTTAACTGTATTAGGAAATTAACTATACATTTTATGGACAGAGAAGTTATGTCTTTCTGATCATATAAAGTCAGTACTGTTATACTCTTTCATTTCACTGTGCTCTTGACCATGGGTGTTTTTGTTTTTTCTTCAATTTTGAAGCCTTCAATATGTATTAATAGGTATACATTTCAAATAATGCAAAAATGTCTTGAAAAGGCCTTTCTACTGTCCATACCTGTAGTTTTCCATTAGTGAAAGAGTCGCTGGATAGAAGGCAGCTCTTGCAAAATTGTTGCCATTCTAACTGCTGCACAGCACATAAATTATGATAACATACTTCACAGGAAATCAGTCACTACAGAAATTAGCCACCTTCCTCATCACCTTAGGCTTTTAGCTTATCACATCATTGACTAACTGCTTATAATGAGTAACACTCAGGGATTATTGTTACATACACAATTTACAGTAATTATGAGGTCACTGACAATGAAATGACTTATTAAAACTAATACTGCATCTGTTTCTCCAGGTTCCGTTTAAGGAACTTGGCCATTCTCTTGCCATTTTAAAGCATCAATAAAGCTGTTTCCAAGTTGAACATTCATTTTCATTTGTATATAGACTATACATTTCAAAGGACAAAAACCCATTTTCGTATTAGTCACAGGAACAAAATGATTTCTCATTCACCACCAAGTTTATTAAAAACAAAGTGCTTTTAATGTTGGGTGAAGATGGATTAAAAACATACATTAGCTACTGAAATTAAAATGGAGTAATTTTATTTCTTTAGTCCCCAGTCTGAGGCATCATACCATTAGAAGCGTGGATTTTTAACAGATATAATTACTGCCTTAAGAGGCAAATCTGGACTCCATGCAATTAATGTACTGAGATAGATATAGACTATAAAGGTGGATACTCATAAAGGTTTAATTATGATTTTCTCTTTTAAAAATACCACTGCATAATACTGACTGAGAAACAGTTGGCCAGCCACCACTGATATATATTTTCCTGTTTTTCTGTCATGCACAAGGAGAACACTAAAATCCCTACAGTGGCAATAAGAATCAAAGAATCTCATTCTGCAATACTTTTTCGCAGAACTGCCCACCAATAAAAGCACTAGTCATGAACACAGTTTAAGCAAATAATTCACAATTATATATTCAGAAGTCACTTCTGCTTGCTGCCTATCTCCATAAATAATCATTGCCTGTGTCTGTGTACATATATACACACACAGTCTATGCTTCTTCTCTGCTGTGTAAGTAATTTATTTAAAGTACTAGTAGCTCTATGAAAACTTACACTTGCTTGAGTCATTAAGTGGTATTTCTTCATTAAATGCCCATAAGACCCTACAAGGACTGAATCAGGCAAGAGAGACCCAGCAAGGTCATACCTTTGACTTGGTTCCCAGAGGGTGTCCCTGCCCAGTTAGACCAAGTCTGTGGCCACTTTCATCCCTAATTTAAGGATGCTGAAAATTGTGGATTTAAAGACAGCATTCCCAATACAATTCCTACATAAACAAGCTTTCAGCATCTACTATTTCTGTCCAGTGTTTAAATAAAAATAATACAAAGCAACCAAAGATGAAGTATAAAACAGCCGAACTACATTTCAGTGTACTTTGTATATTTGTATGTTGTAAGGAAGGGCAAAGTCAGATCCAACAGGGTGTTATACGGCTTCTAATTAAGCTGTCATTTAAGACAAAATTACTGATTTTTCATCTGAAAGAATGCAAGTGCTAAGCAAACACCCGTTAAACTACAAAAGTACTTTGAAGAGTCAGACTGACTAATAAAGTCAAGTGCTTTTAAATGACCTGAAAAAAGGCAGACAAAAAATCTTTTATTCTGAATTTGGTCATGTTCAAGATTGTGGTTCCCTTGTGAATCCACTATGCCATTAACAAGTTACGGCAGTGTCATTGGCAAAATAGAACAGGAACTCAGATTTCAGCAAGAGACAAATCAGCAATGTAACACTTGAAGCAAACAACTGTCACAACTCACTTTCACAGCCTCTTTCAGGCTTTCTGTATTGACTTTGTAAAACAGGCGATGTTCTCCAGTAGCCAGAATGCTGTGATGTGCTTGTCTATGACTGCTCACACTGATTCCACACCACTTAGCACCTCTCCATGAGAACATAGAACAAAATATTTACACAAATATTAATAAGCAATATGCATTCTCATGGAAAAATCTGGACCATGTCTTCTGAGTGATGAAAATTCATTTCAGCGAACAGAATTGAGACAGAATTCATCTCTGATTTCAGGACTCCTCAAGTCAATGAACTTGCAACAAGAGTGAAATTAGATATTTAAAGCTTTAGGTATAACCAACCAATCTTGTTTCTGTCAAGTGTTATTTGGAAAAAAAAAAAGGAACCAAAGACTATGATATCCAACCAATGCCTAGAAATTCTACTTGCTGTTATTCAAGCAGCAGAGGAAGTGAGGAAACTGAGCATGGTTTATGCAATTGCCACATTCTTTCTAACAGAAGTGACAAAACTTTGTTTCTCGCTAAGTATAAAAAAGAATTCCAGAAATTTTAAAACAAAAGGCAACTACAGTGGCCCCACTGATATTTATACATCCTTTCTTATATTTTCAGTGCAATCAATGGAAAGTTGACTTTCTTGAGAGGTTGAGGGGGAGACGCAATACTTAAACATATTGAGAGATTTACAGATTTCTCAGCTGAATTTACATTTGGCATCTTTCTAACTTACTTTATGAATCATAGCATGAGTAACTTTTTTTTCTAAATTTCTAAGTCAAGCACACATTATAATGTTAGTTGCTTCCTATTCAGTCTATGCTTACACTCAAGATTTGGAAATGTTGAAGCACTATGAGAAACTGTCAAGCTTTTACAAACAGCCAAAGACATAAGTCAACATATACAACAAATTTGCTTGGACAAATGAATAAACTGTACACTGACCTTAGACTCTTTGGTTAATATTAGCATCTTCTTAATATCTGATTACCCATGAGACTGATTACCTAATATTTACCAGCATCATTAAGCAATTACAACTTTATAACAACTTTGTCAAGTGTCAGGGAAAGACACAGGTCACAATTCACTGTAATTAATATTGCATTTATAGTATGTATTTTACAAACCCTTTGAAGCAGGAACTAAGACTTTATACCTAGATACAATGTAAAATGTGTCGTCATACATTCAACACGCAATAGTAGGTATTTGCAGACAGTGTTTAAGTATTTCATTCTGTAGACTATGAAGGGACAGATTACTGTTGTCAAATGAATAACTCTTTCTTGCTCTTGTTATAACCATGTCCCTATCAAAGTTCCTCTGCTAAGTCTAAAGCAATAGCTCTGTTCTTGTTTCTATGGAGCTATACTCCTCCCTGTCACTTCCAGATAGTCATTTGCTTTATTTGAAACTAACATGAAGGGTAATGCTAAACACTGAAAAAATGACTCTGGTCATAAGTCAACTGTTTTCTTCCACATTTTATTTTTTTGATGGGGGAATAAATCAATTTTCTGAAGCAGGAATCTAGTTTTCCAATTGGGACTAAGACAAAGATATAGACAGTTTAAATTTGCATCAGTTACACCCATATCATCTGTAACCCATTAATCAGTATTGCTTAGATGATTAAACAGCAAAATTTGACAGCTTGTGGAATATTTGTAATTCTATACCTGTAAGTAATAGGTGAAACTAGGGATCTTCCACTTTCTATTCTCTGCTCTGTTGTTAATATCTGTCCAGCACCTCCATTATTCATTCTTTTTGACGCTTTTAGTGACATTTTTGTAACATTTCAGTCCTACGTGTTCTTGGCAAGTCTTTATTGGAAACTACTTCTAAATATATTTCCTGCATACTCCAGCCATTAGTCCTATGTAAAATTATAGTGCTTTCTGGGAGCCTAACAGCTACAACATTAACAAAAATTTACAGACCTAGAGCTTATAGACAAAGAAGTTTACACTACAGACTTTCACAAGCATTCCTGCGATTCTCTTGGGAGAAGTAAAATGGAAGATGAATTTGTAAACCACCAAATCAGTTATGATCATCTAGTTGAATCCATCACAAAACAGACTGTCTTTAGAGCAGCACCAGTGTCAGCAAGCAAGCCACGACCTCTTACCTGTCCTGCTTGTGCCCAAGAGTCATCCTCAACATTGCTTTATCTAGGAGATATCTACATATGAGTAAAGACCATGTATATCTTTATGTGCATGCAAAGATATACTATTGATCTTCCTTGTACCTTTACCACCTTCTTATGAACGTGCATGCTTTCTTCATTAGATAAGGTTCATAGCTATAAATTGACAAAGTTCATTTACTAGTCTGATTCACAGCGAATACTTACCAAATTTCTAATGTGAATTGCATCACCTATAATCTGTTTGTTCATCAGTGAGAATTAGGTTTTGATTTAAACCAGGAGCACACTCAGA
Source organism: Anser anser (assembly GCF_964211835.1). Taxonomy (NCBI): domain Eukaryota; kingdom Metazoa; phylum Chordata; class Aves; order Anseriformes; family Anatidae; genus Anser; species Anser anser. Next base: position 9,183,469 of record NC_139726.1, read on the forward strand.
GGTGAGAATGATATTAAATATAATTAGCGTAACAAATTGACGTCAGTTTTCTAAGTCATGTATAAGACTGAAAATTTGCTTCCTTTTTTGTACAAGACTTGAAGACATTCATTAGCTAGCTTGAGAGAACACAGAAACATCCACTTTGAAATCATTGCTATAACCAGCTGATGTTCTTTCTAATGAAAAAACATTATGCCTGATGTAATTCTAATTACAGGATTATTATGTTTACAACACTCTGCATTTTTACAGTACACTAGCAAAATGCAGTGTGCTATAGACTAGGAGTTTGCCCTCCAAACAATTACACACTTGAATAAGCTTCCCCTTAGAAGTTTCACTTCAATAGCTTTAATGAGACAGGTCATGTGAGCAAGATTCCTCTTACATATATTAGAAGTTTTCACTCTTTAGTATTTAACCTTTGAGTTGGTGGTCATTCATTACTACCCCACTACCCATTAGCTGTTTTAAATTTGTTTTTCCCCCTTTTTCTTTTCATTTAAGCTTTGTCTATTTTCAGTAAATTTGTATGGAAAGCATGTCTGTTTCAGACAGACACTTTTTTCATTGCCTTTGTATTTGAAAACAATATCCTACTTCATAACAAACCAAATAAAAAATACATTTTACTTTGAAAAATGTAAAGCCTCAAGTCTATAAAATGAGATTAAAATTTAATTTTCATAATAAAAACACATACCTTTATATCTTTTCTTATTACTAAAAAACAGTGCTAAACTTCTATTTCTTTACACCTTTTATTAGAAAATATGGTTTTCAGAACCATGTTTTCAGAATATGTTTTTTTGCTCTAACTATTCAGGACGAGCTTGTCTTGCTTTCCCTGTTGGTTTGACATCCAGCAGATAGCCAAGATCTAGAACAGCAAGAGATACTGTGTTTTTTGTTGTTGTTGTTTGTTTTGTTTTGTTTTTTCCTTTAACCTATTTACTGCAGTACAGCAAGCATACAGCAAAGACTAAAAAAATCCCACCACTGTCTCAGCATACAGCAAAAAAAAAATCTTGAGGTTACACTGGACATGGCTAGGCATCATCCCTGATGCGAAGCAAAGATTTATCAGGACACGGCTGAGGTATTCCAGCTCCTCTTTATCCTCCCAGCATATGATTAAATAGATGCTACAGGGTCACACCAGGTGGTTGTAGGCACTGGTTACCCAGATCAGCAGAGCCATCTCAGGTTTGTCCCAGCATTTGAATAAGATGGCTTCTGTTTAAGGACAGCTGACTCAAACCTCTATAAATATCTAAGGACATGGTTTATGAAGCACATTTTCAATTTGCATCTTCTCTCTAATCAAGTCACTCAAAACCTACATGTAGCCAGTCCATAAATTGTTCACTAACTTTTCCAAAATCTTTCCAGAAGGTCTGACATAAGCCCTCGTTCTGGCATATACCTATACATCTCCAAATACATTCAGTAGGACTTGCATATTTATGTCTGCAGAGTAGATTTATATTATAAATTCAACATTTATAGTGCCATGCTACTTATTTACTGTTGCCCATAACTTACTGTTTTTTTCTTTCTCTTGTGTTTCTGATGCTCTCTCCATTATTGGTTATTTATGAAACTAACTTGTGCCACCAAGAATTCTGTTCATCTTTAATAAAAAGAGCATTAATAAAAAGAGTAAGCAACTAAAATTACAACTATAAAGGGAAATCAGGCTTGATGACCTGTAACAAAGTACACTCATAGGAAAAAAATGATTTTTAAATTGTGTATATACAATACAGTCCAATATTCATACACAGCCTTGTATATTTGTTTGAATGAGCTTGAGCAGCACTTAATGGCAGTTTATATTTGCCTGGGAGATAAAACACTCAGGTTACCACTGACATAGGACCTGTAAGGGGGTGTCTGCGAGGGGTACAACCAGGACCACAGTGGACATTGTAAAATACACCGTTCTTTTTCTCTGACTGCCAAAGAACAGAATAGATCTGGGGGTTCATGAAGTGCCAACTGCTTGGTGAACCAAACCAGAAGCAGACCTGGCAAGAGCAGAAACTGGAAATAAAGGAGGCAAGTCATGTGCAACTTGGGACTGAGAGGGAAAAGGAATCAGACTGACATTCAAAGGAAAATTACTGAACAGGGAGCCAGTGTGCTGCAGCACTTCTCACGAGGGGAAGCAAGCACAAAGCTTCTGGGGACAAACTCAACAACAGAGTCAAGCAGGAGCACACAATGGCCCAGAGACCTCTTACAACCATTATAAAGTGCTACCATTGGCACTGTGAAAACAGGACACAGAATCCAGCAAAGGACAAAGCGCTATATATTATGGGAATATCAGCCCAATGTTAAAATGGAGAGAAACCTCAGGAGCTTTTATCAACCAGAAAAGAGGTTAATCTTTGCTGTGGACAAGCTGTAGCAACAAGGGAGATTTTAAGCTAACAGCATAAAATGAAGCTTATGAGACAAATGAAGTACTGTGAAGTCCAAGATATCATGAACAAGCTCAGCTAAAGTAGAAAGGAAAGACAAGAAACATTTCAGTTACCACTGTGTCAATGACAGGAATCGGTAAACCAAAGAAAGAATTGGAAACTCACTGGTGAGAAGAAAATTCATATAATTAGCATTAGTGAAGCCAGATGGGATGGTTCACAGCATCACTGAAATGTTAAAAATCCTATTTTATAGCCTGCTTAAGGGCAGAATGGGCAATAGAGGTAGAAGCATATATTAAAGACATCATTACTTGTTTTACGGTTATTGATTACCATGGCACAGAGTGTCTGGAATGAATACATAGCATTTTCAATAGCTACCTCCCGGAAGAGGCACTGGCACAGCAAACAGGGCTGGAGAACTGGATGAGATTCTCCTTCAGCATCTACCTACAATGTCCAGGAAAAAATATTTCTATTCTATCAGGGGGCTTCAATTTTAGATGTCTGACAAATGTTTCACATGCTCTGAAGTTTAAAGTTTGTACAAGTTATGCTTGAGGACTGATATTAAACTAAGTTAATATTAGTTAACTCTGTGTATCACCTCTTTCTGATAAAAAATGTAGTATGCCTAATCTTGACCCCAAAGCCTGAATACACTAGGGGACAAGTGATCACAGAATATGGTACTTGATATAAGCAAAGAAAAAGATGGTGAAACGTTAATAGTTCAGAACAGCCTGAAATACAGTTATTCAAAGTGACAATCCTGAAAAACAGTGGATTCATTTCTGTCCACATTATCTCAAGATTGGAGGATATCCATTTCAGAAAACTAGAAGATTCCAAGACATACTGTCTCTAAGCATAAGTAATGAACTTGGGGTGAGATGGAGTGTATGATGCTACAGTTCTTCTTTTCTGACCATGGCTTACATCTATGAAAAATATCAAAGTTCAGAGAATTTTTTTGAACATGAATCTCACAACATAGATATGAGATCATTTGGCTTTGGGGTTAAAAAAAGTTTGATCAATTTGAATTTAAAACGTGAAAATCATGCCTAGTAACAGGACTCTAAAGTTTGTACCTTTAGGAACAAAAAGCGTCTTCAGATCCCCAGTTACGGGGAGAGAGTATTCTAACATTGTACTGTAATATGTATATCTATCCATAGACAGCAGAGGTTTCACACTTGTAAGAAAATCAAAAAGAAAACTAAGTTGAAGAAAAAGTATTTTGCAATTCTAGAGTTACAGTTAAGCAAATAGGGAAGGATATGGAACCTCCCTACTACTTGATCCACAGGCAAGGTCCAAAACAACCATCATATCTGAGACCCATATAGCAGACACATTGGGTCAAGAAAGATGACATGGTACTTTCCCATCTACATAGTCCCTGTAGAAAGCAAATGTGCTCTTCCTAGATTCATACTTTCACTACAGACATTCATATCACTGCACCATGTGGATACAATGCACAAACTCCAAGTTTTAGCCATATGGCCCAACAGATCATCTCAGGGATTAATTGCAAAAGCAGAACTCAGATTTGGGGCCTGAGTTAAGAAAAAACACTGTTTATTACCATATCATTGTATAGTTTAGTTTCATATGTTCATGTTAGAAATTTTCTGATGTTAATGCAAGTCAAAATTATACAGAATGCTTTCACACAGCTGCAAAGTTTGTATCCTTTAGCCTTTCAGATGTTTTTAAAATTAAAAAAGAAAATACATGTATCATTAACTGGAAACCTTATTTATCTAGTAATTTGTTTTAATAAAGGTATTCTGTGGTTGCATAGTCTATATAGAATTTATCAGCAAAAACAGCTGCTGGTAAGAAAAGCTGTAAGTTTTTTCATGTTGTCCTACAATGTTAAACAACTCAAGGGAACTCATCATTTAAACATTACTATGCATTAAGCACCCAACACAGCACTTGTTCTTTGCATTTTAGATTACATTATCGTCATCACTGGAAGTCCTGGCTTCACCAGGAAAACGTATTCAAACTTGTATAAAATCTTCTTGCTAAAAACAAGATACGTTTTCAGTCTACTTCAGTATAATCCCCATAGCAAAAACTCATACAGCATTGCATAAATTTTTGTGCCTGTACAGCATACGCCCTAAAACATGTTATTGATCTCTTCTGTTCAATAGGAGCAACAGAGTTACAGGAACGACTCTTAACTGGAAACCACAATGTTAAGGTCATTGCTTGAAAACATAGGGTTTTGTTAAGTAGATATTACAGCAAAAACCTGCACAACTCTTGAGCACAAACCAAAATGTTTATCTCCAAGGTTATTTTGAAATTCATTTAAAGGAAGCTGAAAACACCATTTCAATGTCAGCAACCATGATTAGGTACTCTGAAGGCAAAAATCAATTTTGTTAGAATTTGACTTACGCACAAGCATCCAGTTCTACATGTTTTGATCCTTTGTCAGTCTATTTGTTTGTTACATAGTGATAATAAGGATAATTCCAGCCTGAGCTGGAAGTCGTATTTGGGAATATTAAACCATACTGAGTTACAGAACCATAGAGCTAGGCTTGATCTGTCTCTTTGGTCTTACAACCACAACAGACAGAATCTTGAGGGGCACACCGTTCCTTCTGTGTCTCTACCACTTCTACCACTGCCATGCTTTCATCTGCTTTATTAGGGTCCTCCCTAATAACACTACAACACTTATTACCACCGCTATCCAAAGCAGAACATCAGCCCTTTAAATTAAGATCCAAGCACTGGGTTGAAACCTGGATGTAATAAATAACATTTTCTTGTTCTTATGAAGAATGTGATCCTATTGCTGAAGTTCTTTCATTATTCGATAAAAACGCTAGTATTCTGGCCATACATTTGGTAAAGTCGCTATATCTGTACAACACCTAAGCTGGTCAGGAATGCTGTCCTTGGAAGACAGTAACATTTTGCTTAAGGAAGTTCTAGATAAAAGAATGATTTCTTGAAAAGGCTATAAGTAACTATTTCTTACACAAGTGATTTTAGGAAGTAAATAAGAAAAATAACTCAAGAAAACAAGAACATCTATAGTGAGAAGAAACCACTCAATCTCCTTGAGACAGATTTTGTTTGTTCCACGTTTTTAAACACTTTAGAAAACAAAAATCCTTGTCCTTGAAGTCAGAATAGAGGAGAGCAAACGAACAAGAAACAAGTGTTCTTAAATCAGAGAAAGACAATTTAAGCAATAAGGACATTAAATGACTCAGGATGAGAGAAAAGTCTGCATTTTAGCCAGATTGTCATTTAAGATTTCCCGGGTCCTAAGCTGATGCTATAACTATAGTCCATCTGTTGGAGGGTTTTGATAAATGCAGAGTTTGAGAGCACTTTAAAACACTGGAGGTTAAACTTAACTGACTAATCTGTCAGTTTTCTAATACTGCCATTTTACATAAGGGAAATTAAGCTGAAATATACTTAAGCATATTCAGATTTTCAGAAGGTATTTCATGAGATTTCACCTTCAAGGTTGATTAGCAAATTAGGAACAAAGGGGTTAATCAGGACTTGCAACTAGATAAGCAGTGGCTCAAGAACTAGAGATAACATGTTCACAATTCAGAAGACACAGGAAAGCACAACAGTCATTTGAAAATGTTTAGAAAATAAGAAAAAATACGTAACAGGCCACATCAATTGTCAAGAGAAAAGTATTAAATGTAATTTTTTTTCTGCTATGGAGTATGAGGTCTTTATTTTATCTTTATCTTTATCACAAGCATAGCAGAGCTGGCTGCCTCTTCTACAGCAAACAGGAATGAGTGGCCCCAGCTACCTCCCACCCAAACAGAAGGGAGAGTAACAACGCATCCTGGGGTGGCCACAAACCACTCGTCTCACCCAGTGCTGTCATCTGAAAGAAATACCTGAGTGGGATTGCTAACAAATCCTGCTTTAAGTATCCAGGCTCATGGTGAGCCAGTGAAAGACATGTTGAATGGGTTTCTGTGATGCTTCCTCTGGGATCTGTCTGCTACTTTCATTAATGACCTTGATGGCAGAGTAGAGAACACATTTATTAAATTTCCAGGTGACACAAACACATGAGGTCTGTGAGGATAAAAGGCTGAAGACAAGCAAAGAGAAAACTGACATACTGCAGAAATAGTTGAAAGTACACAATTCAAAAAATGTAAAAGTACATCAGAAATACTCATCCACATGGAGGTAATGGGAACAGGCTTATTGGTCACAGTGTTTTAGAAAGAATTAATTAGTGATGACAAGTGAGCAGGAGTCACTAGCACCACGCTATAGCGGAAAACAGTATATACACACCATAGGAGGATGCAGCCTTTCTACTCTCCACCTTCACTACTGATCAAGTGGAAACAGCAGGCTTAAGCCACAGAAAGGAAAGATTTTAGGGAGACCATCAAGAAAATTGACAATGTCCAAATGGACATGAGAATCAAGAGTTTAAGATAAGTCTCATCATCAGTGGAAACCTAAGAATTCATTACACAGCAATTTCTTAAGAATGGCTAATTCTTCATTCAATACCTAAGAGGAATAATAAGTTACAGGAAAGACCTTCATCCAACCTCATTTTCTCTGATTTAGAGTGGCCTCCATCATTTACATCAGAAGGCTGCTCTCCCCACTCCCTCTGTATGGCAAGTAGAAAAAAACAGGCTTTTACTCCGAAGCACTTTCCACAAAGACTGTCTCTCATGACTACAAGAGGCCTAGAGATGAGTTTTCTGATTCAGGCTGTTAATGAAATGCCTACATTTAAGCAGTGTGAACAGAATACTATGGCTCCATGTGGTTTGAAAAAACTTGTGTATGTGGCACAGCAGTTAACTGAGACCTCTGTGGCTGCCTTAATATACTTCTAAACAATAAATTGGACTGATGTTAACAAGGGAACAAATAAGTTGTCACAAGGAGAAGGGGTAAAAAAGCTCTCACTACTGGAGAGCTCCTCCCAAATCTGCATCAACAACTGAACAATAGATGAAATACTAAGACCTGAACAGATTTCAAGCATCTCTGTAATTGGTTCAACAGAAGGAGAATGCAGTTCAGTGCAAATTAATTCAGCAACAACCAACCAATCACCCTATGCACTAATCAAAAAGAGTCTGAAAGGTCTTGTGAGAAAATAGTTATGACTGGTAGTCAAACACTGTTGTAGTTTTGTTGATTATGTTGTTTTGATTTTAATAGCAGAAGAGTAGCACAGCTGTCAGATCTGTGGCATCCTGGCCACACCACTACTGCTGGCTTAGCACCATATGACATCAAAATTTTACAGCCTTTGGAGATCAGAGTGTGAAAAGTATTTAAAGGAGCTGTATGTTTTCATTTTGGAAGGAAAAAAATGAAAGAAAATTAAGCTGGTCTAAAAGATATGTTTAGTAATATAACTAATACGAGTGAAAAGAAACAAAGTCAGATCATCAGATAGTGCCTGAGAGGACACAGACAAGAACACCATGAAAATTTACAACAACATCCCAGAAGTCCTACAAACATTTCCAGAAGTAATACACACTAAAGTTATTTGATATGTTTAGCTTTGAGTTAGCATGACTCAGATTCCTCCCTGAATATTTCCTTCCCCCCCCCCCCCCAATATCCACAGTATCAAGTCTTATCTTCTAAATTTCATGCTAAAGTTTCTAGGGGCTCCAGTAGGAAGAGCTTCAGCCAAACACATCTTTAAGGTATTCCCTTGGCAGACAAATCTGTTTCCTAAGGGCATTCCTCATTTACTGTTTGCCATCCTGTTTTATGATATCTATTCTCTTTTCTTCTGGGAAATACTGCAGGCCAAGATCTTTATTTGCATTTATTACAAATATCAACAGACTGCATTTATTTGCCACTGTAGCTCTTCTGAGATAATCCAAAAACCAGAGAATAGGTTTTAGAAGAATAAATATCTTTGGTTGCCAGCCTATCAAAGAGGATGTTTCCAGAATTATACATAATAAACAGAAACTGTAGGCTCCATCTTTGCTTTAGAGTTTCATACATATCGGTAAACATTTTATATACACACACATTGATACCATAAGGCATGTTTTAGTCTACCTTCCTGATCATTTTCTTACGCTTTATTTCCAGTACAAATAAAAACACCACAAAATATTAATGTACTTATTACCCTTACATTTTTTAAGGCTTGTTTTCTACATTGTAGAAATATAAACAGTTTGATACCATGAGATCACATGAAAGAGATGTTTCCTTGCTGTTATTTAAGTCCCACCAAAAGCAAAATGCAAAGCTATTGAAAGGAAATTCAACCTTTTCCTGAGACAGAAACCAACCTACTGAACATGAATTACAGTCAGGAAAACCATTATTACCGGGCTCTTACCTTCTCTACTTGTACTTTCACTCACCAGTGACATAAGACAGTAAGACAGACAGGTGTTATTACCAGTATTTCACAGATAAAAGAAAATAAGTAGTAGAGCCCAGAAATTATTTGCATGAGTAATACAGGGCCAAGCATTGACTCAGATTTCTTCACTCCCACCTTTACACTGTATGATACTAATTTTCCAGTTTCCTCTTTACTGCTTGTTGCATCCTAGATCTCCAATACAACATGCTGGTGAAAGTCAGGGTAGATCTCTCCATGGTTATTAGGACTCCCAAGGCCATAGAACCATAGAAGTGGTTAGTAAATTAGAGAAGATTCTTTAATTCCCTAACTACTAACCAAGATAGATGGGTATCTCTGGGTCAGACTGACCTTTCTTCCCTCTAATTTTGTTTTCCTCATTTTTCAAATGAATTCTGGCAAAAAAAGCCACTCCCCCCCAGGAAGTCTTTTTGCATGAAGAGATCTCTAGGGACTCCAAGATGCCATCCACCACCATATATTAACAATTATATTAGGCTTCAATCCATAGGACTTCACAAACTATACAAGGGGTTTGCGATCCTTTTTGTTAAATTTCCAGCTAAGGTGAAGATATTACTGTCTTTCAGAGTAAATTCTACTGAGAAAAATCTAGTTCCACCCAAACCAGGACTCCTGAGAGTCTTGCGTACCTGAAAAAAATAGGAATATTTTGTACTTATTCAACCAAAGAGTCAATTCAACATAAGAAAAGCATATGTCTGTGACAGAAAATAATCTTATGTCTGATTTTACTCCATACTCAGGAGTATCCAAAACAGTAATCATAACTAACTCTGTATGAGCTGTCAGACTGCGACAATATTTGTCTCAGTTAATTACTTTTGAGAGTTAAGATTTATTAATTTTTTCCTCCAAGATTTACACTCACCACTGGGATTTTTTTTTTTTTTAATAAGACTGTCAAAGACTGAGAGCAGACACATCCAAACCATGCACAGTGACAATGCAAAGTCACTATGTGGTTCATAGAAGAAGCAACAAGATGTGGCTTTGATATGTTGGCTATAACAAATAGCTTTAAACAGAAGCTGAATTAGTAGGTGAATTACTCCAACAACAGCCAAAACTCACCTATCCATTTTCAAGATAAACCAGAGTTCACACAAAACAATTCTGTGCATACTTTTGTGATTTCTATTTTTGATTTTCTTCGGAAAGAGATATATCCACAGATAGAGTGTGTGTTAACATCTGCTACATTTAGAGCATGGCTTTAATTTTTAAAAGGTAGGAAATATTTGGGAAGGCTTTTGAATTCAGTGCATCACCTTTCTTGTCATGTCAATGAGAACTTGCCCAGCTGAAAAATTGATGTTGGCTGGAAGTCAGGGGTGAGCTCTGCGTGGCCTCATTTCAGCTGTTGTTCACCTTGTTCTGGAGCCTGGCACAGGTTTCCCTTCACTGAATCTTTGCATCATTTCTTGCATGCATTTCAAAACTTTTTCTGAAGCTTTTGTAAATTATATGTCCCCACCAGGACCGAATGAGCCATTCACAATGAAAACTGTACCAATATGATTTCAGCTTTTTGTCTGCAGATTACCCATGAACAAGTTACAGAAACCTCTAGTGAATTTATTATTCTGAAGTATTAAAAATTTCTCATGAGTAATTAATCAGATTTGCAAGCTGCTTGCAAGTATTTCACTGAAGTTGTGCATTCTCTGCTCTGCTGGTTAGTTTTCAAAGTTGTATCATACTGCTTTTACTGTTTTATTGGGTCTGTTATGAGTTTAAACCATTTGACATAAAAACCTATGTTCACAGTTAGATACGTAAATTTTAAATTATGTACTTGAGTGTAAAAATTAAAATCCACAGATCAGAACTGGAATTATTTTACCATTTCAAATAATATTGTAATGTTTGTGCTTAACACTGTATTTCTACTAATCTACTTGTAAAATTTCCATACCAGCTATCACAGAAACTAGCTCCCAAAGTTGCAGGACAGCGGCCACTGGAAAGTCATCTTAAAATTGAAGCGACTATTTGCTATTTCAGTGTTGTGCTAGTTCTCACCTTAGTTTTTAAGGCCTAACCAAGTAGGTGATTAATACATAATCTGTATTATTAAACTGTTTTCCTTCCTCCTGGGTGATTAATGAATAGACTAAAGACACCGCATTTCTTCTTAAAATCTTCAGCATAATTTTAATCCATGTTTCAGCTCTAACAGCCAAGTCAATCTGATTTTTCTCAACTATCCCAAAACTGTCAAACATTTCCTGAAATCAGGACATTTTAGGTCTGTCACACCTTAATTCAATAAAACTTCATAATTGTAAAAATCGTGTTGTTTTTAGTGATTAGCTCTTCATAAAAGCTTTGCTTTTCAGGAGGCATCTTCACCACACTCAAGTAAAAGTAACTGCTAAAATACTGAGAACCTAAACAGCTATTCTAACTGAAATGAAGAGATTAGGCACCTGAGAATAGGATATAGCTGCTATATCCCGTGACTATGGGTTAAATCCTTCTCCCTTGTCCAACAGAAAATGCTTCTTTCAGTCATGAAGAGGTGCAAACTGCAGTGGGTTCAAGCTACCCTTTGTTCTCTTCCCATCTTATTGAGGTTTCTTCAGAGACCCAGAGACTCACGACAGCAAAATCAACACTAAGTTTCACGCAAGTACAGGTTATCTCAGGCAGAAAGTAACCTAGCTATGCTCAACTTTTGATAGTTTAGTTAGACCAACAATTCTTGAACTAATTAATTTATAAATTACCTACATATTTTTAAATTCTACCAAAGTCACAACTTGCTTTGTAAAAGCCTTCTTCACTTGCGCTGTCAGGGCCAGCTCACACCTCGGCATCCAGAGGAGTACAAATACCCTTATCAACACCCCACCAATACCTCTTCTGAATTTCAAATATCATTGAAAGTATGTATTTTGAGAATAGACAATGGATAACTATTCTCAATGTATTTTGAGAATAGTCAAAGGACAGCTATAGATCTTTCCCCTTGAACACTTTAGTTATAATGAGAGACTGAACTAGCAGGATCCTGACCTGTTAGAGCAGCTGCGTGCCAGACTTTTTTATTTAAAGGAGATGGGATAGGAAATGTAAGAGGGAAAAAATTAGGCCTAACTCAGAATTAGTCCACTGATAATTTTTTGCAGTTCAGAGGAGATATAACAGTTGAGAGAAACCATTTTTCCATCCACATAAATACTTTTAAAGCCACTGATATGTCTGGAAGCATTTCTTGCACATGATTGCAGGCAGTCTGGGGAGCCCATAAAAATAGAAGCTAGTCATGAATAATTTTCACAAATTGTACAAGGACAATGAAGATAGAGAATTAGACTTAATAAGCAATACTATGAGGTTCCTTCATAGAACAATACCCTCACAACATTATGATTGATAACATCTGATACCAGCAGAACTAATGAAATACAGCTTCTCATGCGTTTATATTCCTTACTGCTATACAATCCAACACCATCAAACCCCACATTCTCCCCCACAGAAGCATGTACCCCCCTGGCAGCATGTATCCCACTATTTCCCTTCCCCAGCCCACATACTCCCTTAACAACCCTCCTATCCACACAACACCCTTCATCCCGCTGACAGGCCCCATTTGCCAATGGAGCAAGCACAGAGAAGGCTGGGGCATACAGAAGAACCATCACTGTGTAGGGGCACAACTGGACACCAACCATCAAAGCCCAAGGAATGCTGATTTCGAACAAGGTCACAGAGTTTTAAAAACTTGTGTGAATTTACCTGTCTTTGAGACTCTTCACACTGTATCAAAGATGTCCTGGAGTTCAATGGTACGGTCAGAAAACAGACAGAAGTCTGACGCCACCAGCTTATTTCCTTAAGAAATCCTATCAAATAAAAATAAAAGCTAGATATTAACATACAAAAAGTACCTCGATATTATGGTACATTGTACCAAACTCCAAACATCACTACTGAACAACACAAGGGTCAGAAGTACAGGAGGATGACAGAAGTTTCAGAGCAAGGTGACAAAAAGATGATGAAATCTGCCAAAATCTGGATCACTTTGTTGTGGCAAAACTTATCCAAAAACTTCATAGCTAGCAGCTTACTGGGATGTGGAAATGGACAAACATATAAATAAGGAATGGGTTTACATGTTCAAGTCCCCTAAGAATCTGAAAAATTTAATGTTTTACTCAGAAGAGGAGAACAAGAATGTTCCAAAGAGGAAGTTCAAATGGTGAACACATTAGACCCCATTAACTGATAGAGAAGGAAGTTTCCAGTTTATTTCTCAACCCAGAAAAAAAGCACTGAAGAAAATAAATAATAAAAAGATGAATGGAAGCTGAAATTCAGATTGAAAATGAGACGTGGATTTTAAACCGTGGGAAGAGTTATAATAGAAAAATGTTTCCAGGAGATACAGGAGGTTCTCCGCTTTCTGAAATATTTAAATAGTCTGTGGATTACTTTCAAACAGGTAATCTCTTATCCAGGAACAAGGTTGCAAGAACTAACGTAATAATCATTACTTGGTATCATGTGCTATATGAATATGACATGACCATGGTTTGGCCTTCAGTCTTTGAAGTACGCTTTATTCATTTATAAATCTGTTGATATAGACACACATGAAAAATACTTTTCATCCCTTCTAGCAACAAAGAGTAGTATCCATTGTGAGATGGTCTTGTTTTATTTTGGAGAGTCAGAAGCCCTATAACAAGGCAGAAAAAAAATAGAATAGAAAATTGAACTTATTTGAGGCTTGGTTCTAATTGATAGTCACCTTAAGAGAAGCTCAGCAGGATGCACAACTTGCCTGAAAAATCACTGCTATGGTTGAGCAAGATGGGCAGGGGTAGAGGAGAAAACACACAGGAAAGATTCATATGCTGAAGGGGGGTGGGTGAAGAAAACAAAACCTTCATTTTTTAAAGGCATTTTTTCCCCAGAAAAATCATTTCAAGTAAATATTAAATGCTGAAAGCATTACATTCTCCCTGAAAGCAAAAATAGGAGCAAGTTCACAGGACTGTGACAACTCTTCTGTGATGAAATTCAGAGCTATGAGACCAGCTCTCTCCAGAGCTCAAGATCACAAGGAGGAGAGTGCTTGGGACATCCAGACCACAGACCCGTCAGATATAATCTGATCATGTTATTAAACAGGGGCTATGTATTCCCTACCAAAGCATAGCGTGGAAGTGGATTATGACTGAATATAGCAGATTGCTTTGGGCCCTGGTATACACCAGTCATTCACATCTAACAGGACCCTCTGCTGCTTCCTTCCCAAGCAGAGGAACAGGGCACAGTCAAGTAATTTCTGTGAAAACAGAAGTGTGAATTTGAATGTCAGCTCTGGGTTTGAACAAATGTCTGCCCTTTCAAGATGACACACATGAAAATGATACCTGACCATTTAAGCTAGGAAATCAAAACCAGCTGGACTGTGTGCTATCCACCTCACTATGCTGCTGCTTGCTGAATTCTGGCAGTGGTAAGTTCTTGACATTATCCTGATGGGCTGCTCAGAGCCAGGACAGACCTTTGATTTGACAGACACTTACAGAAGTGTCTTTACTACACTTTACTAAATAAATCACATTTTCTCCTGATATCGTATTAATCAGATCTAAAACCCCTCGATAAAGTAATAATCAAGGAAGACGTACATGCACTATAAGAATATAGCATACATAAAGCAGGAAAACGCCATTTCCATGAGTTCCAAGCACTTGAGTAGTTATCTTCATATGAGGGAACATAGCATTTGTATGTTTAATTTCTGTGCCAACTATATAGAAAGATCTCCACTTACTGCCATTTTTAAACCGCTTCAGCCACTTTTTTTATTAATACATGACAATTCAAATTAGATTGCTTAGGGAGTATAATTCCAATTTATGCTCAGTATGCTGAATACAGTTTTAAAAACCTTTTGTTTTCCTATTCATATTCTCATGTGTTGACATTCTTATGTGTTGATTTTTCTGTAATAGAAAATTAATAAAGGCTTATTTCTTTTCAATTATTGTCTATGTGGTAATGTGAAAATTGTAGGCTTGGCACAACTGAAAAGCCTGCAGTAGAAGAAAGCTATATGTTATCTACTCCCACTATTGCAACATTTAGTCTTCAGATAAAAGGAAACATCTTACTCATTTTGGACTGGTTAATAATTACCTCTTAATACATTCTCAAGACAAATTTCCACTGAAGATCTGCACTAATATTAGGTTTGACAGCAATATAATGGAAATAACAAACAGCTTGCAACCCTAGATAACAATTTTATAGATACAAATTTCAGACCATATGTACTGCTGCATATTACTCCTGTTTCACCAGAAGCATATTCCTAATTCTTAGTTGCAAGTAAAATGAAATGACTGTTTAGTTATATCACTGTAAAGATAAAGTTTTTTGGTGAGATACACACAAAGTTTATGTCAAGTAATAATGTTTTTTAAGAATAGACATCTGAGCAACTGTGCAACTTTTAACACCAGTTATACAAGATTTTCATGTTTCTTTCCATCTCATAAAAACATTCTTTGAAATACTATTTTTAATATGGTGACATGGAAAAAAACCTGAAGGACATAGGAAGTGAAGATGTGTATGAAACACACAAGAATGAAAAGCGGGTACAGAATCCAGCCACCTGGGAGAGGTTTCATAGCTCTGCCTTGCAGCTTCCTACACAATTTGGACATCACATTCCAGACAGACTCTCAGTTCCTCCTCCCATACTGGGAGATGACTGAATTTCTGCAACATGGCAGGCAGATATGACTATTTGCATTGTTATGCTCCCAAGACACAAAGCCATCATCATTCTAGAAATCACAAAAATCACTTTTATATAGATATATTATTGTGTGAGTGCTAAGACAGGAGCTACTTTAAGTGTCATTAGAACAACTACTCAATGCTTCAAGAAAAGCGGCTAGGCAAATTAACATATAAAGTGTCAAATGTCACTAACTGGTATTATACTTTTCTGTTTATAATGTTAAGTAATTTGCTTGTTCTAATTTCTACATCAGTTTGTCACCTGCATATTATTCACTTAGACATTTGAACGGATAAATCCTACTCTTATTGATTGCAAATCTGAGGCAAAACCCACTGAAGTAAACAAAAAACTAAATTTTAAATATTCCTTTATATGAATTGAATGAACTTAATAGCCAAATTATATGTCCTTAAAACATCTAGTTATTACATCAGAATTATTTCCTGCATGTGTCTTTCTTCACCTTATATGTATGGATCAATGATGTTTTACCTTTAGGTTTTACCTTTAGATTTCCCTTCTAGCTATTAAAAACTAGCTATTACTACATATTACACAGAATTTTTTTTAAAACTATAGGAGAATTACAGTAATTAACTTTGTACCAATTATCAGGGTGCATATTAATATTCATGTACTTTTACAGAAAGAATTATCTTGAAATCTCACAGCAGGGATGGTTAAAATGATTCATTAATGTTCTGCACAGGTTTCTTTTCTAATTCATTAAGAAAATATTAGCATAATCATGTGAAATTAATTTTCTTTAAAAGGTTGATATAAGCAAGGGATTAAGGGGACTGGTATTAATAAAAGAAACATGGCTTGCACCATGCTCTTGGTCTCCAGAGGCTGACTATCATAGTTGAGGTATTACTTGCCAGTGCACTTTGATAATGAAGAAGAAATCAGAGATAGATGGAGCCAGTTGAACTGAGGATTTCATTTCCACATATATGGAAAAAAAAAGCTCATGCATCCTGTCCTTTTATTTCTCTGTTTTGTAAAGAGATAGAGAAAAAAACACATTACTCAACATGAACAAGAGGCTGAAAGAAAATAATAAAATGAAGCAATAGGCTACAAATGAGAAAAGCATCCAGAAAATGGAATACCTAATGGTAATAAGAAGGTGAATAGAAAGTTCAGCAACAAGAAGGAAAAGCGATCCAATTGAAAGGACCAGAGAGTGAAAGGTAAATAGCCTCCCCCCAAAAAAGTTTCAAGTAAGAAGAAAAAGCAATCTCAATAACAAATGGCAGTGAGAGACTAATAGACTTCATTCACAGATTCACATAAAAAGGCATTTAAGTTAGAAGGACATTAAGATATCTTGTACCATAAACCACAGTGCCTCTTCATAAATACAGCTCTGAAGCATCTGGGGAAAATAAATAAATACGGTTTGGAGATTACACTGAGTTAGATTAACATCACCAAAACAAACCCGGGGAAGAATGCATTCTGTGAGCCAAGACAGAGCTTTTTGTCAATGCTACAATACATCTAGCATTGCTCTTCCATTTCCTCACGGTGACTATTCTTTCAAGTCAGCTTTTAGCTCTGTAACAACACCAAGTTCAATAACACTCAAGCATGCTCCAGAGACAGAGAACTGGTCATCTACTAAGAAAGGCAATAAAAGCTTTTTAATTTTCTTGGTGAGGACAGTGCCAGACTAGTGGTTTATAACCAAAGGATATTCAAGGAGCTCATTATAAAGATAGATAGTTCTTCCCTCTGGCCCTGTTCCTGACATCTGATCTTGGACTAGAATAGGCCCCAGTAGACTACTAAGCAACTCCTCCTGGGATGGGAAGTTTGGCACAATGTGACATTTGACATATTACTTTGTCATTAATGACTTTTTGGTACTCAAGCCTGAGCTACCCACCTTCACTTCTGCAAACTCCTCACACATACAGTTTCCTCCCAGATAGTTTTAGGGCTTCGGTAATGCATAGTAGACATTAACCCAAGGATGCTGGGGTAGTTCTGGTCAGGCAAACCTAGACCTACAAGCAGGTATGCTTTGGGGCTCACCTTCCACTCCAAAATGCAGCATTAATCCCTTGGTTTTCTTTCAACAAATAATTGATCATCTTGAAGAGATGACATGGTGCGGGACTGTGTATGGGGATGTACCTGCACAGTCTGGGGCCACTTCAGTTCCTGCTCAAACTGAGAGCTACCAAACTCCCAGAAGAGCACACATCTTCATATGTAAAACAGGTATTGTATAACACCTGAAATGTTGTAAAAAGAGATATTCACAGGGGAAATCTGTCTGGGTACTTGAGAGACCAGCTGGCCCTCATGACCTGAATGCATGAGCTCATTTTTTCATTAAGCCTATTACCCAACCTTCAGCCATGCCAAATTCCTTAACCTTTTTCACAAAAGCACCATATCTAACATAAAAATAGTGGAAATAGATACATAATTATTTTTATAGTAAATTTGCAAGTTACATAGCACTTGGATCTCTGAACCAAATAAGAAAGTGCATATGGACTTAACTCTGACTTTGATGTCCTGAAAACTCACGTTTTTCATTTTCTTTTTCATCAGTAATATAGTTAAACCTTGGTACAACTTCCCAGCGCAGTCCATTATTTATTACCATTGAAATTATTCCACAGCACATATAATTTACTTGGAAAGACTGAACTATATGCACATAAGTTCCACTGATTTATGGCAGACATCAATTAATTGTTATACGTGCTCGTAATATTTAATCAATTGATGTGAAAAGGCTGCAACTCATTTGAAGCATCAAATCTGTATGTATAGAAAGGGAATGTAGTACAGTAAGGACCCATGGAGAGGTGTGGGGGCATGATTCTGTTGGATGAATGTACAGTTAAGAGAAGAGAGAGACAAAGAATGCCTAGTGAAGTTTGTCCCTCCTCCACATTAATATAACTTAAAGTATTTTATGAGTTTTATTCTAGTCTTCTACTTCGAAAAATTTTTCTTTATTCTTAAGCTTTATTTTGAAAAGTCAACATAACCTCTTAATTTCAACTTTTAATAATTTTTCCGTAGAAGACATTTTAAAAAATTGTAGGGCCTAATTCCTGACTCAATGTATTCCTCAAAAAAGTTTGTAATTCTATTGAATTTCCTCTCCAGATCTCTCAATATTGTAGTTGCATCAGCTAAGATCATTTTAACTTTCTTCCTTCTATAATTTTGTCAATTCAAGTAAATTGCCTTTAACATAGAAAAAAAGATGCTTCCCCTAATTCATTTTTACCACTTTATCTTACTTACAAGGCTAACACTACATTTATCAAAAAACTCATTATTTCTTCTAAAGACTGTTTTTGTCCAAGTAAAAGTCATTTAGAGTAAAGAGTTTTGAAGGGCTTGGATTTATACACGGATAATGTTCAGTTCAGACCTGTAGCAAAGATTCTTGTTCTCTTATTAACATTTCTGTTATAGCTGGTTTCTGAATGAGGAACGGGAATACGCGCAGAATATACTCAGGGGCACCTTTTTATAAGAAAAAGGTCTTTTTCCTCACAAAGCTTTTCTTCTTGCAAGTTTGCCTGCTTGCTGTTGGGAAAGTATTTTTATGGACCTTTAAGATTTTGTCAAAGCCACAAAATTTACACTGAAAACTTACAAATTACAACTTAAAGATCAAGAAGAAAAATCTATGCAGATTATTCTTATCAATAAAAAGCATAAAAAGTTAGGAAGACATGTACATACACTTCTTTCACACTTTATTTTTAATTCAATTGGGTCATTTCACCTCCTCCACTCCTTTTTCTTTACAGAGAACATTTGCTTCCTCCACACGTTTTTATTAGCATCCTATTGCTTTTCATCACTGTGTTACTGAAACTCAGGTTTTTAGCTTCATCTAGTAACAATGTTAGTAGAATTTCCATTCTAATTTGTGATTCATTAGTTGTTGTTATATAGAGTTTTTTGTTTTTGTTTCAAATTGCTCTTGGACAACTGGACAGCTTAAAAGTAAGGACAAGAAAGAAAAAACACAATACTCTCAATACAAACATTCATATCATACATGGAAAAGAGATGTTTCCAGGCAGTCTTAAAGAATAAAGATTAAACTGTTTTTCTGTACTAGCAAGTGGGTCATGCAGCCACAGAGGTAATTTATTCTTAAGCCCTAAGCAGATCTAAACTTTTGTGTTACCTTTTTAAAGCTTTATGAAAACTCTAATTGTAGCCATTCCGTGAATAAAATTGGAGCAAATTGAAGCAATGTTGTACTTTCAAAGACAGATTACATAAAGATATCCCCCTGCTGGAAGACATAACAATAAGCACTTTTTTAAAAAAAAATCAAGCTTTCACATATGTAGATATATATATATGTGGAAGAACAGGAAGAATTAAGAAATCAACTTTGCAGAAAAGAAAAAATGAAGTGTTTGATACTATGTCAATATCCTGTGACTGCTGTAGTCTATATATGCAAAAGTGCCTCAAGCTAATTATGTACAAATATATAGTTTCAAATCTTACATCTCATATTTCTAGGCCACTGCCAAGTTTTCCAGTAATGGCAAGAAATGCTAGTGAAATGCCAAGGAGTTGTACTTTTGTCACAGCAAACAGTGCTACCACCTCATGCTCCCAGCATTATACAGCATTCAAAGGTTTTCAACGTTTCATCCAGTATCAGAGAATTATTACATCCTTATCTCATGTTCCAAGAACGAATTCTGTTTTCACCATGAGACACAAGTATTTTGTGTTTGTTTTTATGAGAACAGCACAAGGTGAGCGTGTTTGAGTTTTGTTAAAAATGCAAAAATAATGCATTTAACCAAAGTATTCCTCATTGGTTACTATGTCCTTTCTGTGTTTTACTGAGCTTTGCAGAAGTCCTAGAGGCCAAGCACAGATGACCCTTCTGCTGCTGCTCTCAAGGTTTATCTCAGCCCTAATGTTTTAAGTGGACATACTGAAATCCTAACATGAAAATAACAGCAGTAAAACAACTCAAAAGTCTGGTCCTACAGTCATTTCTACATATCTTCTATCTAGACTGTTCATTTTCCTCATTTATCAGCACCAATGTTTGAAAATTCATGTTCTTCCCCATTCACCAACACTTCTACAACAACATTTTAGCCAGTTCTAATTTTGATCATTCTATTAAAACAGCAAGGTGACTTCCATTTTTCATGCCAGATAGATCCGTTCCTTTAGAAGTCTGAATCACTCTTTTCTAACCTGTTATCCAGGGTCAATGTCTTCTTGTTTGTTGTCTTTTATGAAATTATAGTTCAGTGTCTCCTCACTCTCAGAGATCCTCTCTTTGCTGCACTATTTTCTCCCTTCTTATGACCCTGAAAAGGGCTCCACACCTAACAGTATAACATGTTATAACTCAAACTGTAAAGAGCATGTGAAAACCATCCTATTTCAGAATACATTCCTCTCCAAGATCAAATATTATGTTTCAACAGCCACATATAGTTTGTGAGATCGTCTTCAGTCACTGATTTCTCAGCTGTTGCAAAATAAAGAATATAAAGCTCTAAGGTATTTTGGAGCTGCGATCCTCTTCCACTGAGAGACAGATGACACCACCAGGAACAGGCTGACCTGTGCTGAATTATTTCTAATACATTTCAGTAGTGTCTCTGTACAAAGTCAAGCAGTACTATCTAGAGCATTCCTAATTTGCATCCTGCTTTATTGCAAAATTCATAATGGATGCTGTAGGCTTCTATAACATCTATGTGCATAAGCTTATAGTGTTGATTACTGACAGAACTCTATAATTTGTTTTGTCTTAATAAAATGTACAAAGAAAGTGACTTTTATGTGGAATAATTCAAGAAAATGAGACAAATTAATAGTAAGAGTTAAAAATCTATCAATGGTTCATAGGTTCCAGAGAAAACAAGAACTGCAAATCACAGCCTGGTTTTCACATAGGATAACCAGACTGATCCATAGAGGATCTTGTTTAAGAAGCTAGAGAAGTGAATTAAATAATTTAAGTAAATATGACAATAGAACTGAGGAGATATATAGTAAGATGGCAAACCTCTCTGACAACAGATTCTGGAGACTGGTGTAGTCTCACGTGTATAGCGACGCACATCAGTCAATTTCATCAAATAGAGTCATGATCCAGAAAAGTACAGTCTTTATTAAGTATTTCTCTAAATGACCCTAAAAAGAGTACAAAGGTTTTTCAACATACAGAGGCATAGTAAAGGAAATTACCCATACACCCTTGTAGACAACCCAATTAAAATGGGGTTATTTCACACAACCCCATAAAAATGTCTGTTTGACATTCAGTGACAGACAAAAGGCAAGGTATGTGAAGTTCTATTTAAAAGAATGAAAAAAGCTTTGAAAACATATGATTTTTACCTATAGTTCAAAATAGAGTACACCTGAAATTGTGTCTGATTTTGGTTATCTTATCTTTAAAAAGAAAGCACTGAAGAAAACTCACTAGGTTAGAAGATTAAAGTTAAAACTAGAAAAAAAGAAAAGGATAAAAATTAAGAAAAATAGGCCAGAAGCCAGGCAAGAAGCAGACAAATAAGTACAAGACAGAATACTTTTTTTTTTCACATCTCAAATATAATCAGACAGAATAATGCATCTAAACACAATGAAAGACTATTTTTTTAAAACAATGTATTGATATACTGTGGCTGTAATAACAGTTTCAATAATGCTGTTCTTAAGAACAAGAAATTGCAAATCCATCATCCTCAGTTAAACGAGCTTGGGCACAGATATGAGACCATAGCTACCATATATCTAGAAAATGAGCAAAATGTTTGTTGGCCAGCCAACTAGGCTAGCAAAGCTATGAGCCAGCCTGCACATACCCATACACAGTCAGTAGTTAAGAGGTACCTTCTGCACTTACATGTTGAATACATGCATTATGACCAGAAATATATAAAGGGTATAGAGTAGCATAGGAAACAAGTGAGCAAGTACAGAAAGCAAGCTAGAAGCAGCCCTAATTCACTGCCTGGTGCACCAAAAGAAATCTGTTTGTTTTTTTTTTATTTTTTTTTTTTTAACATTTCTGAGTTTGGTTGCATGGGTTGTATTCAGATTTCGGTAACATTCCTGCAAGAGCTGGTCTGCTTCCTAACAAGTAGCCAAAGCAACAGCATAAATTAGAAGTTACATAGGCATGCTATTCAAGTTATGTGAACCTACAGAGCTACAATAGTGGTAGCATACAAACCCAGAAGCATCTCTCTTCACGTGCTGCTTCATATAACATGCCTGAACCCTGCAGACACTCATTTCTACACTCTTCTTCAAACATCCATCACCTCTCAGACAGAGTACAGATTGCCCCACTTCTACTGCACATTAGCCTAAGTTCCATTACTGCTGGACGTGAACTTATACCCAGCCTTGTATTACCTCACTCAGCTTTCACCCTAGAAATATTGTGTGAGGTTCTGCACATACCCACACACATCCCAGAGCAGCTTGGAAGACTCACCACTACTGCTTACTGAAGCACCAAAGGGCAGCTGCTTCATCTCTCTGAATTAGACCCTCCTTGATCCTCAGAAATTATTTTAATTTTCATTAAAACAAAACATTATGCAGTTAAGCCCCTACACTCTTTGGAACTGATGATTAACCTCTTGATAAGTTGTCTTCTTAAACCACTTTGAACCTCAAAGGCAATAAAAACCCAAGCTACAGACTGCATTCAGGAACTCCTGCCTGCAAATTTATCCATTACAGAGTTTATGTTCTTCCCTCTAGACATTGTAAATTCACACTGCTGTGAATTCAAACTGATGTGCTGATGGTCTGGGGTTATTTTTTTGTTTGTTTTGCTGGTGATGGTTGTTTGCTTGTTTGTTTCTTCCTCTCACTCCTATTTTAAACATAGGACAATACAATCCACTTAAGACAAAAAAAGTGAGAAACTGTCTCATTTAGTGACTAGGACTGGAACTGCCACTTGTAAAATTTTCATTCTAGAAAGCTACAATTCCCTCATAAATGGCTATGAAAGAGATGTATTTGTGAGCTATCTCCTTGAAAACAAATCTAAACACGCAGAAGGGCAGGTGGCTGTACAGTTGCAGTTGTCACTATGAAGTAGATATAAGCAGGCTAGATTTAATGATGATCCAATTGAAAACAAGGTTTATAAAGGTAAATGTGGGCTTTTTAATAACTGGAATTGCATGTAAAATAGGTTAAAACCATATGCAAATTATGGCTACTTTGCAGAACAAAAATAGAATCGTTTAGATTTAAATGGAATCATTTCAAACCTGTTTTAAACAACCTCAGAACGTAACAAACTATTGTTCATTTTTATAAAATACAGAATATTGTTATGATTCAGAGCAAGCCATTATAGATAACAGGACACAACTGCATTGCACATTGTCATTAGTGGAGATGTCACATTTTGCAGTGTAGTTGCTCAAAGTAACTTGTATCAGCTTACCAAAGACAGTATGACAGTTGCAATTTATTTTTGCCTTTTTTTCCTGTTTGTTAATCTCACAATTTGTTATCAAGGCATTTTTTGGCTGTTTACTTCCAAGTAGCTCATTCTTACAATATATGACATTACAAATAATTCAACTTCCCATTGCATTATTACAGCAGTGGGTAATAGCAAAGCAACACATGGTGCATTGTAGGGTTATTAAATCATAGCCCTATCTCCACAGCTGCTATAGACTTGCAAAGAAACATAACTAATTTTTCCCGTTTTCTCATTTACCCTCATACCTCCCTCTTTTTTCCTCACTTTTCTCTGCATCATCCAACATAGCTAAGCAACGAAATAAATAACTTAAGAACATGTGTTATTTGTCACAAGCTACTTGACTCTAAGTAAAATTAATGGCAAAACCCTCGAAGACTTCAGAAGTGCCAAGACAATTCAATTGTCCCACAGACACACTTAGTGAGCACTGCATCCCTAGACTTTCTAGTGTCCCCAAACACCTTGGAGAATCATGGAATATCCTGAGTGGGAAAGAACCCACAAGGATCATTGGGTCCAACATTTGTTGTACTCTCAAAAACGTGTTTGCATCCTAACCCTTTTGCCCCTATCCTCAGGGTTTCACTTACAGCAAGTCTAAAGCAATACCAGACTTTTGATCCCTACTGAGAAAAAATAATAATATATATAAAAAGAGCTAAAGACTATCAACTATTCTTAAGCACTGTGACAGGTCCTCCTTGAGTATGTCCATGTGACAGGTGTCTGAGACTGCTTTGATAAGTGAATTTGGAAACAAGAAGCAATATAGCAGCGTTACCCCTCAGAGCTACTAATTAACCTCACCAAAAGTGAGATATTTGAGCAAAGCACTGAACTACATTAGTCACTCTGCATGGTGTTGCTGTTTGGTAGCACCAATATATCCTTACTGTCAAAGCCAGTTTGTTTTCATCTGACATCTACTCCTTTGTGAAAACACTTGTCTCAGTTGGGTTCCAACCAGAGAAGCATTCCCATCACCATTACCTACAGATCATTATCCTTTTTGCTTGTAATCTCTTAAGAAATTGGGAAAAATGTTGCTAAATCCATTACCAGACATTCTCACAGATCAAGTTCAGGCAAATAAAATAGGAACAGATAGTGGAGGGGAGGGAGATCTAACTTTTTTTTTTTGTCACCAGCCCTTTTAAGTTCTCTGCTTACACAAAATAGTGACCTTCAATTTTCAAGCATCAGTCTAAAGGGAATCACAACAGGAAACCCTCTGAAGAAAGGAGACTGAACAAATACACTGAGACTGCTAGGTCACAAGAACTTGACCAGTTCTGACATACAAGAAATGTTTTTCTTGTCCTAAGCCTTTTCACCAGCAGGATCTCTTGGGCCAAAGGGATTATATACAGTACTTTTGTAAAGGTCAGAAAGAACCATTTCTAAAATCTATTCAACTATTCTTTTCTCCTTTTCCTTCTTCCTTTTCTCCTTCCTCCTTCCTTTCCTTCTTTCCTTCTTCCTTTCTCCTTCAATCTATTCTTTTCTCCTTTTGAATGGTGCACAAGAGAGCAACCAAATAGGCTTAAGCTTCCATTTAACATATTTTTGACATTTTGCTCCTCTGGTGATGGAAGGAAGGGCAGACAGTTAACTTCACTGGTGCTCACAAAGGAAGATATGTCAACAGAGCTTAGACCATATCTTTAGACCTGATGTCAGTCTTCAGAACACCTGTGAAGAAGCCACACTAAGTACTTTGCCACATTTTTTTTTAATCATTCAATGTTCCCTGATGGACCTAGGGTTCATAATGTTTTATTTCAATTTATTTGATAAAGCTAACTCTCAGTGCTACTACAGATAATTTTAAAAGCTCCCTTAAAATATTAACTAGCATCTTGGGTCTGCAAAAGGAAAAACTTATCACCTAATCACAGCACTGCTGAATTTCAGAAATTACAGAGAGAAAGGAATATCCACTCTATCCATATGCCAGTGAAGTATTGTCCTCTAGAGTACACTTTCTACTTCTTTTTCACATCTAATTTTAAGCTGTCTTAAGAGATTGGTCTTTCAACACTTCTCATTCTTTCTATTCTGCACTCTGAATTTAGGTGTCATGAAGCTTTGTCATGGCATTCATCCCACATTTTTATTTTTCTTAATTTCAACCCATTATTCTCAGTTATACCCCCTTTGTTCCTCTCCATAGGAATTCTTCATCATCATTGGTCTTTACTGAGCAAGTATTTCAAGATAGTTATCATGTCCTCTGCTCTATTTGCATATGCAGTCTAAATATATTGCACTCCTAATATTGCCTTACAAATCAGATCCCTTAGTCACTTAATCTTTCTGGTTGTTCTTCTATAACTTTCCTAAGAAATGTGCACACCTCTGAGGCAGTAGCAGGCAAAGATATGAATTTTGCCTTTGGGCTATGCTCAGCCTAAAGACACCAAAGAAAGTAGCAGTGTTATTTCACCAACCTCCCCTCCCGCCCAAAAAATGCATTGTCGTTGTTCTTGAGCCCTGCATTACAGCATGTTACAGCAGAAGGCAGAATAGACAGCTAGAAGGTAAGTCTAGAAGATAAGTGATGTAAAACCACGGCAAGGATAAAGGAAGAAAGGAAAATATTTTGATGGAACAGAAAATGGTGACACAGAAGATGAAAAAAGAGAAAGGAGAATGCAATCCTTCATTAACACATTCACTTTCCTATAGTGAAAGTATGAAAGCAGCAACAGAAGATTAAAACAGTTTTTAGTAGTTACTATCTTAGTAAGTAAGACCAAATTTCCAATGGCAGAACAGAAAATAGTTGAAAGGTTAAAGCTGGAACAGGACTAGAAAGTGACAGAAGAGCAGAGGAAGCATAGACGTTAGAGGTCCTGTTTTGGCTAAAACATTGGTGAGCAAGGCAATGAAGATTCAATCTGAATCACAGCTACCCTTGAAATTTTAAGAACCCTGAGGAACTCTAGGAGTTGATGAAACAAGATCAAATACCTTTTTAAAACCTCTTTTCTTTTTTTCTAAGTATGAAATCTCATTGTACTGTTGTGCTCTACTGGTAAGAATTTGTCATTTGACTTTAAGCCCTAACATGCTAAACTAACATTTCTCAAAGGACTGAATCCATTGCCAACCCAGCTATCCAGCTGGTCAGAAGTAAATGTTTTTTAGTGAATAAAGTGTTAGTTTTAATTAAAAAAATTACATCTGTTGGTACTACCGTTTTCTCAAGTATACGTTTCCTTTTCTTATTTTTAAATTTTCACCTTGATTCATTATTCTTTGGAATTGGAAGAAGTCCACTTAGGACATTTTAAGTCATTCATATATATAATCAGAATTTAATCTGCAGAAATAATCACATTACTCATGTAGAAAAGACCACTAGAGTTGACTTTGGGAAAGCGCAGTATTGCAGTTAGCAGACTACTACGGTAAGGAGAAAAAAGAGTCATTTAATTAAATGGGGGGGTGCTTCCTGGGACATGGCCGAGTATTGCTCATTGATGGGAAGTAGATTTTTTTTTTTTTTTACTTCTGTTTCTGCACAGCAGTTGCTTGTTTCTTCCCTCTTCCTTTTCCCTTTAATTAAATTATCCTTATCTCAACCCATGAGCCTTTTTTTTTTTTCTTTCTAGCACATTTTCCTCTCCCCCTCTTCCTCTGAGGAGAGGGAGTGAGAGCACAATTGTGGTGGAATTTGGCTGCCCATCAGGGTAAAACCACCACACCCCTCAAACTAGCAGCTCTAAGGACTGCAGACCAAATTTCAACTGGATTCAACTGGAAAGAGAAGACAAATCCAACAGTAGATCTTCCTTTTATATTTACAAAGTTTTCATAGTACGCATGCCAGGTAATTGACTACAGTTTCTGTGAAAAAAATCTCAGGTGTTTCCACAGCTCTGTCCTGAGCAACAAGACAGACGGTTTAGGAGAGGCAAGGAGCAATGACCAAAATATTTAATAGAGTACAGTGGGATACTTGTGCTTCTGATATCATACTGTACTCTATTAAACACATTAAGAACATTTAAATGAAATTGGATATTTCCTTTCTATAAGATATTGTCATTACTTTATATATTAATAAGTGTTACATATTCTTCCCTGACAAGGACATGTTACACACTGGAATAACTTTCAATTTTGTAAGGTTTGATTTTCATTTTTAAATCCAAAACCAACACAAGTGACTCCCCCCATAATTATTGTTCATATCATCACATGCATTTAAAAATTACAAAACACTCCTCAGTCTGCTAGTCCTTATCTTTCCTGGATTTTTTGTGTGTGTGTGTGAAATTCCAGAAATGTCTCAGCTATTTAAAGCTTTTGGTCGCTAAACAATAGTGATTGATTTTGTTTGGTCTGGCAACCACAAATTATTCCATAATCATTTTAGCCTGCCAGCCATGCTTACATTGACTTGTTTGCGTTTTAAGAAGAAAACACGGCAATTGTAATGAAAAATGGATGGGGCTAGAGGCAAATAAGAGATTTTTCTCTGCTGTGGAAAATGTATCTACTTTCATTGTCTACATAGAATAGGTTTGGCTTTCCTGTGAAAGCAAAATTAATTTAAAGAAAAATAAAAGGGCATTTTACTTTTCCTTTAAACTTGCCTTGCAAGTAGCCAGGGTTTTCTTTCCTCGTTTTTCCTGTTTTATGAAAGGAGAACACACAGGCAACAGTGATGTTTCTTTTTATTTTTGATATAAAGTAGTAAAAGTTATTTGAAGAGGAAAAAAGGAACCTGGAATCGAAACCTCTGAATTCATAAAAAGCTTTGAGATTACATGATCAAGAGCAAAAGGAGTCAGACTAGGGCAAGGTACACTAGTGGCCATGCACCTGAACATTTATTAGAGGGCAGGCTGGCGTGCTTCGCTAACAGGCTCAGGAGTCTAAAGACCAGGTCAGGACAGCAAGTGCCTGGCTGCTGAGCCTTATCAGGGGCTGCCGCCTTCTCCTGTATCGTTCAGCTTATTCATTCCTCATGGCAGCAAATTCATGCATTGCTGACAGTGCTGATGATTTTTACTCACCCTGTACTGTGGTAAAGCCATACCTTCAGCATCTGTTACATGACTTTAGTTTGTGGTATGAATCAGGTTACCTGTAATCTGTGGTGCTACAGGAGGTGCTCTTGGCTGCCAGCAACCAGCGGGGCTGAGGCCTGCACATGGGGAGGAACAAACCCAGGCACCAGGACATGTTGGGGGCCGCCCAGCTGGAAAACGGCTCTGCAGAAAAGGATCTAAATCCTTTTCACCCTCAACCATTCTGTGAAGATGGTTTAAATGGGTCCTCAGAAGAGTCTGCCTCTTATTCTCAACTCAGCTTCAGGAATACATCCCTCTTCCAAATATATAAAAAATGATGGTATTGGAAATGGCACTAGCAGTAGAAGGAAAAATGCATGCAGTTCCTGGTCCAGTTGAAAATTCACTCTGGAAAAAAATCTGAGATGAAGAAAAGGAGGTAGATTCAAGGAAAAAGGAAAGAGAAAGATGGAAAAATGAGTACACCCTGCTGTTGGAAGTCATTACTGCACTTCAGAGAATGAACTGAAAGAAAGTGGAAATTCACCAAATTTATGAGAATGTGGAAAAAATGAAGTGTGGCAAAAAAGTACAGGAACAGCCAAGCTAAAATGCATGAGCTGCTTCTGTATGACCTAATAAATGTTAACATTATAAGCTTATTTCTGTGTGACAGACTGACAAAAGCTAGTGAGGTGTCTGTGGAAGGACAAATGGGCCCACGTTTAAACCAAGTTTGTGTTCTCTTCAAGTCTTATGCTGAAGATGTCAGCATAAAAGCAAATTAGCTTCCAAAACCATTCTCAAAGTTTCATACAAAGTCACTTTTATTTTAAGGGAAAATTCCAGGGATTTTTTAATATAGATGAAAAATTTCTCATGTTCACTCTATAACAGACTCCTCTTGGAGTGAGAGTACATGTCTGTGGGTATGGGAGGAGGAATACTTATGGGAAAACAGCACACCAAAGAGGAAAAAACTCTGCATTGAGACAGCACATCAAATTCTTGCATGGATTGACAAGCTCAGGAGCAATCTCACATCCATGGGAACTGAAACTTAGGACACCAAAACTCAGCCAAGCCTGAGCAAACTTACCAGCACACGCTAGTGTTAACAACAGGTCTCAACATCCAGGAGAACTGGTGGCCACTGTATGGGCAGGCTATGGGACAACCCCCCCACACACTGAAGCATATATCAATATGATGGATGTCTGAGCAAACAAATAGGGTTTGCCCCTGAGAGCTTTGCTACAACGAAGTATGAACATACAAGTCAATTTTATATGAAAAACATTTTCTGCCTACTATTAATGGAATAAAGCTGTTATTAAAGAACGTGTTCCACCAGTGCCATTACTTATCTACATCTCCAACCACAGTTTAATCCCCTGTTAGGGAAAAGAGAATTTGCAACACTTACGTCCAACTATAATATTGCTAGATTTGAATTCCCTTACAGTTCTTTAGTTTCTTGCCACAAATAACCCACATAGCACTAAGTGCAAGTATATCCTTTGAGTTGTTTCAAGGAAGCACTACTAATATATCTTACGAAGTTTTGTTCAAAAACAAAGGCAGCCTTTTACAAGGAGTTATTGGATCTCAGCTCCTGAAGACCTTGTAAGATGAAAGGAAGCAAGACTAAGTGCAATAAATCTATCTTTCATGTCAATACAAGGCTCATTGCTGTGGTCTATTGCATTTCATGGGAGTTTTAGGAGGTTCAGAAGCAAAACACTCACTTGAAGCTCCATCAAACATAGCTACGTCAAGTTCAAGTCAGCAGTTTTGAAATGCTTTATTTAGGAAGATGGCAGACAGCTAAGGTCTGTCAGATTCTCCCAAGCAATTCAACCTAGCATCAATTCAGCAGCTGCTGCAGCTTCAGCTAGTCCAACCCAAACAAAGCCCCTGCACTTTTCTCTTCTCCTGGGCAAGCACTCTTCTCTGGGACAGCTGGAGTGCAGACATGTACACACATCCTTTAACCGTTAATATTCCCAGTTTCCTAGACTACACAGTCAACTATTCAGGAAGCACAAAACAACCCAGTGTTGAGGCAGGCTAATCATAGCTGCCATACCAATCTAACTCCTCACTGCACCAGGTCACCCCAGGGAAAAAATAAGTCAGGAAATAATCATCTTTGGTTAGGGCTTATTGGCTTTACATTCCCATTAACCTCACATGCTGTGTGGGCCCATCTTACCTCCCAAATTTTAGCTACCACACTATTACGCTTTCACTATTATAAGCATCTAGAAACGAGTAGTTTCACTGTAATATATTCTTACATGCTGAGGAGTCTCAGCTAAAGATGTGCTCCTTTAGGTATGCAGAAAGGCATTTGAGGTAAGAGAAGTTTTAAGAAGGAACACCAGAAGGAATAGAAATAGATCCGCTGGTGATGCTTTAATCAGTGTTCCATAGATGTGGAGGCAGAAGACTGAAGACATACCAGCAGTCTCAAACTGGAGTTCGTTAAGTGGGAGGAATCTGAGTGCATTTTACAATTGTGATACTGCACCATGAGTTTTCTTTTAATGCTAGAACACAAAGTTAAAAGTGCAATTAAACTTTCATTAAAATGAGATTTCAGGAGAAACATGGTTTTGTCATTTCTTAAACCCAAACTTTCTGATGTTCCTTCAGATTGATTATTTGTGCTTCATTTCAGCAGACTGAGAAAGTGAATATTTTTATATATCTGTTGAGAGGTAATTTGCGTGTGATGCACTTTTTAAACACATTTCCTATGCAGTGATGGACCTAGCCCTCTTACCCCATCATAGGCCAAGCAGCTAAAAAGTAGTCTTCACAGACCTCATACTACATTTTAAGTCTCACTGTGACCAGGGTCTGCAGCAGACATAGCAAGTAGCCAGATCCTGCACTTATTCCCAGTAACCGACTGGGAGAACGGAAGTTCTGAGCACCAGAATAAAAAATTGAGACAAGGTAACAGTGTGAATAAATGAAATTCAGTCTTTGAATTTAACAAAAGTGTTCAGTTTCCCTATAAGTAAATAAGTTAATAGGAAAGATCTAATAAATCTGTAGGTGCATCTTCAGAAATGTCAGAGTTCATGAATTCAGATCCATCCTTCTCTTCTATGTCCTCCTTTCTGGAAGTTTCAGTACCCCAATTAATAACAGAATCAAGTGGGTAAGTTTTCTCCTCTTTCTGGATCGTATTTTTACCATGCCTCAGAGTGTCAAGAAAGCTATTTAAAACAGTTTATACACCAGTTAAGTTCATTTAAAGCAAATCCAGAAGAGATCAAACAGCCAATAAGCAAGCTACCACGACACCCACTTTATGCTTTATAACCCACAGCAATTGCAGTTCTTCCAAGCAACAGGCACTTGATGAGTCCGTCACTGACAGCCTAACACATGGAAGCAACAGTAACTGATGCCAGAACAACAGTTTGCCTCAGAAAGTAAAGCCAAGCTCCCTTGAACACATTGCTTTCCCATTTATAGATTAGGATGGTGAAAAAAGAGAACACCTATTTAATTTGATTCAGACTAAGAAAGTGGCCCAAATGAAAGAAACCACAGAGACTTCATAAATGGTTTCCAGCCCTGCAACAAAAACATCCCCATCTTTCCTGTTGAAGACAAGGTCCCTTTGACATATCCAACCAAGAAGTCATTCAGCTGTTTGACCAGAATCCAGAACAACCCCACCAACAGACCACAAAGTGCCTGAGTTGCATCCGAGGATAGCAATGACTTTCTGCCTCCCAGGCTCCCTTCTGTGCATCCACAGTCAGCAATATTTGACAAGACCAGTCCATGGAAGATGTCTAGCCCTCTATTGACCTCTGCTTAATGAAATTCTACCTAGATTAAAGTTAGCACCAAAATCCAGGGCTCAACCTATTCACTGGAGCTAGGTTATTTACAATTTGCCCAAGAGCTCACCATTAGCCTTTTTAACACCACCCTCCGCCCCCCTGCAATGTCCAGCACAGCAAGTCAGATGTGGCCCTTTCTTCTTGTCAAGAACAGGAGTGAAAACAGCCCCACACAAAATATTTTAACTTGAATGTCCTTGAGGGTCACAGGCCTTTTGCACAAAGGATAGGCTGTGAGGGGGACAGCTGACTCTGTGCACCCTCCTGATTCTGCAACACAGCAAATTCACAGCAGCTGCCTTGCCCACGAATTAAAGCAATAAATGTCAGCTGAAAATCTGGCTTTAAGCTGGAAGCATTTGTCTGAACTCTGACAGGAGCAAACAGCACACACTGCTGCTTAACAGCAAGCTGTTAGCAGCTGGACAGCATAGAAGTTAGAGGAAATCAAATAAATGGCTATTAGAGCTGCAGTTTCTCCACTAAAGTAACCAGAGTCCTATCCCCAAACCCCAAACTTCTGTCGCCACATCCCGCAAGTTGTTCTGATGAGAAACACCGTGGACACTATGGGGGGCAGGGAAGGGAGGAGTACTGAGCTTTTCATTTACATTTATTAGAAACAAAATGGGAACAGATTGAAGCCCACTGCTCTGAGCTGCATTCATCTCCATTCTCCCAGCACCACAATCACTCCCCTGTGCCAAGCTGCTCATCTCAGCAGCGCAGAGTCCAGCAAGGCAGAGCCCTGGGGCATAGCAGGTAAATTATTCACAATTTGCCCAGGAAGGCTCTGAACACAATACTTCTCAGCAAGTACCTTTTCTAAAGATGACAAAGGTTATTTATATTTCTTCTTACATGCTGCAGAAGTTATCACCACCCTGCAGAGGCGAAATAAAGTGAATGCTCTGTGCTCTTGGAACGGGCACTGCATTCGCACAATGCTATCAGAGCTCAGAAAGACCTTATGGTTTCTGGTAAATGCCATCCTGCACTTGTCCTTTGATAAGATGCATGTCTCTAATGTTTCAAGGATGTTCCTTAGGGCACCATTATCAGAGAGATGGAGGACAATGAAAATGCTGTGACTTCACAGATACACAACTGTAAAGACCTGCAGGAAAATAGAATAACCAGGACGCATATTAAGAGCAATATTGTACATCTAACAATCTCTTCAAAAAGTATGTTTCAAGCCACAGATGTGAAGTTATTTGCTGCTGCAGTTTGCTGTAGATGAGCTGCAGTCTGACTTGCAATCCAAACTGGGTGAATATTCCCTACTCTAAAAAGCAAAGAAGAGCACAAAACCAGCAGCAAGGAGCTGAGAATCTGGAGGGCAGCATGTCTTGCTATGATGCCATGGGAGATGCTGCCGCCCTCCAACACCATAGAGTGACAGTCCTGGCAGCTGGTGAAAAGTAACTGTCTTAGACATAGAAAAGTTGTGGTGGCAAGGGGGGAATAAAACTAACCACTAGCCCACAGGTATGGTGAAATAAAGCATTTTCAAGCATAGCAAGCTACATTAAAAATGGTAAGGAGCCTTTTTGCAGAGCTTTTTTAATTCTTAACAGCTGTGTTTTTTCATACTTTCTAGCAGTCATGAGATACAAACAATGAAGAAAATACCCATATTTGCCCACAGCTGTGTGTCAGACCCAGCCACGTCAGCTCCCCTCTGAGTTATGAAAGAATTCATGCTTAAAAAAAGCCAGATGACTGCAATACATGGAAAAGATTTTCTCATACCTAGAGGATAGAAACAAGTTACTGTAACCCACAACATTTTAACTGATCTCAACTCCCAAAGGTTTAGGAGAAGAAAGAAAGTGGTAGAAGTAGCAAGTAAAACCATTCCTGATTATTACTGGTAATGCAGGGGAACACTGCTAAACCTCATATTTGCAAAGTTATCCTAATAACTACACAATAAAATGCAGCAAAATGCAGGGGAGGGACTGAACATCCAGATTTCCATCTGCAACTGTAAATGCATTGTAGATACCTCAGCTGTTCACAACATTCATCTCCCCACTCTAGTTTCCTCAAAAATTATAGTAGGGTGTTGTATCACAGCAGAAAAAACCATCAAGGACTATTAAATACAAAAATGCAATATAGTGTCCAGCTCAGAAAGCCCCTAAACTGCAGATTGCCAGAAGGTAGAAGAACCCATCAGAGTTTGCCAGTTTGACTTATTTCCTCACTCTTTCCACAGGCATCTGCTGCCGAGGCCACACAGTGGGATGGAGCGACCCGTGCTCTGAGCTGGCAGGACTGTTCTCACACTCTTCCTCACCAGTCTGGATGAAGGCTGAGACTTCAAATGGTGTCCCCAAAACACCATACAATGATGAAGAAGCAGAGATACTTTTACAAAATTAAGTGAAAGTAAAAGGTGATGGGTGTTATGGGCAAAGAAAAAAAGTACACCATAGACAAAGAGTTATAGACAGGAAAATGAAAGAGGATTTAAGTAAAATCCATATGTCCTTCCACAGGGAGAAGACCTGAATAAAACTGTAATCCCTTTAAAGTAAGGGATATTGAAGTGAAAGTACCTGCCTTGGATACACCAGGTGCAGTTGACACAGGCACTCTGATACAGTTAATGCCTACATTAATAATAGCCTTAGTGACCCGCAAGATCAACATGAAGTGAGCCTGTTCCAATAAGTCTCTTATAGAGAATGTAAATAGGAACAGATTTATCATGATTCTATGGCTGTTGTTGTCTCACAGAAGCATGTGCCACAAGTGTGCTGTTATTTATCTAGCTCAGGAGGCACAGTTTTCACGAGGATTTAAGGCATTTCATCACACCTTTCTTAGCATAAAAAAGAACTTAGTCTGAGCAGAGCAAATAGCTAAGAAAAGCAACTTTTACAAGCTTTTTATAGCAAGGGCATGATAGACAGGAGTACTCATCTCTCAGCTTGAATTCTACTCTCCCAACAAGTGCTCTCGGCAGAGCTTGATTTCCAATCCAAAGAAATCCTTCAGTCTCTCGCCAGTCTCAGGAAAACGTCTTAAGGAGGATGAGGAAAAAGGAAAATCAGTCTTCACCTTAATTCCCATCTCTAAGCATCTCTTCATAAGCATGGAGAAGATGATACTTCAGCACTCTAAGTGAGACCTTCTCCAAGGCTGGAGCCACTGAAGGACAACTACAGAAAGAACTTAAAAGAATTCCATGATGTTTTTTTCATATTTTCCATGCAAACACATTTTCTACTTTAGGCTGCAGCTGCTGCTGTTAGCTAGAGACATGGAACATGCCTTTATCCCCTTCTAACAGTACACAAACCAGTTTCAGCTCCCAGATGTACATGGAAAAAGTTGCTGAATGAAGTATTTTGCTTAGTAACATTTCTGTAGAACTGCAAACACAAGAGACCTGAATTATTATTGGATTTCCGTAACTCAGGCCTGTAAGTATTCATAATTAACTGCTGCCCTGAGTAATTGCCCACAAGAATCTCTGCCACTGTGAGCAAAATAGAATCCAGCCTAAAGGCATACTGTTGTTAAAGTAAATTGAATTAAAAGTTAAAGTATAAATAAAACCAGAAGCAAGTACTTAAAACCAGTTATCTATTTTTATTTTTCCTCCCTTTTTCCAGCAATAAGAAGTACTGATATGTTCAACATGAAAGCATATTTTTTCTTTCAGCAAATAGAATGGAAATAGGTCACCATTCAAAGGGAAAAAAATCACCAAACCAGACAAAATCTGAGGTGTTTCTAGGTCAGGACCTGTTGATGAGCTTGCCCCAACACACACTGCAGCCTGCACTGGAAATTGGGTTTTCTGCAGATACAGCCAACAAGTTCGGAAGAAAACCCTGCTGCTCACAAGGTGTAGGAAACCTTTAGTCAAACCTTTACAAATTCCCTTCTGACTGCATAATACCAAAGCAACTCTGTACAGCCCCCTGCTCCTCCAGACTCAGCCTGGGGGTGAGTCACAGACCAAGACTGATATCCTTGGGTTAGGATTGCTATGTAATGACTGCTCGCATTTTGTGACTTCATTAATTCCATAAGGAAGATAAGAACAGAAAAGTTACTGATATGTAAGTCATCCAGCATTGGAAAGGGCTAACAGCCCCTCCAAAAGGAATAAAACAAAACGTGTCATAAGGAAAATCCTGCCTGATATAGCTGAAGTAACATGAAACAGCTTCTGAATTGGAGAGAAAGGAGAAGAAAACAACTGCTAATGGTGCCTGTGTCCACTTCATCCTCATAAAGTAAGCAGCAAAAGTCCAATACCACTTTGGAAGACAGATAAAAGAGCATCATATCACTGGGTGCTCAGAGGAAAACACCTCTCTGCACCAAATTCAGTGAATTGATACTGAACCACTATTGATTGAAGTGGCTGTGAAATGCTTGAAGTGCAGGTGTACTTAAGCCTTTTAAAATAAAGTAACAGAAGAAAAAAGTACAGTAAGGTATGGTCTAGTCACGCACAGGCCGCAACAGCCAGCTTCTACAGCAGTGGGTGCAACAAAATATACACTAACAGCAGCCTTCTTGGAGCACAGCATTAACATTCAGTTATGTATGTATAGGACAGAAACACAGAAACTGAAGAACCAGGCAGGCAAAACAGCAAAAAGCTCACAACTTCTACACCTGAGAAGGATGCTAAGACAGGTCTTTCTTTAACATTATTTTTCCTTTCAAAATTATTGTTAAAAGTGTTTTTTGTTTCAAGGCCTGTTTGCACACCTCTCTAGTTACACCTCAGCTTGTTTACTTCACAATACCCCAGTCACACTCAGTCCTCTTCTGTCCATCTGCTTGCAATTCCTCTGAAAACACCTGGATGAGCTGTATCTATGTCTTACCTCACTGTCAGGCTGAAACTTCACCAAGGCACTTACTGGCAAAACCAGGAACTGAGAAGCACTTCTGGGTCCCACAGGTTAGATCCAGGTTTTATCTGTTACTGCTCATATATTCACATAAGTACACACACACCAAAAAAAATCAGCAACATTTAAACTCAAGTCCAACTTGCTGAGCAAGCAGAGCTGATAACACAGCGTCCCCGGAGAGGCCCAAAGCTCTTGGAAATACTAGAGCAGAACTGACAATGTAATTGAATCAATGTCAGTTAACCACAGAAATGCCACTGAACATGAATAGGCAGAGACATCTAGCCAATTGAAAAATACCACTACAGAAAAGGATTCAATAAGAACTCCTTAATCAATAAGATTTTCCAGTATTCAGAAAATTTTCTGACTAATGAATACTCTTATATGCATATTGAAGTCTAAGCATTCCCTAATACAAGCAAAATAAACCAAGAGGGAAGACGGTAAGGGTCACTATCCAAGAAGAGTCTCCACTTTATATTTCATGTAAAACTTGCAATTTTATAGCTTGGAGAATTTCACGCGCTTGAAAGCTACAGAGGTTTCTGCTGAATAATTACCATCTCAAAACCACAGAGCCGTCTTAAGCACCAGAGTCATAATCTTGAAAATTCAATTGTTTAATAAAGGCAGTGCAGTTCCACTGGCTGGGTTTTGGATTTTTTTTTTTTAAAGCCCCTTAAATAGAAAGGTAGAAAAGGGAAAGTGGGAAAGTATTCATGAACTAGTTCAACATGCAGTAGAACTTCCTGTCCAGTTGGCTTGAATGATCTTCTCCAGAGTCAAGTCACTCAGACTGAGACATTGAACTGAAATACTGGGAACCAGGGAGAAATCAAAGGTAACTTCAGAAGTTCCTCATATAGCACCAGCAGCTCAAGTGAGAGATACTCAACCACAGGTAATAAGCCACTGGGGATTCAAACAGCAATGAAAAAAAAAGGAGCAGGAGGGGGATTTTATTCTATTTTTTAATACTGTAAATGCAACAGAAATATAAAGTAGCATATCTAAGGAGTGTGGGGAAAACCATGAAGGTTGTTGGCAAGAGCACTCAGAGCAAAGGAGGAGATATTTTCTAATAAGACAGGGGAAAGAAAATCTTCAAACTGCAGTCCTTCTGCAGTACCTTCTCAGAAGGCTGCTGCATTTTCTAGATTTCTTTTGCTTTGGTGCAGAAAAGTAACCAA
This sequence comes from Anser anser, assembly GCF_964211835.1. Classification (NCBI taxonomy): domain Eukaryota; kingdom Metazoa; phylum Chordata; class Aves; order Anseriformes; family Anatidae; genus Anser; species Anser anser. Next base: position 9,222,608 of record NC_139726.1, read on the forward strand.
ACATAAATCTTTATCTACAAAGTTAGACATTTAACACTGGCATTTGAATCCTATTGTTTCCTCACAGGAACTACCAATAAAGTAAAATAAACCTCAACTTTCTGATATATTAAAAAAATCTTTGCATTAAAAAGCATGAAGTACCTTTACCATTTATATACAATAGAAAGGAGCAGAAGAACCTAACATCTCATATGCTAAGCACCTCTCTTATTTCCACCAGCTATTTCATGTTGGTTATAAATGAGGGCTACATCTGAAGAGTTTAACATCTAGTCAGAACAGACATGAGCTGTTTTAGGATTAACACCATGTAATTGGCCCCACACATCTATGGGACCAAAACAGACAAACACCGGCAACAGAACAGGATTACATGCAGATATTGTGCAAGCATCAGATACATCCACGTATTGGTGAGAGATTGATGCCACAAAAAACAAACAACTTAGGTCTAATCTTAAAATAAAAATGTAAAGACAGAAATAGCATAATGCACAACTTGCCTTTGCATTCACTGTATAATCAGGACAGGCACACACTGCCAAAAAAAACCCAAGGATAGAGTCACAGATAGTGCCTAAACAGCAATAGGTTTGCTTCCTCCTTTCCTCTGTCTGAAGATATAAAACCCACAGATTATCCCTCTGTTGCATTCACCTTTCAATTTGAACAGGAAAGTACAGCTTTTTCTTTTTAAAGCAGTTTGTCCTATATGCAATTTTTATTTTCCATTGATTTCCTGTTGTAACTGTACTTTATGTGAAACAGCATATAATAGAAGATATATATCCACGTTTTACTGACCCAAATTGGATTTGTGTGCCATTTCTTCTGATAGCCCAGTTTCATTTCATCCATCGTTATTTTACTCTGCTCTCAGCCTTCATTTTTTTTTCAAGGAGAAACTCATCCTTACACAGGAAAGACAGCATATGATAACCCACATTAAAAGCTCACTGAAGCTTTATTTGGAGCTCATAGTTCGCAGCACATGGATGAATTTCACCCTCAATAAACACAGGATTTCTGGCTAAATAAAGGAGTATTCAAGCCAGTATTAAACATGTTTTCTTCAAAACAGAATCCATGCTTCATTTTGGAAATGAACCATGCCCACATCCTGTTTCTGACTTTCAATATCTCCTGAGCTTCTCAAACAGCAGATAGCTGAGGTTAGGATATTGCCTGTTAACCAACCCCTGTCACAGAGTCAAAGGTACTGGCAGCATCAATTAATCCCTTGCTAACAATCAGAGCCTTTCTCACTAATACATAGACAGCTGTATACCTCCACACTCCTATGTCATGTAAGTGAGGATGTGATCACCTACTCCAGCATTTGCTCTGTCATGAATATATTATATCTACTTTTTGCATTTAATCCAGCCTGCTTAGAAATTGACTCCAAAATTAAATTCTTTAGGGAACTATATAATTCTGTAATTTTAAATAAGATTTTAGTATAGGGGAATATCTGAAACACCTAACTTCATCAAATGAATTGTTGAATACACGCATTCCTTCAGCCTAAAAATAACTGGAATAGAACAGTGGACAAGTACATCCCAGGACATCTTGTATGTTGTCATAGGTGAAAGAAAAGGGCTGCCCACAGAAATCTCATTTTTTAAAAGAATTTCATTTCTGAAAGCATTAATAATTAATTCGGTAATCAGAACAGTCAGGCTGACTCAGAAATAAAACACCACTCGCTTTTTACTGTTATCAGAGCTGACTGCTCTTTATCCTGTTTGGTTTACCTCCTTGCTTAAAACTGCTGCATGCATGAAGGGATTCCCTATGACCAAGTAGCAATCGACCTCTCAAACAAACAGGGTTAGTGCCTCCATTGGGATGCCTCCCTTCCCTGCATCATCCCCAAGTTCAGTTCCCACCCCACTACCCCTCTGACTCCTCAAAGGCTTCTTCAGACCACCCATGCTTACTTCATTCTGGGATTCACCTGGGTTTTTCTATCTTTAAAAAGGTATTTTTCTTTTTCTATGCCCAGCGGTATTTTCTGAGCTTTGTCAAGTTGTTTCCTTGTTCTCCTCAATAAGAGGCAACCCCTCAATGTGAGATAGATGAATTACAAAGAGTCTGGTATGATGGGTTTGTACTAAACACTTCAGTCTTATTAAATATTTCCTACCTCTTAACTCAGTTACATTCAAGCAGAAATATATCTGTCTCGTGGATTTTTTTCCTTTACAGCTTTTTTTCTGCTTTCTATTTTAGTTTGACACATGGGTTGACATCTTTTGTTATTCCCTTAGACCAGAAGGGGCATCTGCAGGCCTGCAAACTGAAAATGAATCTTATTTTGCTCAACAGGGAAAAGGCACCATGGGATTCATCATGGTTTTGTATCAGAGAGACTAATTGACAGCAGACTAAAGGCATTACACGGCTCTAATTTCATGATTCCCACCACAGCTTCAAAACCACTTTTTCTTTTCCTTAGAAAGAAAATAAGCATTAAAAGCAACACCAAGCAGCCAGAAGGATGAGAGTGCTGTGCATTTGTATGAACCAACCTACTGTAAATATTTGCTAAACCACAGCAATTTCATGCAATGCAATAATTTAAGATAGCTAGAGTAGAAAGATTAAAAGAAGGCATTATTCTGTATTTGCAAAAGAATAATTTTTACTTAATTTAAATGTAAAAGTTTAAATGCCCACAGGCCAGAATTTGCCTGTCATGTTCAAGCACTAATTTTAGTGACAGAAAAGGCACTAAGGCACGTTTAACCTCAGACATTTCAGTGCTATTTAGTCAGAAGTAGAAAGTTAGGCACAAGTGTTTTTTTGTTGTACACATGCTGCCAATTTCCTTATCTCTATTTTGTGTGGTTTGAAAATATCATTCATGACTAAAACTATTAGTTTCTTCTGAAAGTCTTCCTTTTCCACAACCAATGCACATACACCAAATCACCTAATACACAATGACAGCTGCCAAACTTTTTTCATCTCCAAATTACGCAACCCTTCTTCTATTTTAATCTGTTCACTTCACAGTCACAGCCCTCCAAATTATTCACAAATTCTGGATCATCCCTAACATCAGCTAGATAAATCAGTCACTTGTGACAGCAGCCCTCCTCAGCCATCCAACCAGTCCCAGCAGATGTTCCAGGTCTCTTCCTCTCAATTTCCACAGAAATCAAAGTCACAAACCTTGGCTCTCCTCTTCTTCCATCCCCAAAATTCTCATGTGGGTTCATACCCAGTATATTTTTTTTTTTTACTCATACAGATAAAGTCAGAGGACTGTGTTCTTATACAAACTCTCTCAACCAATCACTACATTCAATTATGTTGTATATGATTTATAGTTATCTGAACTTAAATATTTATATGTAAACTTTATTTGAAACATTTTCCATATATTAACATCACCTAAGCTCCAACCTTATTACTAAAACTAGAATGGTCTTTTTAGGGCACTAACATAGGCAACATATTTCAAGCCCTTGCCTTGCTGCACACAAGTCAAGCAAGTGTTCAAGACTAGCTACAGAGCTATTGTTCAGTCAATATAAAAATACTTTTTTTTTTAAGAAAACTTCCTCACAACAAAAAAAGACATTAACATGCCAGTTTAAGAATGTTCTCAATATCTAGAATTGTAAATGTAGTTTAGAAGAGTCTAACTCAAAGAGGGTGGAAAAAGCAAAGAACACTAGCACTTTATTTTTATTTAATCCAATTAATCTTTTATCACACTTTGTATTCATGTCACTAAATTATGTAGTGATAGGTGTCACAGAGTTCTTCCCTTGCAAAAAAAACAGATAGAATAAAATAATTGCAAGTCCTCTTCACCAATAACAAAATGAAAGCCAGAAAAAATTAGAAAGTGCAATTCAATTGCATGGGACTTTGGTTCTTTGGTAATTTTGAATTGACAATGTGACCTTAATGGGTATTTAATTTGCAGTGCTTGTTGTTTTATGTTAACATTATGTTTCCAGGAAAGCTAAAGTAACATTAATGTAAGGTGAATTTAAGTATTTGTAATGTCATAGGAAATACAGTGCTATTTTCATTATGATCTGCTGGGAGCAACGTAGAGGAAGGACAGCTTGTCCATGAAGATGCACATAATAGCTTCTTTGTGAGATGAACCAAGCCAGACTTAGGTGCTACAGAACTCAAACTGATACAACCCTCACTAGGCTTCCAGAAGTACCTGTCACTGCTGACACCTTTCTGAATGATCGGAAAGGCATTTCCAACAGTCTGCAGCTGTGATGCACAGGGTCCTACTAACAAAGCCAGAGAATTTTTTGATCTGTTCTGGTATTTGACAACCCTCTTCTGTTAAAACTCTTCATCAAATAACACCACTTTGACTGGAGTCAACAAGTTGTAAGACAGCCAGTTTCTCACACATCAAGTGAGAAGTTGGTGCCACCTTCATGAAGGGATTTGGTTGCCAACACCAGCCCAATGCTAACTCAGTCACAAACAATGGCCTTCCAGGGATGACACTTAAAGCAAGGAACATTTGCTATCAAGATTTCGAAAGCAGCAACCAAAACCACACATTGGACTGTGATTAACTGTTGAGGGCAGGAAGCGTGGAGGAAACACACATACAGAAAACCTAAGCGTTAATAGACCATGCCTTTAAATCCAAAGACACAAGTAGGGCATGAAGGGTTGGAGAAGTTTGTATGAAACCCCTAGAAAGAGTGAAAGTAGAGCACAAGAACCACATTGCCTACTATTAGTAGTACTGATGTTGAGAAAATGTTTACCCTGAATTCAAGTGATGAAAGTTATCAATGCATTCTCTGTAGACAATATTTTAAAAAATCCTTCTGAGGACTGAAAGGTTCCACAGGATGTGTAAAATTAGCATTTTACATTATTTATTGTCACAGAAACCAACAGCTCTTGCTTCCATGAAAATTTTCACCTATTACACAGCCACAAGGGGCAAAGCCTACCCTATTCTTCCAAGTAGCTTCAAGACCTCCCAGACAAAGTGTATCCATACAGACCAGCAATGACAAGTAAGTACAGGAACATGCACAAGAAGATCAAAGGACCACTTGACCACTTGCTTGCCCCTTTGGTTTGTGGGAACACTAAAAAGGAGCAGCTTAACAGAGAGTTCTCCACTGACATGCCAAGATGATGAAACGCAATACCCCTGATGCCACCACTATGTACAGTAATACATGTAGGTATACAAAATCTACTTTGCCTAATTATTTTAAAAAAGGGAATTTTCCTTTCAAGCCCCTTACAAAGTGCATTAACCATTACTTAAGGAAATAATACAAACCAAGGTGTTTGTGGCTGGCTACACTAACTTTGATAGTGCTTGAAGGAGAAAAGCCAATAAATTGATTAAACGCTAGCTGTAAGAAGTTGTGTCATATTTTCCTTACAACAGAAATGGTTTTAAGCCTTACAGACTTCAGCACGAATTTAGTCTGACATAGTTTCATTCAGTAAAACAGGAATACCAAGCAGATATGCAGACTGGACAAATACAGCACATGGAAGTAGTAGCACTTACTCTACCAGCCTAAGACAACACATTATTTCAAGCATCACATATCTCACTCCACTTAACGTTTCTCAGCAACATTTTTTCCTTAATACTTCAGCACTTGGTATGAAGATTATTGGCATAAAAAGGCCAAATGAAAATTCAATTTTAACCTCGTCTGATGCAGTATATACTTGATATCCAGCCCTCAATCAGACATTGTGGTTCTGCTAGTTTGTATCAGATCAGAGTTATTTTTTATTTAATCCAAAATTGATCCAAAATCTTTTTGTCAGAGTTGCAATAATTCATTTTAGGATAATACAACTGCAGGTGGTGATGATGTGTCTATATCTGTAGGCTGCTTAGATAAGGTTTGTACGTGCTCTGAACTTGAATAGTCTCTTCGGAGATTTAAACTATTTATTAGTCATGGTTAAATGAACAACAGTTTCAAATACAGAGAGAACAGATACACTTAAGTCATAGAAATCCTGTGCACGCAATGCGTGGAAGGAGATAGGAAGACTCTCCTGCTCCAGCCATGGCAGAGACACTGAACAGCAAAACTTCACCCTGCTCGAGGCATTGGGGTGTTACAGACGGTCCCTCCAGAGCAAGCAGCAGCTTCTACAGATCATGCTTTGGAAGCAAATTTCTGCACCACTATGACTCTAAATGTGAGATTTAACACAGCATCTCTCTGCTGCAGGGACTTCTGGTCACAGAGCTTTATATTTACTCTTTGCTTCACTGATTTCAGAATATAATCAAACTCCTGGTCCACGAATTTCAAAAATTGAAGTCTCAGAACATCTGTGCAACATTTCTACTTGGTGTCCCCTTTATCAAGTTGATCTTCCAAGCATGATACTGATGCACCTCACTATATATGAAATACCACTGAGTGTTGCTTGACAGCTACCAAACAGTTACTGTGGTCCTCAGAGTTTTCACGGTCCATAAAATAAAAGGATGAGTAAGGGGAAGTGAGTGTGATATACCAGGACAAAAAAATGCAGCACTGAAATTAAAGGAATACAGCTCTCCTTTTAGAAGAGGATATTTAATTTTTTTTCATACTTGTACAGTTATAGGAAAGTCATAAATGGCAGTGATTTATATTCCACATAAATAGGAGTAGTTCCCTTCAGTACATTCCCAGAAACCTAGAATTTAAATACCCTAGATACAGGGAGCAAACTTTTAGAGAAGGAAAGGGACAATACATGTCACATGAAAGCATGTAGAACGCTGGGATGATGAGCGATCATATGTAATGGCAATACCTGCTATTAGTCTTGAAAATTAATGCAATATTACAAGGCTTGTATTCCCCATTTTCTCCTCATGGAATCCCAATAAAAGTCTGGTTAAAATCCACACACATACCCCAATCAAAATTCAGTTTCACAAACATCATTACTCCCAGACAGAAGTACTCTCAGCCTACCACTTTCCCTTTGCTGGAAGGAAAGGAAGGTTACTGCTCACTTGAGCAGTGATCAAATAGAGGAAAAAAAGTTGGCTTCACAGCCCAAACAAGTTCAGACTCACACTGTGGGCTCATCTTCAGAACTGTCCTCAAATTAGAAACAATATCTGGCAAGTCAAACTAAGGGACCAAACGCATATTTGGGAGTCAGTTTTTGTCACTCACACACCCCTTATCTCAGGGAAACTGCAGTTCTGGGAAGCAAATACCCTCCTCCTCCCCAAGGCTTCCCTCAAACATAAACCTTCCCCATTTAGTAGTTTTGACCACTGGAGCGCACCAGTGAGTTTTGCTTTCTTCCATCACACTACAGAAAACACCCTCTACAAAACAGCACTAAATATCAGAAAAAAATCTACAGTTAAATCCAGGGGGAACTGTGAAATTAAATGATACAACTATGAGACAGTAGCTCGTTTCCTTTTTTTTCTTTTTACCTAAAAGTAAATCCCATCAAATCCAAATAAAATTTTTGCCTTTTATCTGTATGAAACAGAGCAAGCAAGATGAATGCAGAAGATCAGCTGAATACAAAGTTAGTGCTGGTACAGAAAGAACTGGACCACTGTGTTACACTGAAGACAAATGCTCAAATTTGATACTCTGCAACCTCAACACCATTGTGGCTTGGGAAGGAGAGTGAGGTGGTGATGGCACTTGCATACTGTGGCACCTCAACGCTCCAAAGCATTCATTGAAAGAGCTACTTGAAAGGAAAGCAGAAGGTAAAATGAAACTAGGGACCACAAAACTCATAGGGTATGGGCTTTTCAGAAGTGCTCTTCACACAATGCATGTTTACAGAAGCCTCCAATGCCCCTTTTCAGAAGTCTGTTAATAGTTCATCTGTGTGCAGTAAGTCTTGGCCTAAAATGGTCTTTGACACGGACTGTAAAATACACATCTTAAAAAGACCCAATGGACAATGAAAGTCAGTAGCATGACAAAATGGATGATTTCTGATGTAATCTCTTTCCACTCGTGCCTTCCATATAAAGGAGACATGGATAATATCTTCCCCACTATAGAGATTAAGAATTCTGCTTCAATAAAAGCACATCTGGCTGCTATGGTGTTGAAGTAAGGGCTTATTAGTATTACTGCTGTTATTATGATAGCTGTTCCCAAATGAACTGTTGTCCTTTCTGAAGGAGTCAGTTGTTAGATAAGATAGCATCATCCCTGTAACATACAAAATATTACTGTGAAGACAAGATGAATCCAAAGATGGTACAGAACAGGATAGAGATAAATAGGCATTTTATCCTTTCTAGATATTTTGACACCGAAACAGCTTGATGACAAAGAAAAAAAATTCTTCTTCTACAGCTAACAACTTCTGTGACAGTGGAAGCTTGAATAGGAGAAAAAATAGAAGTAATTTTTTTTTTCTAGGCTGTCAAGTCCTTTGTCTTGACCCAACAAACCTATAGATCTACTTCAAAGCACAAAGGGAACAACAACTGTCACATTGGTATGACACAAACCAGATTTAAAAATATAAAGAGAAAAGGAAAAACAGCTGGTTTATGTTCTGATAATCATGTGCTCTGGCTTTCCTCCTCCTCTATCATTGCACACATAAAGCACTCAAGAGGGAAATACAACATACCTGTCCCACACAGCACTGGTGGTCTTGGTCTCTTCAGGACACCAAGTCCCAAAAGCCCTCTCATCCTTACTTCCTCAAGGAGGCCAACTTTCAGAAAACAATAATGCACTTTGTCATTCACCCTGAGAACTTCTAAGCTTGCTTTGGAGGATAACATACAGGACAGGTGACACAAGTATGTGGTGGTGCATGTAAATGAAGTCAAGTCAATACTAACCAAATTTCCTAAAAAGTCAAATTCCCTAGAAATGCAGTGAGGATGTATGAAAAAGTATTATGCCATGTAATCCTGCAAGACTGTAGGGCACTGAGGAGAAAAGATACATTTTTTAATATCAGTTAAAGCAGCACCTTTGAGCAGATGAACAACTGTACAAAAGTGTTTAATGGCAAGCAGAACACAGAAAGGTGATAAGTTTATTTTTTCTTTCCTTTGACAACAAAGTAGAATCTACCAGCCCAGATATCTCTACATTATGGATGTTTGACAGCTAAACCCTGGATTGAGCTTTCTGAGAACTGACTATATTTTTAAAAGGTTACCAAGAGAATATGCAGACACTGCTCCAGTGACAAAAACAACCTAGTAGATGTGTGCAGGGTGTTGGACATCTTCCTCTTGAGTCCTACGCTACTATTACATATAGAAAAAAATTTCCTTGGGACTCACAAGTGAAGTCACCCTTTTTGTCTGTTCTTTAGAAAATACTGGTATTAATCATATATTTAAGCTATAGAAAACAGGTATTCTGTTCATGCTCCAAACACCCATACAAGTATTAGTGGGTCATTCAGCAAGCATTGGCCAACAAAAGACACAAAGGAGCAGAACTCCAGATACATTTTGTTTAAAAAAACTGTTCATACATACCCTTCCTGCTTTCACAATAATATTTTCACAAAATATAAATTGTCATTTATCTTCATTTCAGGCAGTAAATAAAATAGCATTCCCTCCATAAATGTATGCATGTAGATCTAAAATTTGGCATGCAAAGACATGAAACAAAGCACAAAATAAACACATTTTAAAATTTTACTTTCAAAGTCCAATTTAACTAAAAAATCAAGTTTTAGACTTTCTTGAACCCAAAAACATCTGACAATATAAGCAGATAAGTCAAAGTCCCAGAACATCTGTTAAGACAGTTTTGCTAAACAGATATGAACTGCATATTAACATATGAAAAATAGTTAAGTGCTCAGTGTTTACTGTACCTTAACAGGCAGCTTTGTTTTCTGTTTTATTGTTTCAGAAAAGTCCAATGAACAGCATTTTGTAACTTTGCCATTCCTGTAACAGTCTATAGTTGAACAAAAATGAATTACTATTTTGTAAGGGGAAAGATAACCTATTTTCTTTCTGCAAGCAATTCATGTTAGGATGTTTATTTTTATGTACTTCTCACTGTTTTAAAAAAATCATTAGCTACAGCAGGAGCTATTGCTTCAGTAAAAGTGCCAAAACAGCTTTAGATATAAATCTCATTTCTAGATGTACACAATTTTCAGGCATGGCCACTTGTGTGCTCTGTTTCACCAGTCTATGAGTAAAATGAATTTACTGCTTCCTTTATGAAGGAAGTCAAGTAGCACCTCCCTGTAGCTTTAAGCTCAGAAAGCTTGAAAAGATTTCTCACCTGGTTTAATTTCTAGTTTGTAGTAGACACTATCTACTCACAGAAACTGAAGACTAACCAGGGAATTTCTCATTACTGAATATTACTCAAATGACTAAAACACAGTTCTTCTCTTGCTAGGAATGGATCCTATATGCTCTCTAGAATTATCAATTATACTTCTGTAGTTAGAGTGAAGTTATTTGTTAATACTTTCTCTAGAATTGCTGACTAGCCCATAGCTTAGAAAGCGCAGAAAACACCACCTGAAGTTTCTGTTAACAAAGGTGTGTTATTTTGTCTTTTCTCTTTGTTTCTCTGGTTTGTAGCAGCAGCTCTATAAACAAGGGGAAAGAGTCTATATTACATTTGTCCAAGAACAACTGCTTCAGATAATTTATTCCCATTAAGTCACATCTTTAGGTCAGATGAAACAAAATTTGCAGAATCTCTTCAAGGAGTGACTTATGTTGAGATATTCATTGTCAAGGTTGAATCTGAGTTAAAAACTAGATTTAATAAGCACTAGTATTTAAAACATAGCAAGACATACTAGAGCAAGTTTAAAAACACTGCAAAACAAAGGCAAACATTTCAATAAAATGACCCTAATTTTCAACCAGCCTTATTCATTAACTGTATCTGGTATCAGTTCCAAAGATCATACCAACTTCAGGCACAATTCTAATTTCCAACAGCAGCAGTTAAACAGCCAGACGTGAAGAGGGAGAAGGAAAGAGATATGACATTTAATGGAAACTCTTGTCTTGGCAAAACCTACGGAAGTGCTGAAAAGTTAAGGTATTCCTTTCCTCCAGCTCCTTGCTTCTAGCATTGTAGCTGCCTGTTGACTTAAGAACTGAACTGTAAACAGCCATGGAAGAAAAACAAGGAAAAGGAGATTTCCTTAAGATATCCTGCAAGTTAGTTGCTTATTACCTTCTCACCACTTAGATACACACCATTACTCAGACTATATCTTACTAAACAATAAAAGTGACATGGGGGCACATCAAATCAAACAGTATAATTACATGACAAAAACATGCATCACAAAGCCTAAGATTACATTGCACATATTTAATAAACAGCTACATGCATACTACATAAATCTGTAACAGTATTACTCAGGAACAGGTTGACAGGCAACACAAAGCAGGCTATAGCCAACCTTTCCCTTTTATTCTTGGATGTGTCATGCAAGGTGGGAAATGTCTGAAGTTTAAAAAAAATCAGAAAATGACTGTACTTAAAAGGATTAAGTGATTCAATGGCATTTCTGCAACCCTCCAGGTAATTGAAAAGCTTTTCTTCCACCTGTCTCATGAAAAGCCCTTAATTGTAACCACTAAACAGAAATAGATTTCTGGCTAGTTTTACAAAATGTGTTGTTATGTAGCAGCAATCCACTGCAATTTAACTCTGCAATACAGCTATAAAATGGTTGATTTGGTTTAGTGCCTTACTTCTGAAATACCTCACAAACTGCACATGGGAGCTACCATGAGAGAGGTCCAGACTACAAAAGGAAAAAAAGTCTTATAATTATAAACTTCTGAGGGGTTTTGGTGCTGTTATTTTGTGAAGAGAAAGATTACAACACCCCACACTCTACAAGCCTGCAGAAAACTTGATTTCCCATTAGTCCAAAGTACAATCAGAACCACTTTAGCAAACCATTAGTGTGCAAACTGGAAAATGCTAAAATATGTGGGTTGTTATAATTTTTTCCCTTCCACTCTTTGCCAAGGAACGGTATTTCTTTCCACTTTGCACCTCAGGCACTACAACAAAGCACAGTTGGAGTGAAAAGGACGTTCACCCTATCACTACTAGACCGTGTGCCTGCTGGGTTACATCCTTCAGAAAGGCTCATCCCTGTTGCTCCCTTGCCCACACAAAGCACTGCAAATGACCACTCATCTCCATAGAGGATCCCATTCCAGCTACAAAGTGGCTAAAACAGGCTGGGGGTTTCACTCACATACATCTCTCATTATTGACTCACTCCAAACAAGCTGATGGCCCTGATGCTCATCTACTCTAAAGCCAATTAGTCTGAAATTTCATTTACCCTAAACCCACACTATCATCCTGGCAGCATAAAGAGGCTTTAGAATGAGTCATGGCTTAATTCATTCCTCCTTTATAATGCCAGAAGAGCATAAAGTGGCCTAAGTGTAGTGAAGATCATCGCCAAATGATTTCTGCCATTGATTTTGTCAAAGTAGAATTCAACCCGATTTTAGCATATATTGAACTGAGCTTGAAGCCCAACTCAGCTGTGCTGGCATCAGTGAAACTGCCTGGTGAGCTCAGCTAGGGATGTAAGATAACCAAATGTCTCCAGCCACTTCATAAAGGAGTCCCAACAAGGCCTTGTTAGAGAATATATACAATTCAGAGGGTAGGCATTGAACACATCATAACTCAAGTCCTTGTGTTAACTCATAACATGGACACCAGAAGCAGATGGGTCAAAGGTATCCAGTTGTTCCTGACCTGAATTCCTCCGATATTTTTTAGTTACAAATTCTACCTTAACATTAGTTAGCTAAGCATATTGCTTGATATCTCAAGATTATAATTTTCTATACTTCTGAAACTTTTTGCCCTCTCCCATCCCCATTCCTTCCCGGGGGGCAACTAGAGCAGAATTATGCTAAGAGGCCTTTGACAAAGGCAATCCTTGTGTCTTTTCTCATTGTGTACATAGATCACGTTTACACTGCTCTAAGCCACAAATAGTTACCATACAGCAAGCAGCAGAACATCAGAAGATACTATCAGTCTTCATCTATTCCAGGAGTCTGTTGTTAATAACAAATTTGCAGTTATAACCTGTGTTCACCTGTTGTCCACTCATACCTCACAATATTACCACTAGACTTTCAGTTTGCCAATTTTTATTTAAAAAATCCTTTGTTGACATCCCAGCTTACACCCCCCTTAGCAACTCCATAGGTTAAATACAATTATTCCAGCATTCTCTTAGTTTTGACTCCTGGGGAGCACAATTGAAGTAGTCAAGTGGAGGGATGATGTTTTTATCACTGCTAAAAACCATGAGCTCTTCTCATTTCTACCCATGCAATTCCTCTTGGCTAGGCTTTCCATCTGATGTTGTTATGGTCACTATCCTGCCTGTAGAAATTAATAGCCAAAAACAATACTAGTGGTCTAGGCATATGCAGTTTTTCAGTTGAAATTAGGGTGGCTAGACTAAGACAAGATCTGAAATTCCCAGTTCACTTCTGTTTCCAATATCCATTCTTAAACTGCCCCAAACCATTCATCCCTCCTCCTCAACCCTCAGACTCTTGATCAAAATCCTGCCCAGTATTTTAAAAATTAAAAAACTCAACTCATGCTCTGGATGTGGAACTTTTGTTTGTGGAACAATTTGCAATGAAGCATCTAAGAAACTACTGAAGAAATAACTGTTTCCATGCAACAGTCCCTCAGACAGTAATGAACAAAGCAGCACTATATTTTCAGCATGTATTCAAATCATTATTTCCTCTTCACCAATTATATCTGACACATAACATGACTAATCACTACTACTATCTCTGCACAGAATTAGCAGAATGTGTGGGGGTTCTGGCTGGACTAGAACAAAAATTCTGAATGACATTCAATTAGCATCAAGCTCAGTTTTATTAGAGGATGTGACATACAGATTCCAAAAAAAAAGTTTAACCTAAACTCATACTACTGGCAAACTAAAATCAGTAAAACAATTATTTGTTTTTTGTTTATTTTTGTTAAAAATAACCATAGTTAAAAATACTGATTACCAGGAAACGAAGTCAAAGATTTTAAGCTTTCCTTTTAAACTTCTGATATTTAATAAAAGTTTTCTTAAAGTTGGGAAATAATTTGTTTTATCCACTTTCCAAAGGAAAAAATTGTTCGTTTGTTCATTGGGAAGTACTCTACATAGTATTTAAGTGCATTTTGTTATTGTGTAGACAAAAATTTTTCATGGTAGAAGGCTTAACACTTTCCAACCAGTACATGAGAATAAGTGATCAACAGAAGTACAAATATAAGACTTCCTATGTCCATCCCTGAAATCATTGCCAACCCAGACACCATCTTCTATATGCCATTTTTGTCTTCAGCTTTTCCTTACTGGTTTCCTGTTCTACAGGCAGCACTGAAAGTGTGCAGTTAGGTATTAAAAAAAATTAGTCCGCTCCAAGTATAAATGTACCACCTGAGAACCTGACTTGGATACATTGGAAACACTGGGTGCTCAAAACCGTGTGCTGTGTAAGTTTTTGTGGCAGCATCACCATTCCTCAGGCACCAGCACCTCTGCAACTTGCACAGAAATGCCTGTCCTAATCATCCAGTTGAATTTATCACCATCCATTGGTGTCAAGAGTTGTTTGCATTAGAGACCCTAACTTAAATTAGTAAGTCTTTCTCCAGTCTTCAGTACACACTGCTTTGCATTTGGTATTGCTGAATTTGATCCCATTCCTACTGCTCTGTTCTTCAAGGTCATTTGTATCTTCTGTATGAGATCATCTTTAATAGTTCCTTTAACTTTTGATCTGCCAGGAATTTTCACTAGGCCAAACTCACTTCTTTTGGTGCTAAGGTTATTTCATATACAAGGGAAGAAAAATAATGAAAACAGATGTACTATGAAAGTGCAGTTACTTCAATGTTTATCAGTGTTTTGTACAAGAAACTCTGTTGAGCCCTGGCTTGCCAAGTTCATTTAGACAGTTACACTGACTCTGTTAGTGTAACTCCTGCAAGTCACACACAGTGTGATGCAGCCCTTAGAAGTATATGCATCTGCATGTACATCTAGATAATTTAAGCAAAGGTTATATCAGGAAGGGCAACCCCAATATCTAAGAATCAAAATAATTAGCAGCATCCCATTTGCAGAAAACTCATATATACAGTATTAATAAAGGACAAATTACAAGGCATATTTTACATGCCCCTTTAAACTGGTAGGATTAAGTCCACACAAAATGTAATTGTCTTTTGATGTGAATAATGAACAAAGAGCCCAATCAGATGCAGTACGATCTAATTTATGACACAGCCCTAGAAATTTTGGTGATTAGTGTCACAGCATCACAGGTTTAATATATTACAGTGTTAAGAGGTACACAGCCCTGTTGTAAATTATTTCCCTTTTCTCTCCTGTACATCTGAGATGACAGGATGAAGGTAAATTTCTCCCTGACCATTTAGACAGCTCATTATTTCCCCGGAACGCCCCTGTGCCATCACTAATCTCTGCAATGGATCATCATTCATTTAAAATACAATTCACTACAAATAATGCTAAACAGAACATCATTTTCTATTTTTTCAATATTTTCAAGGACAAGTTCTCAGATGAATTCTATAGAGACTGACAAACTGGAAACACCCCCAGAAACATGAAGGTAAGACCCCGCTATGGGCTAGTTTCTCAGGTAATACAAGCTGGAATTGTTGCTTTCGAGCAAATATTACACTGGGACTGGGTTAGCACCAGAGAAGAGATCAGGTACAGAAGCATTCAGAAAGCCATAGAAATCATCTCCAAGAACCCAGAATTAGATCAATAACTTTATTTGAGGAAGAAAATATTTTTGCAGATATTCATGCAGTACATAAAACAATGCATTAAGAAAGCTAGCCAGAAGTAGCACTCTGAGTAATCACTTCGGTACTGATCTGAGATCATGAGAAAAATCAGCATGGATCTGATGACACTGATGGGCTTTTATCATTGGGGAGGAGAAAGAATGTAGTATACAATTAATGCATTATTTTGATATTGGGAAATGCAACTACCTGCATAACAGCAGATCACCTACAGCAAAACAGGTATTTTTATTATAAATTATACTCCATCATAACTGTTCTCTGAATTTTTTAAAGTGTACCCTTCGGTTACCCACCATCTGAGGGTTTCAATTCTCATGTTGATGAGCATTGCACATACAATGTGATAACTGAGACACTTGAAGTTCCTAGTGCCATGCAGGGAACAAATCTTCAGTGGTATCACACAAATGATCACCACAAAAAAAAAGTGTCAACAGTTTGCAGGATCAGTCCCCATAATCAGTAGCAGAGTATTGTTTCTAGAGGAAGGGCAAACAGATGATTTTGCTTGTGGGTTTACTTAGGGAGGAGAGGACAGATGGAGCTGAATGTATCAATGAGCGATGCTCAAAAAGGAGGGCAGGTTTGTACATCTGTGTTGAGAAAAACACCAAGACTATTGCACAAATGGCATGAGAAAAAAACAAGTCAAAAGTCACTGGTGCAGCTGCGATAGGATCCTGGGAAAGCTGCAGCTCTTAAAGAGACTGATTTGACCCTGGTTGGTTCAGTTTGCTTATAAACTTGGGGGGAAAACTAGTAAGGTACTATGAAAGAAAACACACGATAAAAATTTCCATTGGCTTACTGCATTACAAAGGATGGTACCTCTACAGATACATAATGAAAAAAATATAAAAAATACATAGTAAATATCTGCAGTCTTAATGAGGCCAATGAGGGACCAAGAAGAGAGAATAAGTAATCAGGGTCATAGTAACTGAGCCTTTGCAGGAGTCTTGGGAAACTGAAATGTTATGTGGTGAAAGAAATACAAAACAGGATATCTTTACAACCCTTATGTTAATTTTACTTTAAATATTGAAATGGAAACACAGCCCTGACTGGAAATGCCATCACTAAAGCCACTGCTTTAACTGGCTACAAGACACAGACTAAGATCTTATACAAAAGTCTAAGAAAAAAATTGTAAAGCAAGCTTCAATTTCTAAATTTTGTTGTCAAAATCCTGTTCTCTTTCAGAGCCTCTCTGGTGTCCTGAGAGTGACCTGAAAAAAGCACCCCTTTTTTTAGGAAGGAAAGCCCCATCTTACAAGCCTGCTCAGGCCCTCAGCACAGAGGAGGGCTGAGTGAGAAGTCTTATCTGTTACCCAGCAATCAGAGGAGATGTTCATCTGGTTTATCTCAGGCTTAACCTAAATAACAGATTATAGGCAGCTATTCACATTTTTTAAAAATGTCACAATCCTTTGTTTGCAGCAGTCAGGCTTGATTCCAAAGAATAAACAAGAAATGTGTGGGAAAATGGAGCAGCTGGAAAGTCTACAGAGAAGACAACTTCAGAAATTCAAATTTCAGTTCACTGGACATCTTATAGAATGTGTCACATTGAATAAAAGAGAAGGAAAGAAGTCAGAACATTGCAATTGTTTCTGATGTGCTGGTTTAACAGACTTCAGTTATTTCAGCCAGATAAAGCTTCCTGAAACACTTCGTCTTTGCGCACTGCCACATTTAAAGTTTGTGATACTCAAATCTGAAGAAACGTTAAGTATTAGAAGAGCAGGAGATTAATTGCAACAATGAAGATCAAATATAACTATTTGTAAATTAAGGTATTGAATTCAGATTGCATTTGAACCTCAAGAGAAAAAAACTAATAAAAATCCACTGTGAAAACCCTGACAAAAAGTAGTTAACAATGAAGCCAGACAGACCAGGTTATAACTGATGGAGGCTGTGTGCTGTTTTGACACTATATGCACAACAGAATAAAAAACTGCACAGAAATGTACCAGAGGTCTGAAGTGCAACAGAGCTGGGTCAAGGAACAATATTGGTTCTGCAATGTTCTTCCTTCTGCTGGCTTGTTGGGTTTGCCTGGGTCGATCTGTTATGCCACCTGGAAAAGCTTTAAATTGTTCCAAGGATGGACAAAACTTGTCCAAAAAGAAGAGGTAAATAATGACAGCATCTCTGGACTCCAGTAAAACCTCCATGGTACCTATCACACCACTTCAGGTTGATAATGAATGAACTGCCAAGCTAAAAGCAAGTATGACATTTGTCACTTTAAGTTGGTGCACAACTCAGTGTCTTACCAGGATTGTCAGGAGAATCTGAAGTGGAGGCACAGCTAGGAAAAAAATATGGATAAGTCTCAGGATTCACAACAGAAGAAAATAGACCCTATACACGATGTAAACAAACATTTGGTTTTACTTCATGGAAATCAGGAGGAGAAGCCCAAAAGCTATGCCCTTATTTAAGAGGGGTATTCTAGATCATCTTCTAGAATTGCTGGTTTAAGTAAGTGCTTAAAGTCATGCCCATGTTTAGGGGGTTAAGTTTTTTGTTAGAAATAACACGCATGAAAATTTCTGGCAATGAGGCACACAGAAGTAAGCAGAAATATAAGGAGGCTGAAGTGTTTGAATTTAGTCATTTAACTGCTAAACCCCAGCATTTCTCTTTCTACACACTGCAGGGGAAAAACATTTAAATAAAAGTCACCAAAGCAGTTCAAGAGCTCAAGCTCCAAGCCACAAACAGCAATGGCACAAATTTAAAGATCAACCACAGCCAGTGAAGACAACTAAGCCCCAGAATAAAACAGTTCCAGAAGATATTTTCTTCTGTTTTCTCATCTACAATAGGATAAACACAAGGTGGGATCGGATTCAAGCTAGCAAACTCACAAGTCTGTAATGCAATGGATACAACAGGTGGGGAGCAAATTAACCAATTAACCCAAACACTAATTTGGTCAGTAAAAAATATCACAAAAGACATGTAGAGAAAAAAATACCCCACACTCTCCTACATCCTCTTCTGGGAGAAACTCAGGGGAACAGATTATTTATAAGCTTAGAAGGCAAGTCATAAATCTTCAAAATACATATGTAACACTTGCCTTTTATCACTTAAGAAAAGTGATTGCTTTGGAAAGGAGGCAGCACCTAGAGCCTGGGAAAGATGGTGCAGAGGAAACATGAAATTGTGTATCCTACCAAGGAAGGATCTCTTACACTTCTGGAACACGGTGGGGAAGGGGCTATTTAAACACTATCTCAAATACCAAATTAAACTCCAAGATCCCCTTTGCCCAAGAACAGTAACTGTACTATGCTATTTCGAATTTTCAGTTTGCCCAGCAACATAGCTTTGATTACACCAATGTTTCTCAGCATAACCAGAAGCAGAAACAAAAAGACTCCCCAGGCTACCACCTCAGCCCTGGGCTGCCTATCAGGTGCCCTCAGATGCTCACTGCCTCAAATGGCATAAAACAGGAACAATTACACTCTGTATTGCCCAGTATTATATGAAAAACTTCTATTAAAACAGTTCAGAAGAATTCCTACTAATGAAAAACATCACTTTCCTTTAATCAGCCAATTCAGCTCATTCCAGAGTTTACCCGGACCAAGGCCTTGCAGTTCAAGTACAAGGGCGATTCAGGGGCTGACCCAACTTTTCCCCCAAATCCGCCCAATTTAGTGGAAACTAGGGCAACGTCCATGCCAGTGACTTTCCACTTAAAATCTTTTCCATCAGGAAGTCCACCCAAAGAAATTTGGTTTTAATCTTCTGTTTTTGATGAGGGAAAAAAGCTGCCAGCTCATGAACACCCAAACACACCTGCTTCAACACAGAGCAGTCTCATAGCAATCAGCCTCTGGGCAGCATAAGAATTATGCCTTCTGACTGCTTTCAAATTGGATTCATAATTTCCTTGCAGGAGACATTGCATGTTTCTCAATACTGGATATGGCAGATAGAACAAAGACATTTTGCAAAATTGACCAATTTTTTTTTTTATTGGCACACGGTATAATCAGTCTGCTTGCACATCAGACTGAACTTCTATTAAACAGAGCATTGCAGACTTTCAAAACACCTTCAGAAAAGAAAAGTTTCTATCAGGAGCAGCAATAACATATGTCTGCTCTAAGCTGTGAAGTCCCTGAAAAGCTGGATTGATACAAAGGCATGTAGCACCACCTGCTAAACACGGGAGTGATACAAGATTCCTGCCCCAAGCCTAGGCACAAATGGGTTCTTTGTACTGCACCAAACCTGGGCGAAACACAGAAGAGGAAAAGGAGAACTGATTTTTCAGCTTTTAAATATATTCCTAGTACTTGGGTGAAGAATTCAGCCTAAAAGAGTTCCAATAGAAGCAGCTATTCATTCAAGGTTTAACCTCTTGTATATCAATTTCAGCACTCATATAGGTTTTAGTTCCTTATACTGAATAACTGTTCAAGCCATGAACAGTTTCAGTGGTGGTCTGAGTCAAGATGCAATGGATAAAGGCATTCATCATGACTGAAGCTACCAGGTTTATAACCTTAGACTTCTGGAGATTTGTTTAATTTCACTGACAGTATACAGATTTAGTTTCTCCAACACAACTTGCCTGTTGAAGAACCACTATAGATTTAATTAAAAAATAGGAAACCACAGAAACTTACCTATCCTGCCCTTAACTGATAAAGAATTTAATTTTCTTCTTCTAGTAGAAATTTTCATGGATAACATTGTTTGCTTGGAGCTGAGCTTTCATTTTCCTAAGGGAAACTTTTAGTGATCTCCAAGGTTCTCCTTGGCAGACAGTGCTCATAGGCACCTTCCTAAGTATGTGGTCTGGAAAAGGTCAACCCACAGCTAATGGATTTTGTCAGGAAGGTGTTCTGTATCCTCTTGTGAAGAAAGCAGTAATGACTTATCCAAAACAATTCCAATTTTACTAATGCAGATTAAAGAACTAATTCTAGACGCTAGAGTTTTGTCATATAATACCTCAATTGCATAATTTCCTTTGCTCAGATCAGATGACTCAGGTAATCCACTACAATAGCTCAAGACTCATCTTTATTAGGTCTAAAGGAACTGTCCAGTGTATTGACTTAACCTGCATAACTGAAGGGCAAAAAAAAGTCATACCAGATTTTCCTTTTTGAGTTTTACTCCAATTCATAAAAGCAATTTACAAACACAAGTCTCAACAGTTTGGGAAATCTGTCCATTTAAAGCTTATAATGAGTTGAATAGTTTGCTATTTCCTACATCACTGATTATTTCCATGCACAGTCAATCAGCTGTATCAAGTAAGATTCATTCTAACTTCCAGGCCAGAAATAGCTGGTGGCAGGTCCGAGCAATCCTGCTTTCTAGGTGCACAAACCAGAGCAAGGGGAAAATCAGCTGGAAGGAGTCACATCTGCTCGACTTCCCTGTGAGAACATGGACTGAAGCAGTAGAGAAAGGTGCACAGCAACCAATGTGCTGGAATCAGCTTTTAATAAAGCAGAAATTTTAAATTCAAATAAGGCTGAAAGAAAGCATTCCCTGAGCAACAGAAACCCTTTGATACCAGTAGATATCAGCAAGCTGAGAGGAAGCAGTGGTACAAGCTGGAGAGGTTTCTACAGCTTGCAGCATGAAACCCCCTTAGCAGATCTCTGGCCAGATCTGCAGTTTGTCAAGGACTAAAGACTGTTTTGTTAATAAAAATCCTCTGCAAGATCTATTTTCTTTATTTTTTTTAAACATTACTGAATGGTAAAAAATAAGAACTGTAGCAATCTGAAGCAAAAGCTCTGCCAAAAGCACACCTGAGCAATCAGTGGGTCCTGGAGATCAATATCCTGCTCAAGGTGCCATTCCCAAGTAGTTGTGCCAGGGAAAGCAAGCATCAGTTTGTGGGGAGATTGTGATTAACCGCTCAAAGAAATTCACATAGCTCCAAAGCATGACTTTAAATGCAGATGTTCACAATCAGGTTTTCAGCCAGGACTGAGGTGAAAGATAGAGTCTGCAGGCTTTAAATAAGCTCCTTGCAAAGCTGAAGCACTTCAACCATATTGTTTGAAATGTTAAATATGAGATTTAAAAACTGCATTTATCTTTAAAAACAGTCTGAAAAATTGAGCTTCTAAATCCAGGGGTGGCACCTGACTGAGCACAGCCTGCTACCCTCAGCTGGATGTTCAATTCGGGTACCTAAACATGTAGTGATCTACCTGCAGGCTCCCTGAAACATAAAAATGATTAAGTCAGATTTCAACAGAAATCCACTGCATTTAAGCCACAAAGAACAGTGAATCACAGCTTGAGCTGAAGGAAGAAGCCTGAGGGCAGGGCTTGTAACTGTAGTGTTGACAAACCCTTAGGAAAAGCAGTATTAATAAGGGCTTTCTCTACATCCTAGAGAAAAAGAAATAAAGAAACACTCATCTAACAACATTTTTGTTTACTAATAGTAACAAACCCAAGGAACCTAGACTGTACATGTGACAGCCATACAAGCATATGCATAGCCTTTAACCAAGCACACTGAGAGGAAATATGACAGCGTAGTAAGTTAGGGAAAAATTTAATGTAAAGGAAATACAAGTTCACTAGATATCAACGTACAGTAACAGCATTCACAGGCTGAAATATTAGACCCTTGTTCTGCCCAAATTAATTCGCTCAGCATGACTAAGTTCAGAGTTCTTAAAAAGTCTATCTACAGAAGTAAAGATAATCCTTAATGATAGTCTTTGGTACTAAATTGGTCCGTCATTTTTATCTAAGCTTCCGAGGGCAGTAAATACTTTGTATCCTGCACACTATTAAAACTTTGTTCTTCAACTTCAGTTGCAAGAACTGAGCATCTCCCATGAGCCACACCTGATAACAACTGGTCCTCCTGTGCTCAATTAATCTCCTGACACTTTAAAAAAGGGGAAAGTGGGAACATTCCCTGCTTAAAAAGGGAAGCAGTGTCAAGGGAAAGGTTGTATGCAATAGGCTCTGGTCAGTGCCAGGCTCGTCCCTCTTGTAAGCAACTGCAGCAAGTAATAAAACCTATGTAAAATATTTTATTCATTTTGCACCCCATAGCTCTCTACAACTCAAGCACACACACAAGGATCCAAATAACAAGCCCTGGGATGTCCAGCTGCATACATTCCCTGCAGTACTTCAGGTTGATTGTTTACAGATTATGCCACCCCCCCCCCCCCAGGTTTGTGCCCTTTTCTCCAAAACCCTACAGCCAGGGAACACCTTAGTTCTAGAAGGAAAAACTGTTTCCAGGGCTCACACACCTCAAAATGAGGTGAGTAAGCCAAGGTCCATAAGTAGTGTTCTGGAGGACAGGTGTGAGCAATGCAGTTTATCACATTTTACAAGTGTTCTGCTGAATTGCTGTAATTGGTACTTAGTCAAGTCAGTGGGGAAATTGCAAGGGAGATTCATAGAAGTCCAAATCTGAATTGTTAGTTCTTCATTGGCACCTTAATATTTAGCACAAATTAGCTCCTGTGCTGACAGCTTACAGTAATAACACAGATTTGATTTAAACACATTTGCACACACAAATCAATTTAGTTTACAGCATTTACTCACCAACAGCTAACGCTTACACCGCCAGCTGCACAGGCACAGCAACTCAGGTCTGCGGGGTTATAAATGCCAGCCTACCTCTCCCATGAGAGCACTCCACAGCCTTTTTCCTTTCTGTTTGCATCTCTCCAAAGAGATGAAACAAAGCACTTGTTGCAAGAGAGTTTCTGAGAGCAGAGTCCCTAGTACATCTTATAAGGCCCTCGGCACACAGGTGCCCAGGATGAACATGGCAGCTGCACAGAGAGCCCAGCCCTAAATCCTTTGCCATTGCTTTAGCTAGAGCCTATTCACTCAGACAGTATGGGGCATAGCTGTTCCCTCACTCCTTACCAATGATATTCCAGATATTAAATCCCATGTTATTTCTTATTTATTCAGGGTTGGATGATGGTTCAAGTGAAACCACCTTAGAGAGAACTCTAATAAAAGAAAGCGTAGTGAATTTTATGAAAGTTGGGGGATGTTTTAGTGTGCTGCAAGTTGAAGAGTACATTTTTGGCAACAACAAGACTTTCTTTTTGGCAAAGAAACGTTAGACAATTTTAGGGGCAGGGGAAAGCTTTCATCATTAGTAATTTCTATTGCAATAAAGTCTTGGAAGATCTAGCAAAACCCAACAGAAGTCTTTATCTAACTTAAAGCAAAGATAAAATAACTGTTTTAAAAAAAAAAATACAGAATTCTGGCCTCAATTATTTATAGTTTCTATCAAAAGAAAAAAGAAATCCTGTGGGAGGACAGAAAGCAGTAGGTGATTTAAAAGGTGTAATCTCTCTTATTTGGTCCAAGAAGAGCTTTTTATTAGTTTGGCTATTGAACGATTTTTTGATTCATTTCTGCTTCTTTCCTCTTGTCTCTACATAATATTTCTGAAAGAAAAGTCAAGTTTAATAACAAGCAGATGTAATGTATGAACAGATACAAAAAAAAGCCTTCAAGATGATAGTTTCAAGTCATTTTTTGACAAAATGTGGTGGCAAGATTATACATTGCATCTTCTTCAGCTTCTGTAAAGTAGTTACAATGAAATTGCATTGTTCCCCCTCATCTTTTTAGCATACCACCTTTAGATAGAAGTGGCTATTTTTCCTTATCAAACTGCGCTAAAAAGTAGCAATATAACAGGGGAAATAGCAGTTCCTCAACTACTTTTCCTTACAGTATCCAAAAAGAGAAATGCAGATTAAGACAACGCAAGAGCTACCTGCACAAAGAAGCCATTTTTCACATGGGACTTAATACGTCAGTAAGCTACTGACGCACACAAATCAAGAGAAGAGTTTAATTGTTAGCTTCCCAGGTCCCCTACCACAAATTAAACTCCCTTATTCCACTCATTTCCTTGTTCTCTTTTGATCCTTTGATGCAGAAACTATACCTTGGACATCTTGTCTGCACAACAGGGCCCAGATAAGGAGACACATGAAAAAGACAGAGCATAGCACGTACTGCAGCTATTTCTCTAAACTAAAAACAAAGAGCTCAGAAATCCACAAAGATATTAGAATCATAGAATCATAGAATATCCTGAGTTGGAAGGGACCCTTAAGGATCATCAAGTCCAACTCTTGATACCGCACAGGTCTACCCAAAAGTTCAGACCATGTGACTAAGTGCACAGTCCAATCTCTTCTTAAATTCAGACAGGCTCGGTGCAGTGACCACTTCCCTGGGGAGCCTGTTCCAGTGTGCAACCACCCTCTCTGTGAAGAACCCCCTCCTGATGTCGAGCCTAAATTTACCCTGCCTCAGCTTAACCCCGTTCCCGTGGGTCCTGTCAATTCCCAAATATTCCCAAATTCTATTTACTTAGATCAAGTCCAAAGACCATAGGATTTTTCTGTTCTTCTTGTCTTAATAGAATCTGGACCCCCATCGCACAGCCTAGGAGCTCCCCATTACTGAGCCTCTTGGCTCAATACTTTTATTCACACATTATTTGCTTAGTATATAATCATGGGCTGTTCTGGCAGTCTTGATAAAGCACTTAGTTCTAGTATGCTAAGCTTTGTCTCTCATTTGTCCCTGCAAGACAGCTTTTGGCTCTCCTTAGATAGGCTCTGCATGCTCTTACAATTAAATCACTAACAAATATACAACCTATTTTAATGCCCTTTTAAAATGCAAAAACACAAACGAGTGCCAAGAAGGACATTTTACAAAGAGACAAGGTACCTCAGCATCAGCTTGCGACATCCAGCCGAGTACACATCCTTCACCTTCTAGCAGGCAGTTCATCAAATTTTCTCTCCTATTGTCAAAGGGAAGTGTTGGAGAAGCACACATCTTAAAAAGCAGTTTGGGTCAGCTTCTTCCTTCCCCCCACAAAACCACTACTCCTCCAAACCCCTCCTTCTTCAACAGGTGGCCACCTGCTCCAGCCCACCCTCCACGAGATGCAGGTGACACCAGATCTTCCAAAGCACTCAACAATTAACCTAAACAGGTCCCAGATGTCTCTAGAACTGGTCCTGAGAGTCTTCTTATTTGCCTATGCTATATTATACATGTAATAAGTTATACATTTATCTAGGAGTGTTGTGTGTTCCTACAGCATCACATATATGTTATCTGACAGATTACGCATCTCCCCAGAAACTGTCCTAGTCATAAACAAATTGAATAAGCTGCATTACTTAATACTTTTAGTAGAACTCAGTAAATACCTCAGATTCCACAAAATTCTGTAGTATTTTGGAACAATTTTGTTAGTTTTGGTCAATTCTAAAAGAAACCCTCTCAGCCTATAAATACTAAATTATCAGGACTTCTGTTTTATGTGTTTTAAGATGAATAGTGGAAGCCACTGGATAAAATGGTACACACAGCCACGGTCTGAAGTTTTTCATGCAGAAAAAAAATAATGACTGCCTAAATCCTTTATAAAATGTAAAATAACTTTGTATAAGCACCAGTCACTCGCTACAAGATGCCACAGACGTTTCCTGTGAGTGAGAGCAAACTACGTATGTGTTCGATACGTTGGGCATGGTGAGCCCATGGGGCTGCATTTCGCACTGGTTAATTGAACATCTCAGAGCTGCTGATTAGTGTGAACCACAATGAGCCAACAACTTCGTTGTTTTTCTGTCTCATGGTTGTGCACTTGGTAGTACTGCCATGCAACAAAATGTTTCTGTGCCTGCTACACAGGAGGATAAAAAGAGTTACTGATGGACTTAAAACAGGAGTTTAAAATCAACTTTTAGAACAGGTGAAGGGCAGAAGTCCCTCTGTTTTCCTCTGTGTGCTTGGAATTGATAGCACTTAATTTCACGCACTTGGGGGGAAAAATGTAATTAATAATCTGTAGATGGTCTGTGTTTTAGAGCTTGTAATATGCCTAAAGACACTGCTGTGGCTATTCTTGTTGAACAAGTACTGCTTAGTCAGCTCTCCTGAGCAGTGTGCCAGTAGTGTCAGCCCAAAGGGTTCAGCTATTCTAAGCTGGAAGCTTCACAACCATGAGTTTTCAATTAAAAAATACAATTTTTTACTCTTTGCCTTCTGATTCTTATTTTCATCTTCATAGTTCAGTCAATGCCTATTTGCAAGTTTCTTCTCCGCAATCTCAAGAGCTTAGCAGAAGCTGCAGTTCCCATATAATTGCCAAGAACTGAAAACTGAGACCTTAAGCAGAACATTAAATGCTGTAACAAAGACAGAAGAAACTGTGAAGTTTGAGCAACTCAAGCTCCCAAAACAAGCTTATGTCTAAACTTTAAGAAGTTCTTAATGATTCAAAATTCACAGCTAACACAGGTGTCTTGAAGCTACACATAGGCTTGTTGTTCTCGCTGCAGACCTTGATACCTATGCTTAATGTAACTGGGAATTCATACAGCGGCTACAATGGAAGTGCATTGATTGACTCCAGAAGCCGATATCAAAGTTCACCAAAAAAAAAAAATTATCTTCAGTAAAGCTTCTGTTCAGAGCTAATAAGAATCTTGGAAAAGCCCATTAAGCAGGGTCTAAATACATGTACACCTTGACCCCACTTCTCTTGAAATACTTGTGCTTCGTTTCATAATATCAAGTTTCAGCACTTCTGAAATATGTAGTCTTTTGGGTTCCTGCTTTGGTGACAAGCTTTTTCCTTTTGATCTCAGTGCAGGAGTTTTCTCTGGCATGCTCTCTGCTCTCACCTTTTTCTGGTCTACTTCCAAGAACTGAACATTTTTAGTTCTCCCATTAGATTTTAGCTTTTGTGTATTTTGCTTTATTGGAACTGGCAACAGGGTGCTATTTAAACACAGCTCCATCTGGCAGAGTCAAGTCCTGCAGGTAGGGTGTCATGTTTGATTTCATGCTTTCATTTGTTTTGTAGTTGGAGCTAAAGAAAAAAAATGTTTACTATAAAAGTTACCTTCATAAATTCCTTTGAGAGATCTTTTGTTGTTTTTGTGGGACCTACTTGTGTCCTTATGAATACTGCCCCTCCTACACTGCCAGAAAGAAAATAAGTGGGGTGCACATGGTTTGGCTTTGGTCATGGGATTTCCTTCTCCTGCAGTCCATGGCAACTGCATGTCCTAGGCATGTATGTGAATTTCTTTGTCAGCATTACAGCTATTCAACAACATTGTAGGCCTAAAATAAAGCTGACGTTTTGGAGACTGAGTTTTCAGGTTTAGAAAATGAACACAGTTTTCTTTCATCGCCTTGGTCCAGATCTGCTATATAGTATGAGGTTACATCTGACACCGGGAGAAGAGATATGCTAGACTATTATACCAGCGTGATAACAGTTGTACTTCACAGATGGAGCTTCTCAGCCAAAAGGTGATAAAATGGGAAGCAATGCCTAATAAACATCACTTACTGGGACCTTTCTGGTGAGCGTATCAAATAGATCTGGTGAACACAACTGTTTCCTTCTTAGTCTCCTAGACTGAGACATTATTTCTTCTGTTCCTTTTTCTTCTCAGAAAGACACATCTTCTAAAAAACTCAAAAATATGATGTTAAGTATGATTTGAGATATTCTTCACTTTCGATGGAGTATAGACCACCAAAGCAGATACCCAGCGGCCAGAACATAGAACATGTGCACAACCTCTCATTAGCGGCTGTATTGAACTGGGGGGTTGGAGAAAACGGGTGTGCTGAACATAGTACAAATAGCACACAAAGAAATTAAGTTCACAGTATAAAATGGGGGAAGGTTACAGATGGAAAGCTCGTATCTTCACAGAAAACCAGTGCTCACGTTCAAGCCTGAGCACTATTACACTACAGGTACACCAGCGCTGGCCTTGCCCAGGAGGACAGCTGGGGTTCCTGAGACCCTATTTTCTGTCTCGTAAGCTAATTCACAGCCCTCTTCCCTCTCAGGTAGTTAGCAGCTGTTCTGCACACACAGAAGGAACTGCAGACAGCTAGAAAGCCCTCACCCTGCAAAAAGCAGTTATCAGAACTGCACTGGTCACAGCCAGCAATGACCTCATAGCCCAAGCGTGGCCCACATGGAGTCTGGCTTCTGCCAACAAAAGGAGACAACAGCAAACTCTGGGTCTTGCAGAGCTCATGCAATAGGCACTCAAGCTGATTGCACAACCGTGGAATTAAAGTGATCTTTTATGTTGTTTGCCTTCCCTGCTTATACAGCTGCAAACGTCAAAGGCTGTCATGCATAGGGCAACAAGTACATTTAAGTACCAGGGTATGCTAGAACAGCTGCTGCCTGATCAGGAGAACCATCCTTCAGGGCCATCTCATTAACAATTCGGTAATTTATATTGATGGCAATGCAGGGAAACAAAATCAACTGTTGTTCAGGCACTTGCAGTCCTCAGCTGGACAGTTTGCCTTTCCCCAGGAGTTGCATGTATCCCCCTCCAGTTTAGGGAAGGATGAAAGAAAATGGAAGATGAGAGCTGAAAAGCAGTTATCTGAGTACAACCCACATTGGCATTGGTAGATTATAGCTCACAGTGCATTCATTTTTAATGGATTTAGTAATTAATTTAGTAGTTGACGAAAAAACGCATGCTGCAGTGGTTTGACGAATTCTTGTGTGCTCCAAGTTGGGCCATCCAGGTTACATGGGCTAATGCTTGGCCTCTGAGCACCAGCAGCACTCAAGCTCTTTTTTTAACATTAGAAACTTGAGCTAACATTTTGCTTGCTTCTAAATAATGTCAGTGACTGTTGAATCAGGATTTGGGCTGAGACATTTGTCTGTAGCAAAGCATGAGCTGGCATACCCAATGTCACCAAAGAATGCTGTAAACAAAGGGAAATGGGCACAAAATGGCCTGAGCATCGTTGTCACAGTTCATGTTTCTGTGTGCAGTGCTGTACCTACAGACCGAGTCTCACCAGGGGACTAATTCCCAGTGGGCATTGTACCAAACACTAAGACTTTCTCTTGAAGAATTGCTTTCTGATCTTCACCCTTGCATTTCTTTTATTCAGCCTTATCTTCTTGGTTTTCTTTCACTGTAAGCCACCTTTCCCCATATTGTTATTTATTATTTCTTATACTCTAGACACCTCTATTTCCAGACAGTGATGAGCTCCTTCTCACACATACATTTGTGAGCCAGCCCTGTCTGTCTCCTCTTTCTCTGCAGCTTTTGACACCGTGCTGTTTAAACAACATGGGATTAAAATAACTAGAAATGTGCTAGCATTTTTAATCAGACAGAGAAGTCTGGGAGAGCTTCAGAGACGCTATGATTCACATAGAGATTTTGAGCAGCAATTTCAGGCCCATCCCAAGGTTTCTGAAACAAAATAAGCTGCACCTCATCCTCCACATTATTGCAACTTACACCCAGTCCTCAATTTGAAGTGGACAGAGGTAAGGTGCCTAAAAATAAGTAAAACATGTAAAACATGTAAAAAAGAAGGAAGCATCCTTGACAGATGTGACCCCAAGAGGGAAAAAGGTGGACTGAAGAGTTGATTAGCAAGATAATTAAACTAAACTGATTCCACTGGAAGTGAAACTGTCCCATAGAAAATTATGACCACAGCTGCTCCCCAGGAAGACACTAGTTCTTCCATTGCTCTGCCACTGGGTAGGTACTAATGCCATTTTTTTGTTACCCCATGGGCAAAGGACTGTATTGTCAGTCTCTTAATGCTCACCTTTCTTGGTTATGTGAAAGTCTGACAATGAAATTTATATTCATGATATTTTACTCCAACCACTGTAGCCGGCAGCAATGCCCAGCATGCTGAATGAAGTTCATGCTTTTTTTCACGTGAAGGTATCAAAATTAAATAACAAATTTACAATGATAGGACTGACGTCATTGGATTAACAGACACCTTTGTCGTTTGTTCTGATATTCCTAAATAAATCAACTTTTATTGATATTCTAAGTTTCAGCATTGCTTTGGCTTGAATTACATTTTAACAATGCCAGTATTTTCTGTTAAAGTTTAAATAGCCTCTCTTAGCAACAAAATGTTAGTTCTCACCTTCCAGCCACTTTCTGGCTGTCTGTCACAAACAACACATTCAGAGAAGTGAAATAAGCATGAGAGATGTTTCTGTATATGAATAAAGAGGAAATTTCAACTAAAGCCTCTATTTCAGTGGCTTATTGATTCCCCTATACCAACAGATGGGACAATCCCAACACTGCAATTACATCTGACATTAAAAAAAAATGCAGTTAAGGGCTGCTGCAACTAACAAAATTATAGAAGACATTACATGCTCTCTGTCCTTCAACGTCTAGTCTTCACTTGCGTGCTGCATATTTTCTCTCACTCTTCGAATCTGTCTGCTCAGAAAGTAGAGGTTCACTTGGCAATCTGCTGGCAAGAGCCAGTTCGTGACACAGCCATGTGTTTACTGCTGTCTTCTGCTTGGCCTTTGCACTAGGGAGGAGTGGCTTTTACTGACAGTGTATGAAACTCAGTGTCTGTCTTTTATCCTTTGACTACCTAGAAATGACCGGGAAATTGTTCTGGAAAGCTGTTTTTATATTTCTATTAGAAGAAGGTGCTGCCATCAAAGAAGCAATAGTGGAGAGCAGCCTACATGCCCACCCCAAAGCAGGAATCCAAGCCACTGTGCTGAAGTATGCTATGGAAGTGCTCTCAAGCTGTGGTCTGCAAGATAACAGGAGACTGGGTACATCTTTTCAAAAGGCAAACAAAGAACTTTTGGAAAACAAAATATTTTTAAGTGCCCTTTTAGCCTATTTTTTACTTGCTTATAAACAAGAAAAATTTTGAGGAACCCTCAGTTATTTTTTAAATGAGGTGAGTGGTCCCTTTATAAAAGCAATGAAGAAATACGGTGTGAAAGGTCTGGAGAGATCCTCTTCAGAGAACAGCAGAACTGATCAGTGATTTGCAAAGGCAAATGTGCTGGAGAGCTGGGACCTGGGACATCAGTCAGGTGGCTTGAAAAAAGAACCATCTTTCTTCAGAAACATCTACAGAAGACAAGGACTCCAGATCTACTTGAGTACAAGAATTTAGCCCAGTCAGTGTGAGAATAACTATCAGGACCAGACACTATATATTGCTGCAAATCAAATATGTCAGTTGAACCAGAACATTTCCTGCTAACCTTTAAGCTTAGATGGACTAAATGCTATCTATGCCTCCAAAAAGGAAGTTAACACTATTTTACAAGATACCTTTGAAAATATAAGCCACAGTACACTTACAGTCCCTCCTTTAATTTCATTTTGGAGAGAAAAGTAAGTAAACAGGATGGTAAAATTGCAGATTTAGTTGAGTAATGGGAAAGCAATCTTAACTATTCGGATCTGCAAATGTTGGCTACATTGTAGTGCCAAAAGGATATACCAGATCTGAAGTTGATTTCTAATTGGATAGTAGTTCAGCATATTTCTAATCCCAAAATAAAAAATGTGGATGAGGTAGAAAATGTGGAAGCTTTTCACAAGTTATAACAAATTATAAAAACAAAATAGTCTGTTCTGTATGGGAAGAAGCATAGTATTATGACAGACTTTCTCACAGCTCTGTTACAGGAGTGATTTTCTAGCTACTGATAAAAAGTGCAGCAGATGCAGAGAATTATTCAAGTGCCATTTTACCATGTAGTCCACTGTGTAAGTGGGCTGTGCTCTGACAATAAGCAGCAGGACCAGTTTGCAATCCACAAACATGTAATGTTTCAGGAGGAAGACTGAAAAAAATGAATCTACATGATGCTTTATCTCAAAACTGCATATTTCTTATTTTTCTCTGTCTCTTTTTTGGAGAATTCTAAGGGAAGAAAACTTCAGGTGCAGTAGCACTTCGTGTAAAGCTCATTCATTGACTGAGTAAATGCTTTAGTTTTGTCTGCCCTGTAAATCTGTTCTCTATTGGTTTAAATAATAGGAAGTGTATTGTGTATCTAGTCTTGCATAGAAATCTTAAACATTTTTTTAGATAGGAATTCTATTATAATATTTTATATCTTTTTTATGATTTTTTTTGTGTTTGTGCTTATATTATTACAATGATTACCATTGTCATTTCTTTCTTGATGACTGCTGATTGGTGTATAAGATGGAAAATCGGTCAGGAGTACAGATCAATTTTTATTTTCATTTTAAATAAATGTTTTGCAAATCTCAAGAGAGTAGAATCTTTCAGAACACACCAACATTTTTAAAAAAATAGAAAGAAAAATTTCTATTACTGTGGGAAAGAACTAGTAGAAAAAATCTGCTGAATTAAAAGAGAAAATGACAAAAGCACTGCTCATATAAAATCTTTCTTTGCTAGGAAAATGTTAGTACTATTTTAAATGCTGTGCATTTCATAATTGTGTCCATAAACACAACAAAGTTAATTTTATATAACAATCTGAATTGAGGCATTGACAAGATACTGAAAATGTTTTGAGAAAGAATGAGATGAATAGAGCCAAAACCAAAATATTTGGATGAATGGTCTTACTCTATAATGTGAAACTGTTCACTAACATGTTCACTTCATTACCTCCATTGAATTCCCAAAAATCATACTGGCATGTAAGAAGTAAATTCAAACATTACAACTAATGCTTTTACAAGTTAAAATGGAAACTTTCTTTCTTACACTAGTGTTTGTGCCAGGGAGCATCAAATGGCTGGCTGCTGCAATGAGGGAAGGTGAGCAGGAGCCAAGGTGACAGCAGGGCAGGAGGGCTCAGGGACCTCACCGAGCAGGGGGCAGGATGCTGAGCAGACGGTGTAGGGCAGGATCAGGCCCAGAGGCAGGGTGAGAGCCAGTCTTAGTCCCATGATCACCAGGCAAGTCTGCAGGGAGAAAGCAAGTCTGAGGTCAAGCCAGGAAGCCAAGACAACGCTGACTGGTCTCCTCAGGCTGTGCATTCATATTCCACAAACTGCTCAACACCGAACCACTTAAAAACATCTTATCCATTATCATTAGTTTTATATTAGCTTATATTATGTTTATTATTTCAGAGTAGATTGAATTCTTAACTAAATAGCATTTTAATTAATTGAAAAGGAGAGTCAGCACATTCTTTGAAAGCTCTGACTGTGGTTCTTGCGCGCATTGGCATGAACCACACACTTGAATATTCGTATCCATCACAGACATGCTGTGAAAAACAAATACCAGATTCCTTGAGAATGTTTGCCTATGCTGTAGGAAATCCAGGATGATTTTTCTGCTGTACCATTTTCCCATTTATCACAACTAAAAGACTTAACTCAGAACATCATGACTGCTCCAGGAGGCAACCTTAGAAACCTTCTGACCTAAGAATGCTTTTTTAGGAATTTATGGCAGGATTTTCTAGAATTTTTCCCTTTTAACAAGTGAGACAAGTTTTGAGGAGAAGCAGGAGTTGCTTTTCAAGAAATCTAATAACTGAAAAGAAAAATATCTAAAGCAGCTCTAAATCCTATGCGATGTAATTCACAATCTAAATGGGTAAGAATGCTGTAAAATAGTAGAAAGAAACAATTGTTCCTTGGCAGGTAGGAAACAGAGAGGTAAGGTGTCTTGCCCAGTATAAATTTTCTGAGTAACCATCTAGTACCTTACTCAGAAGGTTATTCTAAGCTTTTTAAAATGTGTTCCTCTTACTTTCTGTCCCATATCATAAACACTAGACAGCTGCTTGCATTCTCATAACTGTAAATCTTTAATTCTTCTTCTGTAATCAGTTTTAAACACTAGAGTATGATTTTGCTGTGATAAAGTTCTGGAAGCATAATATATAAATCTGTTTGTGATTTGTAAATGTCAGTATAAACGGTACTTGGGCATTTGATTACTGAATGCTTCAAGCATACAAACTAGTGTATTAAAACCTTAGCATTCTTGTCAGAATTATCTATTCTTAGTGCTTCTAAAAAAAATCCCTCCTATGCAGGAGGAATTTATTTCAAGATTTTTAAAATGTTCTTTCATTTAAGCTACTCTTTGTAAATTCCAGAATTTGTTTCAGCTGAAAACATACTCACATGGATCACATGCTCAAAGTAGTTTACCTCTTCAGTTTTCAGGGACAAATATGAAACAAGCAGAAGTCTGAAAGTCTTCCAGAAAATCCCAGTCATGGTCATAAACCAGCACTGAATGCAACTCCCACGTCCGTGAATATAAATAGTCAGGCTAAAGCTGTGGCTGTGAAATAAAAAGAAAACTCGCTCCATCTCACCTAACAAAATTTCAAATATTCAAAAAACCACTGCAAACAAGTATCATCTAGTCTCTGCTGGTAAAATATCCTGCTCTCTCCTTAAGTGATCCATTTCTTGCTCATCTTATCTTTTGATGGAGCCCCCCTCATCCTTCTTACTTGGATTATTGTCAGTGGAATTCACCTTTGCCTCCTTGCTGCTATCACTGAGTGACTTCTCTAGCAGACACCTTTTTGGTTCAGTACAGACAAAAAAATGAACATCATCTTCAGCTCCACAAGTTTACAATTTAATGTAACCTCGATGTAACCTTTTTTTTTCTGTATATTCAAAAATTGGCACTTGCACAAGGAGATGCAGAGCAGTGCAAGTTTCAGGCTCCATTTTCATAGGGGTACAAACTGGGAGGAGGAACAGCTCGAGCACCTTGCCACCCCTCCACGTGTTCCAGTCTCTTCTCTCAACATAGCTTGCATTGAAAAATATAAAACAAAGTTATGTACCATAGTTTTAAGCAGAACATTTGATTTCTCCTTTCTTGTCTAAAGAGGACTACAAGATTAGAGTTTATACTATTTTTCTCAAGGCTAATTCAGTAGTAGCAATAATGTAGTAAAGATGAAAGTAGATTTTTTTTTCACTGAATAATGTACTATCCCCAGTAAAACAATCGCTCTTGGATGAATGCAAAAGAATTTTTCAACAATCCGTATTACAAAGCTGAAAAAAAAAAGTGTAATTCCCAGGAAGTAACTCATTTTTGTTTTGTGATTTGTTTCTCCTTTTTCTTTCCTTGTTCCTGAATTTTAAGTTTGAGCTATAGCAAAGCATCTCCTTTTCATCTAATTTGCAACTGACAGCATGACACCTCTCTGGAGAAGGGTGGATACTGAACAGTCTCTTGATTTTTATTTTAAGAATATTTTGGTTTTGTTGGTGGGGTTTTTTTGTTTGTTTTTTCCAAATGAAAACAAAGGATAAGCAAGCATCTTATGTAGCATTACCTGTAGTCTAAAATTCTGTTATTTGTAGAAGTCTCACTGGATCCCTGAAGAAGAATAGTAACAGTCCCTCATATTCACATTCAATTAAATGAAAAAGCCACAGGAATCTTACAATTCTGCCATGGGGTAGTGGAAGGTTTCCATGGTCAGTGCAGGATATAATTAGTGAAAAACATTACTTTGGAATACATTGTCAGCAACCAGCAGGGGGAATTAGATGTTCACAGCTGCCAGTACACTTAATTTCTCACATGCAGCATGGAAAGTTTACTCCACTGCAGCTTGAGATCAAACAATGAACAAGAGTGAATTTACACGTGTGTATTTTGTTCTGTTTTTCTGAGGAAATTTGAAGCAGGAATTACAGTGCAATGCAGTATTAATGGACACATTCCTGTATACATTCAATTAGCTTACAGAACACAGTATAATCTTTTTAAGGAAAAAAAATAGATTTTCCACAAGAATTAAAAATGCGTTGCAGATGTGTTTGATCCTTGGTACTTTGTATGCCTCGCTTCTGCTTCTATAAAATGGATATAACATGGGCTCCTTGGTCTCCA
This sequence comes from Anser anser, assembly GCF_964211835.1. NCBI lineage: Eukaryota > Metazoa > Chordata > Aves > Anseriformes > Anatidae > Anser > Anser anser. The sequence goes on from NC_139726.1 coordinate 9,259,219, forward strand.
GGGCCTACTGAGCATTGCACTACCTCAATGCTGCAGTGGTGTCTTCCTTGGTAAAGGAAGAGAAAATGTTTTAAACCTAAAGAAGAGCCCTCAAACTGCTGAGACCTCTCCACACTCCCACATGAAATTCTTGTAATATCTCCTACCTTGGTTGTCAAAGCAAAGAGCACAGATTCAGTTTGGACAAATTGGGCATAAGTAGAAGAAGGAGGTGGGAGACTGTGGTGTGAGTCAGTGGTGGTCATTCTGAAAGTTAATGTTGAAGCACTGTAAAATCAGCTAGTAAAAAAATGTGATGTTTCACTACTGCTTCATGGATGAATCAGTGCATGATAAATCCAAGCCTTGCTTACCCCCTCCAAAATAGGAACTGTTGCATATGTCAACAAGGTTTATTGATTCCACAAAGGTTTCAGAATTGAAGAAAACTACCTCCAACATCCTGCTTGCACTCCCAGGGAATGCAGCAGAGAGAACCATACTTTGTGTAGCTGACTGCTCTAACTCTCCCATACAGAAAAGCCATAACTAACACTTCTGAAGGAAGTGCAGTAAGGACAAGCATTAAACACCCACAGAGACTTGGATTTGGTCCTAATCTATGGTCAGAATATTTTTACCTAAAAAGAACACTGAATCTCCATATAGGAAAGAAATAGGTGTAAATTTCTATAACCTAGGTGCATTTGGTAATAAAAAAAGTGGCTGACTGGGTTCAGCAGACAGTCTTGCTCCATTTGTAGGGAAGTGTAGATTTTTTTGTTTCCTTTTTTTCTCTCTGCAGCTAGGATAACCAGAAGAAAGACCCAGGCTGGGATGAAATAAGCACAGAAACTTTTTTTCCTCCCAAATTCAGAAAGATTATTTAAAAAAAAAAAAGTTCTCAAGCGTTTTGCATTTTGCATTTTTGAAAAATAAATACATATAATTGAAAGCAAAAAGAACATATACTTTTGCACTTAACTACTATTTGTACAATACTCAATTATGATACACTTGTTATTACAAAATTAAATAAATTGTTCAGCCTCACTAGTGAAAATCTACACTTGTGCATGCAGCGATTATAGCAATTTCAGATTAATGGCATACAGATTCCTGGTTATTAACAATATAACAGTTATGTGATTAGCATTTTCAATTAAGGAATACAATTCGTGAAGCTGATTAAGACAGCAGCACTCTCCATTGTGCACGTGCTGTATCTACAAGCTGTATAATCACCTGTAACACTGACGGAGGAGTTACTGATTAAGGAATTGGCCTCTACCCCTTGCCTCCTGCTGGTGATTGAAACCATGTACTAGACTTCTTAGTGAAGACTTTTTAAAATTGTTTCAGACATAAAATAAATTGATTCCTAGTTATTACAGGTTGTTGTACATTAAGCACACAAATACCCCTACAAACACTGCCTGCAATTAAAAGAAAATGCTCATACATTGAGTATCTCTGCTTGGCCAAAATTTTAAATCCCAAATCCAAACAGCCTCGGGGGGCTGGATCTCATCTGTCTGTTGCGTTACAGAAAGCCCACGGTATCATCTGTTTCCTGTTATGTATTCTTTGTTAGTTCATTAAGGGATAACATACACCGTGCCTCCAACAATAAACCTGCGGATTTAATCCTTACTTCCTACAAGCCTGAATGATGGCAACTTCTCTTCAAACATCAGACTGTAAAACTCCCAGGAGTGAATCTCTTGTTTCAATACTGAGGGCTCAATTTCTGGGACTTCACTAATCCACACTCCCTAATGTATGCACTACCAATTTATATAAGTTTCTTACTGCTCTCATACTGTATCAAAGCAGAGGTTTCGGTGACGTGTACGTCATCAACTTCTGCTGGGCTATGGAAAGGCAATTTGATGATGTCAGGTAGCCATTTTTATGGGCAGCCAAAATCAGGCAAAGACATGCTAACGCTGTCTGCTACACTAGACAGAGACTGATGACTACAGCAGATGCTGCACTGAAGAAAATCTGGAGGATTTTCAGGGAGGTTCTCCAGTCAAAAGAAGCTCACGGATACTTATCTTAGCCTTCATTGGTGATCTTTCTATGTCTTCATCAGAATTTACTTACCCATTTTTTGCACGAGCAGAGCCAGTACAAGTGAGGTCTATTCACATGAAATGAGCATTTCAATATAAATACCAGAAATTTTCACAGAGATATTGATCTTTGATTTAGCCCTGCCCCCATGTGGTCTCTTACAAAGTTTGCTTTTAATAAAAGTAACTGCCTAACTCACCTTCTATTCCTATTTTCAGCTTTCCCCAACCCCTTTTTCTTTAGGTTCAGCTTGGTCTACCTACCACCTCCCCTCCTTCCCATTTTTCATTCTGTTTCATTCTGGCAATTTCTAGTTAGATGTGTGCAAATATTCCCATCTTTTGTCTACGAGGTATGACAGTTGCTGCATTTTGGTAATCAGGTTTGGATTGGCAGTGAAATGTTAGATAGCACTACATTTCAGCAGAAATGCGTCACAGTTTTAGCACTAGATTGGCACTAGAAATGGGACAAATTCTCAGGTCTGTTTCTGTAGTTGAGCTCTGCTCTCAGGATTCTCTCTCTTCTTCCGTGTGTAAAAAAAAAAAAAAAAACAAAATAAAATAATAAAGTAGAAGCAACAGTAACCCAAGCTTGGCAAATTCTGTATAATAGCTGCCCCGATCTGCAGATTTTCACCAAATGGTGTTTGAAGTCATAGCATGAAACAGACAGGCACACTCTTTGCACCAAGGCACTGTCTCTCCTTGCACTCAGGGAGCATGCCAGATGGCATACTCCCCAGCTTCTTGCTTTTCTATTGCTTAAGACTCCATGGAGAAATGAAGAGAAGAAGGCTGAAAGGTCTGTTTATACCAGCACTGACAAGGGAGTTATACATGTCCAAGGGATCACAACAGAGGAGAGTAAGGAAGTTACACACAGTTCAGAAATAGTGCAAGTTAAACTCCATTTGCCTGTCTTACATTCCAGCATACACACACATCTACCAATGAAAATCACAGTATTTTATAGTGAAATAGAGAAGTTATTGAAATATATGTGATACGTATATATTTGTATTAGAAACTGAAATTTCAGCTGAGACTATGCAGTAGTTGTTTTTGCAGTGGAATTAATAGAACCTGACTTAAAACTTTAAAGTTACAGGTGGACACTTTAACAAAGGAAGCTTCTGATGATATACCCTGCTTCTTTTCTTAACAGGCTCATCTGGCAAAATATTGTATGATCTTCCTTACTGAATTACAGTTCACTGCAGCTCCTGAGGTACAGGACAGTTACCCTACACTCAAAGAGACTGCATTCAGGCTTCTCTAACCTATTTTAAAGGGTTCTAATGTCCCACGTCATCGCTGGAGACACCATATATCCTAGTCAAATAACAACTGTACTTCTAAATAATAGCAAACTATTTTTTAAAAGCACAAACATGTGTTTCTCCAAAATAATTTCTTCTCAGAAAATGCAGTAGCTTTTTGCAGACACCTATCTGCCAACCACATTCCTGCCTTCTGTTCTGTCATCTTGACACCAGCTCTACACCTAAAAACCTAGAGATAAATGCTGCCTGTGAAGTTGCCTGACCTCCTACTCTGATCAACAAACAGAGGTCATTCTTTCCTTTTTGCTAGCAACACACTACTTTTTTCCTGATACCTTTGTAGTCCCAGGTCCATGGACCTCTTTGCTGGAGGGATTCCACCTTTACTGATTCCACCTCGTATCTTTGCAGAAAGATTTTGCTCTCCATCCTCTTCTCCAGATGCACCACACTGATCCATCCCCAGGAGACTCTTACAGCCAAGTATTCGTGGATATACTTCTCTTCAGTGTCCATTTCTTCATTTCAGGAACAGAAAAACTACATGATGTCTTGAAACAAGCAAAGTAGAAAAATCTCCTATGTAAAAGAAAGTATATTCCTCTTCCCTTCAAGAAGTTGACTGTGTTATGCCCCAGCATAACCTTAGTACCAGTCAGAAATAGTTATAAATAAGTACTTCTGACTACAGATGCTGACTTCTGATGATAAACTACTTAATCATTAGCTAATGGCTCTCTTACAGTCAGCTATACCAGTGCCAGTGTCTGCTGGCTCAAGCTGCCCTATGTGCCCTTGTGTTAATTACTTTGACTAACTACAGGAGAGACTTATTAAATTTACTGATTGCAGTGTCCATAAACCAATATTTTCTAATTCTTCTACATCAATAAGCAGAGTACTGCTCTCTTTAGCACTGATTATTTTTTATTGGCTTATACAGTCTTTGTGCAAACTCAGTGAAATTACCCTTTGTTTACAGGGCCAACACAGGGCACGCCAAGATTCAGTTGTGCGTACTTTTTATGGCCCTCTCCAGGGGGCAATTTTTCTTCCAACTTCAAGGTTTTAGCACTTGGCAATCACTAAAAAAGGCAAATATCAGATACCTTTGGTATTTTAATATATAGAACCATTAAAATATCTACCTCATTCCAGTTACATCTTCTTCCAATTTCACTGAACCATTCTTACAATTTACAGAGATGCTGTAACAGTTCAGACATCATGAACAGTGCCATTCTCAATTTCTTTCAAGAACAAGACAATGCCATATCATCACTGGGTATCAGTACACCCCTTGATCTGTCAATTATGAAAAGAAAAACATTAGTGAAGTCAGACACATCTTCAGCATTACTAATTTTAATGCCAGTATATTTGTTAGTTTGCATGTGTATATCAGGAAATAAATTATTTCAATCTGCTTCTATATTATATTTTCCATCCTCTCCCATCGCTGACTAATTTCTAAAATTCCTGTCTCTTCATTTAACCACAGGTTATTGCATTTTGGTCTTCCAAGACTGAAACTTTAAATGTTATCTTTGTTTAGCATATCTTGTACTCCAAATGTCACCCTTCTGCCAGGTGCATTAAACTTTGGTCTTTGAGGTCCAGAGTTGGTGACTGCCTTTCTCCACTTTTAATTAGTGTAATTGCTTATCTCTGTGCTTCACCAGTTGCTGTTGGTAGAATCCGGAGAAGGGAGCTGTACAGTATTGCTTCCATTACCACAAGGTAACAAACCCAAGGATTCACATTTATTTGAAAGACAATCTGAAATGGAACAACTCTAATTTCTGATGCCTCTAACGCATTATCTTCCCTTTCTGTAATTCCCTTTAGCTCTTGTGATAGTTGTCTTGAGTAAGAGTCTGTGTGGCAGCACAGCCCAGACTGCTCAGTACAGGAGGATTAAGGGGTCATTAAACACCTTGGTACTCAGTTCTGGAGGGAACACAGCATAATTAGGATAAGGACCCAAGGCTTTCTAAGGTACAGTAACTTCCCCTTACTGCTTTGCTTTATAGCATTGCCTAGAATTTCAGCAGAGCTCCAGCCTTCTCTAACAATCATTTGCAGTTCAAGTGCCCCTGCACAGTGTGCCACATACTTTGCCAAGGAGCTTTCAGAAGGCAACACCTGATTGTACCTGAGCTGAAAGAACTTTTCACTGCCAAATGAGAGAACCTTAGAGACATTTACCTTTATTTGGAGTAAGGAATGTTAGATCACAATACATTTTTAAAAGTTATTTATACTGAAAATTATTTGTAATGTATTCCAAACATGAACAAAAGACCAAATTACTACACTACAGTTTTGTCACCCATCTGGTATTTCAGCAGGCACAGGAATGTGATAGTTACCTTGTATCATCATGCAGCACAGAGTTTTGTGAGTCCATGGTGTTCTGGAAGTATGCCAGGCAATAAAATAATTTTGGATTTGGACGTGAGACAGAAATAAATTATCCTGAATATTAAAGAAGAAGAAAGAAATAGAGTTGACAAAAAAAAAAAAAGGAACATAATTGACCATGCTAGAATAAAAATCACAGTGTTTTAGAAATTACTGGTCATTTTTCTAATACTGCAGCTAGAAAGATACTGAAGAACCTAAAACCAAATGGCCTTATTTTCAGTGATTCTGGGCATTCATTCATGCAGCTAGAGTGGTTTCTGCTCAGTTTATCTGCTATTTCTTTCCTTGTACAAGAAATAATTTCCCACACTACTGTCTGTCACCTCTCACAGTGTTATGACTACAAGCCATCAAAACCTTACAATGAAGCAGATTTCTATTAGAAAATGATGATTAGTTAAAAAAATGCATGTTTTATGGCGAAGGCACAGTTTTTGAAAATTTCTTAAAGCTTTTCTTCTCAGAACCTGGGTCAGGCTTTTCAACTTTGGAGTATACCCAACTTGCAATCATTTATAATGGTTCACCCAAGGAACCAGAAGACTTAAGAATCCCATTGTGTATTAAAGATTTTAGTGTCAAGGCAGTACTTGGGATTTAATATATCTAGTTTCTCTGTCACAAAACCACGATATTGAAAACTACAAGCTTTCTACTTCAAGATAGTGATATTAATAATTAAATAAATAAATAAAAATATCAGGCCTACCAACTCATATCTACAATTGTCTAGTCACAAGACTAGATTTCTCAGTTTCACTGCTGCTTTTGGGAGAGCTTACATCCAGAATTTTGATGGGGTTAACTCAAAATTGAGGTGGAAATCATAAAATGTGTTTTAGCCAAACCTTAGAGTCCTGAGCAGAAACTTCTACGTCCATAGGACAACTACCTCCACCCCAGTCTACCTTGCCTAAAAGAATGAAAGGCCCATATCCTAACTTCCCCTCCAGACATTTTCCAAAGCTCACTCTGCTTTACTTCTCCCAACACTTCCTCAACTAGGAGTTGGACTCGATGATCCTTATGGGTCCCTTCCAACTCAGGATATTCTATGATTCTAACTACCTGATCAAAATTATTTACCCCAAAGATTCAAAAGTTACTGACTTCTAAAACCTTCCCTCTACAAATGAATCAATAGAAAAAATAATAAAATAAAATACATAGCTCATCACTCATTCCCATCACTCATTTACATCCACTGAGAGTGATCAGAAAAACAGAGACACTCTCAATGTTGTAAGCTTCCCAGGACACACGCCAGATGGAATACCATGTGTATGGATAGATACCTGTACATCAGAGGTCTCCAAAAGCACGACATAAAAAAAAAAATCAGTTAACACATAGGCAAGGTAGGCAATGCTTTTTATATAAATTTAAGACCTCAGGATACATTTCTAAAAGTGGCTTAAAATGTTAACTGTGATTTTCTTTTTTCCTGTTTCTTAATAGTCAGTATTGATTGGCCAGCCTTAATATAGCACTGTGCATGCAAACTAGGTACAAAATTGTTGTTAGCACTAGAAAATCACCTGCCGTTAAGCTGCATACTGCAGATGCAAATTTAGCATGCTCATAAATGGAAAGCTTGAGAGGAGTACAGAATGTCCCTAGAACTACAGCTCAGAATATTAATCAGCTTGAAATATATTTAGACTGAATGAGATGGGATTAATAATGTCTCAGAGATAATAGATCTTTTTTCTTTAGATAGTCAATCCAGGTTTTACTTTATTACTATTTTATAGCTGTTTGGTGGGCCATCTGAAACAAATGGGAGGTTCCAAAGTTTCCTAGTGAGCAGTTTTGCCCACATTTCAAGACCTCTCATCTCAAACAGCATTCGTGGTCCCAGCTGAGCAGTGAAAGGCTGAGTGAGCAAAAGCATTTCAGGGCGAGATTTCCAAAGGCTGGCTCATGGCATTGGCTTAGACTCAGAAAGCCCTTTGCTTCTCCCCACCCACATCAAGGCTGGAGGGCTCTTAGTGACTTACCCAGGATGATTCTTCCTCACCACGCCAGCACTGCCAAATTCTCCACTGCACACTGACATGGCTTCAGTAGGAAAGGCTGAGAGGAAGGGTACCTCCAGAATCCAGTGGTTACAGTGCCCTCCTGGAAAACAGAGATACAGACTCAAAACCTTTCTTTGTATGCAAAGGGCAATTTGCTAAACCAGCTTTCCTGATGTATGCAACCTGTGCATGACGTCAGAGGACTCATACCCCCTCCTCTTCATCCTGGAAAGTGAGGTCATGTACTAAGAGAAGGTCTAAGGTATTGGGGGTGTTAAACACAGCGCAGTGCAACAGCTGTGCTAGCTGCTGTGAATCAACCTGAACTAAGGCTTCTTGCCTCAAAAGGCTGCAATCCAGCCTCGTCTTCTCCCATATTTTGGCTACATGCTTCACATACTCTGGCTCTAACACTTGACTTATCCCTGAGTGAGTTGGTGCATCTGATTGAATGTGAATGATATGCAGGAGAGAAAGTTGTCTGTTTTTTGCTGAATTGGATATCTGTGGGCTTAGTAAGCAAAATGTTCTCACTAACGGGACCACACATCAGCACAGATGGCAGAAGGGAAGCAGGGGAGGATACATTTTGGACTAAGCAAGGAGTGGGACATCTCTGGTCACCAAGTCAGCTTAGCAGTCTCATGAAACCTTCCCACAGATCCTTTTTTAAGTCTGAATCCAAGATGAGACACCCCACTTGTCAGTGTCGATCTAAAGTTAAGAAGCTCTCTGAACAGCACAATTATTCTTTATACTTCCTCCATCACATGCTTAACTCAGCATTCTCACATCTCCTGCAGGCACCAGGTTACACGTTTCAAAAAGAGCTTTACCTGAGACTCAGATCTCTAAGGGCATTTAAGTGGATGCCTCCCACTGTTTTCAATTAAAAAGTCAAGAGCTTAAATACCTCTGAAAATTTCATCCTGTAAGTCCTCTTTCTGTAGCTCAGCACTCAAGGTTTTACTTCCTAGGCCAGGGACTACCATTTTTAGTTACAAAAGGCTTACATTCAGACTTTACTGATGGCATAAATGCAAGATTTCAATTTCTGAGAAGTGATTTTGAAATATGAGATAAATATGCCACAGTTCCTATGCAGCATGGTTTCCAACTTCTTTTACTGCTGACTATCATCCTAAAATGAGATTTTATACAACCCAACCTAAAAATGGAAGTTTATAATAGAATTGCTGATAGACCCTTTGTAATATGTTATACATTAATGTTTTTAAAAGTCCTTGCTTGCAATCTAATTAAAACACACACACAGAGGAGAATGAAACATGGCCACTAAGACAGTTTTTTCACCGTGAAAAGATCTTAGGGTATTTCCACTTAAATGCATTACCTGAGGGTAATTCCCCTTTCAGTTGCCAGCAAAAAAAAAGTGTTATCTTGATAAAATAAAATTGCCTCAAGGAACTTGACAAAAGTTGAACTCTTCTACTAATGAGATTTTAATGAGCTACCCAGTGAAGATGAGAGAATTACAGCAGGATTATTACTTTTCTCTTTTACACCTACTGGTGTATCATGATGGACCAAATATATCTCTACGAATGTATCTGGTTTTCTTAATGGTCTTACAGTAGGGCTTAATTAGACCTTGTACTTTTTGTTGCAATTCTAAATATTAATTACAAAAACACCTTTGTTCTTTCTTCTAAAGAGCAATACCTGTTACTCTTAACACTGAGTCAACCAAGCGGATGCATTTTCCAGCTTTAATATTTAGCTAGTGTTGGCCAAACAACCTCATTTCAGTTTGTTTTTCATCATGAAAAATTTCAACACAAAGCACAACTTCATCTTAACTATGCATTAATTACAATACTTCAGCCTTTCTTCCCAGAAATCAAAAAGGATTGGCTTCTTCCTGCCTCTCACCTTCCTATCCCAAATTCTCAGCTTATTTTGTCAGTTTGCTCTCCTCTGAGGATGGACCTGGGCAGATTCAGCACGCTAGCATGCATGGATCAGAGACGGCATGAAGAATGCTCATTCTTCCATGGGTTGGCCAACATGTCTTGTTATCAGGATTATGATCATACAGATTCGGGTGCAGAAAGGAATTTTCCTTAACATGGACTGACAAGGATCTCGCGATTATGAGGGGAGAAACAAGAAAAACAGAAAGAAAATTATCTCCTGTGGTGGTTTTACTCGGGTGGGCAGCCGAGCTCCACCACAACCGCTCTCTCATTCCCCCTCCTCAAAGGGGAAGGGGGAGAAAAATACGATGCAAAGTGCTCAAGGGTTGAGATAAGGACAGGGAGGTCACACAGTAATTATCATGACAGGCAAAACAGACTCAGCATAGGGAGATAGTAAGTTTTATTGCTTATTACTAACAAGCTAGAGAAGCGAGAAACAAAGGAAAGAAACCAAAAAGGCCTTCCCCCCCATCCACCCTCTTCCACCTCCTCCCCCTGAGTGTCGCTCTGAAGGCATCTGGCAAATGCAGAAATATCAGGAGTAAGACAGGAAATATATTCTACAAAAATACCATTCAGGGAAAAAGCAAAACAAAACAGAACAAAAAAAGTTTCAACATGTCTCCTTCCCTCTAGAATTAGCCCAGCTGTTTCACATGGAGCTTATCTTGACCTAGCACTATTTCTCGTTCAAGTTTGTCTTGTGGTGAGACACTAAAATATCTGTTAAAAAAAAAAAGTCACTATCTGCTAAGAATGTGATTAGAAGCTAAGCAGGCCTTCATGTATCACTGATTTTGATGTCTGTAGTATCTCAGAGGACAAGGAGATGAAAAACTCAGCTTTTTAAAACTTCTCAGAAAAGTGCATCAGGCTTCACTTCCAGAAAATGTTTAAAATGTATTTATGTCAGTGAGACTTAAACGTGTGCTTACACTTTGCTGAATAGAGATGAGGAAAGCAACAAGGTTTAGGAGTAGAGGAAGGGCTGCCCATATGAAATGAATAGCTAAAGCCAATTTAATGGTAATTTAACAGTTCCTGCTGCCCCCCAGCAAGCTTATAGTGAAGTGAAACATAGGAAGTATGTCAACACAGTCAATGTGTTATATCATCTCCTATGCATCTCAGAAATAGATGGATCTTCAACCAGTGTCACTTGTCACCCTCCATGGTACTTCCTAACTCTATAGTTCAAAACAGATTCTAAGGACTGAGGGTACTCTGATCTCAGAAATACCCATTAGATCTAGATTTTCTGATGTTGACTTCAACTTGTTATCAATATGTCACCTATTTACTCATGTACAAACCCCTTTGGATACTTTATTCAGGGATTTATTCTGTACCATGCAGGTCTCCTTACCATGTCACCCACAGAATGCCAATTGCTGTTACTGGCATTCCTGAATGCTGTTACTAGAAGACTCCAGTTCCTTCTCTCCACACCCTCTCCCCAAGAAAGACAATGGGTGCACAGGGGAAAGGACTGCTGTGGGTATTCCCACTAACTGCAGGAGACACAATAAGAAGTGATTCTTATTTGGTACCTGACAAATTATGCTTCAAATCAATGAGAATCTCAACACTCACCTCAGTGGCAATAAGAAGAAGTAATCTTCTTTTATACTTAAAAATCAAGGGAGAAGAAGAAAGCAATTCTTCTTTAATCTAAGCTATTTTTAGACATCTCCAGCCTCTACATACTTTTAATTCAAGATTCTCTTGTCTCCTGCCGTAGCAATTTTTAATAATAAATAAATAAATGCTACCACAAAAGTAAAATAAATAAAATAAAATAAAAACTATGACATACTAATTACACACATAATTTGGGAGGAAATTGAATTGCTATGATCACTGACAGGGAAAAACAATATGACACGGTATTTGTTCAGAACAAATATAAAAGTAAAAGCCAAGAACAAACAAGATTAACATTTATCTTTGAGCTCATAGGTTGCTGGTTTTAATTAGAAACAAATAGACAAACAGACTCAGCAGAAGCTGACCACCTCAAATAGTTCAGAAACAACTTCTTCATGTCTCTTCAGAGAATATTTACAATTGCAAATCAAATCAAAGGAAAAAAAAAAAGAAAAAAAAAGGAGTAGCAGTAGCCTCCTCCAGTCAGAATAAAACCCAGTTCTATCAGCAGTATTGAAGCTATTTTAGGTATTTTGAATTAGTAAGTCCTCTTACACCAAAATCAACAAGAAAGATGGTTAACTATTAATTTTTACTAGGCACTCTAATATGTAATTTTCAAAGAATTTTAGAAATAAGCAAAGTGTTATTTGCTTCCTCTTACAGAAGGCTACAGCACAGAGAGATGCAATGTTACCCAAGGTCAGGAAGGTTGGCAGCAGAGCTGGAACAATGTCCAGTGGAGTGTAATATTCTATGGTCCCCTAATCCAGAAGGCAATCAGGAGACACCACTGCCCCTTGAGAACTGGTTTGGCCTGAGGAGCTATTTATACTACTGAAAACACCCTTAATCAGCTAATCTGGATGCTGTGCAGTGAGGAATTTTATAGGCAACTGACAGAAGTTGCAAAATCGTCGGCGCTTGTCCTCGTGGGGGACTTCAACTTCCCGGACATATCCTGGAAACACAACACGGCACAGAGAAAGCAGTCTAGGAGGTTTCTGGAGAGCGTGGGAGATAGCTTCCTGACGCAGCTGGTCAGTGAACCTACCAGGGGTGGTGCCCCGCTAGACCTTCTCTTCACAAACAGAGAAGGACTGGTGGGAGATGTGGTGGTCGGAAGCTGTCTGGGGCAGAGTGACCACGAAATGGTAGAGTTCTCTATTCTTGGCGAGGCCAGGAAGGGGACCAGTAAAACTGCTGTCTTGGACTTCCGGAGGGCTGACTTTGAGCTGCTCAGGACGCTGGTTGGCCGAGTCCCTTGGGAGGCGGTTCTGAAGGGCAGAGGAGTCCAGGAAGGCTGGGCGCTCCTCAAGAAGGAAATCGTGATGGCACAGGAGCGGTCCGTCCCCACGTGCCCAAAGATGAGCCGGCGTGGAAGAAGACCGGCCTGGCTCAACAGAGAGTTGCGGCTGGAGCTTAGCAGAAAAAAGAGGGTTTATAATCTTTGGAAAAAAGGGCGGGCCACTGAGGAGGACTACAAGGATGTAGCGAGGCTGTGCAGGGAGAAAATTAGAAAGGCCAAAGCTCATCTGGAGCTCAATCTGGCTACTGCCGTTAAAGACAACAAAAAATCCTTTTACAAATACATCAACGCGAAACGGAGGACTAGGGAGAATCTCCATCATTTACTGGATGCGAGGGGAAATCTAGTTACTAAGGATGAGGAAAAGGCTGAGGTGCTTAATGCCGCCTTTGCCTCAGTCTTTAGCGGCAATACCGATTGTTCTCCGGACACCCAGTGCCCTGAGCTGGTGGAAGGGGATGGGGAGCAGGATGTGGCCTTCGCTATCCATGAGGAAATGGTTGGCGACCTACTACGGAGCTTGGATGTGCGCAAGTCGATGGGGCCGGATGGGATCCACCCAAGGGTACTGAGAGAACTGGCGGAGGAGCTGGCCGAGCCGCTTTCCATCATTTATCGGCAGTCCTGGCTATCGGGGGAGGTCCCGGTTGACTGGCGGCTAGCCAATGTGACGCCCATCTATAAGAAGGGCCGGAGGGCAGACCCGGGGAACTATAGGCCTGTCAGTTTGACCTCAGTGCCGGGGAAGCTCATGGAGCAGATTATCTTGAGGGTCATCACGCGGCACTTGCAGGGCAAGCAGGCGATCAGGCCCAGTCAGCATGGGTTTATGAAAGGCAGGTCCTGCTTGACGAACCTGATCTCCTTCTATGACCAAGTGACGCGCTTGGTGGATGAGGGAAAGGCTGTGGACGTGGTCTACCTTGACCTCAGTAAGGCTTTTGACACCGTTCCCCACAACATTCTCCTCAAGAAACTGGCTGCTCGGGGCTTGGACTGGCGTACGCTTCGCTGGGTTAGAAACTGGCTGGATGGCCGGGCCCAGAGAGTTGTGGTGAATGGAGTCAAATCTGGTTGGAGGCCGGTCACTAGTGGAGTCCCCCAGGGCTCGGTACTGGGGCCGGTCCTCTTTAATATCTTTATTGATGATCTGGATGAGGGCGTCCAGTGCACCCTCAGTAAGTTTGCAGATGACACCAAGCTAAGTGCGTGTGTCGATCTGCTCGAGGGCAGGAAGGCTCTGCAGGAGGATCTGGATAGGCTGGAGCGATGGGCTGAGGTCAACTGCATGAAGTTCAACAAGGCCAAGTGCCGGGTCCTGCACCTGGGCTGCAACAACCCCAAGCAGAGCTACAGGCTGGGAGATGAGTGGCTGGAAAGCTGCCTGGCCGAGAAGGACCTGGGAGTATTGGTGGATAGTCGGCTGAATATGAGCCAGCAGTGTGCTCAGGTGGCCAAGAAGGCCAACGGCATCCTGGCCTGTATAAGAAGCAGTGTGGCCAGCAGGTCTAGGGAAGTGATTGTGCCCCTGTACTCGGCTCTGGTGAGGCCGCACCTCGAGTACTGTGTTCAGTTTTGGGCCCCTCGCTACAGGAAGGACATGGACGTGCTCGAGCGAGTCCAGAGAAGGGCGACCAAGCTGGTGAGGGGTCTGGAGAACAAGTCTTACGAGAAGCGGCTGAGGGAGCTGGGCTTGTTCAGCCTGGAGAAGAGGAGGCTCAGGGGCGACCTCATCGCTCTCTACAGTTACCTGAAAGGAGGCTGTAGAGAGGTGGGGGTTGGTCTATTCTCCCACGTGCCTAGTGACAGGACGAGGGGGAATGGGCTAAAGTTGCGACAGGGGAGTTTTAGGTTGGATGTTAGGAAGTACTTCTTTACCGAAAGGGTTATTAAGCATTGGAACGGGCTGCCCAGGGAGGTGGTGGAGTCACCATCCCTGGAGGTCTTTAAAAGACGTTTAGATGTAGAGCTTAGGGATATGGTTTAGTGGAGTACTTAGTGTTAGGTCGGAGGTTGGACTCGATGATCTTGAGGTCTCTTCCAACCTAGAGAAATCTGTGAATCTGTGAATCTGTGAATCCAAAACAGCATATTTTAAGTTCTTATCCCAAGCACCTAAGTAAACAACAAACATGTTCCATTGCCTGTTAATTTTCCCTCTATACTCATCTACAGATGCACCATCTTTACCATTCTCTACCTTACTCAGTACATTTGCATTATTTAAAAAAAAAAATGTGGAAATAATTTTTCATAAGCTACACAAAATCAGCCCTTCTCTAAGATGATACTGTTTCCAGTGTTTGGCTTCTCCACTCCCCCACGTTACAGATACTCTAAAATGGCAGAGGGACTCTGTTGGATATGATTTATTGCCTTGATTTATTGAACTGAGCAATGACAGAGCTCCCGCTTGACAAGTTTTCGTTTCTTCGTGGCAAGTAATTAGCCTTCATATTGCCAAAGGGCTCTTCAGCTGCCCTGTCAATGCTGTTCCAACCTAATGAAAATACAGCATCTTATCATAGTAAGACATTTACATTATTCACATACTGCTTTCCAGTGGCCTCTCATTAGCTCCAGCCTGCTTAACTTTGCTGGTTTATTTGCTGCAAAAGAACAGAAAAATACTCAGGAAGGAAAGATATCATTCAGCTGCAACCTTGTCTTGCTGCTGGGCTAAATCAAAGTCTTCTGACACCCCTATGCCAATGATTTTAAAGAGACTGTGTGAGGATACATAATCTAACACACAATTTGAGCAATACATTTACTCATTTGCCTTCATGCAGCTGCATCTTGTTATTTAGCACAACCCCAAATAACAGGTAGTGTTATAATCCACACCTCATCAGAGTCATAGTCCCTTTCTACTTTGTCCTCCCGACAGGCAGTTTACAGCTATCTGATCCCAATGTTGAATTCCTCTCCTGCCAAGCTGCCAGCTCTCTAGCCAGCAAACAAAATCTATAACCACATCCCTGCCTGTCCCCTAACTACCTGGGGATGTGATAACTGACAGTAGTTCAACAACCTTGCTAACTCTTTCAGGCTGGGACCAAGCCCTGCAGGCAGACAATCCCGATGGGATGGAAGAGGAGCTGTGATGGCATGGTATGCAGGCCACAGCTCTGCCAGCTTTATAGAGAGGGAGATGGTCTGTTAATCCCGTCAGATCCCACAAACAGTGCTTTGTCCAGACTAGTATTAACATCCCACTGGATGTTTGTAAAATATAAAGTGCCTCAACACCTTAGAACATGTCATGCACAGACCTACCCAAACGAATAGCCAGTGCAGGTGCCAAGAGCAATTTTGTCTAGCAGCAGAATCTTCAGCAAGGCCGTACAAGGCCATCTAGTCAGTGATCATTAGTTAGGAAGATGGTTACATCTGTGTGCAAGAAAAAGCATATGTTGAAAGTGAATAGACAACCTGACAAAATATATGAATTCAGCTGGGCTCTTTTATAAATTTACAGGAATACTAAATCCTTTCAGAATGTAATTTATCTTCTTTATCTTTCCAACTCACAGATTAGGATTATTTTAGAGCACAACAAGTTATTTCATGATTTGCCTTGGCTTTCTCCTGTTCTGTTTCCCCCACCTGGCAATAAATTTTGTTCTTGTTTCTCAGAAAACCCACGACACAAGATCATTGGTCTTTCCATTGACTCTCAGCCTGGACTGCTGGAGAGAGCAAGGAGGAAGCAAAGCATCATTAAGAAACTACCGAGGGAAATATATATATATATATATACATACATATATATATTTCCCTGGAAAGGATGAAAGGATGCTGGAGAAGTATGAATATCACCTTGTGAACTTCAAAGCTCTCAATGGATTGCTCAATACCTAGCCAACAATTTCAGTCTACCACAAACAAGTAGAAAAAAAAGGGATGAATCCTGCTAGGAAACCAGCATCTGGCAAAGATACTGCTTTAAAAAGCTATTTTCTTTGCAAAAGCTATCTTTCTTGCTTACTAGCCAATGGGTTATTCAGTGTGTTTAAATTCAAGAAGCTAACTTGCATCTGGTCTGCTGGAGCCTTATTCAGTTTATGCCAGATAATGGTCTAACTCTAGGTGGATGCAAAATTGTAAAATGGGGGATAAGGCCCCCACAACCATGTTATGCTGTGGCCTTCCTCAGATCCTTCCTTCCCCAGGAGACATGAGGAGGGGAAAGCAAGTCCCACTGCCCTCTGCTTAATCCTAACAGAGGAAGATAGTGAGGAGAAGGTGAAATGCACTTTCAATCTCTGCTATCCCACTGGATTGCACAACTGAGAAATACAGATGGTAATATTCATGAACTGGGCATGTGACTCCCAGCACATTCCCCACCACTAAATGAGAGATAATAGAAAATAAAATTGTCCCTTAAATCCCACATTCTTCCTCACAGATCTTTTGGGGATGCTAAAGGCACGTGCAACTCTTAATTCTTGTCCATCAAAAGGTTTTCTGCTTCTGCCTTTCACCACCCATGGTATGAATAGCCTGCCTGTTACTTCTTTGTCCAATTTTATCTTTCAGAATAAAAACTTTCTGAGGTAAAACTCCTGTCCAGAAGATCAAAGCCTAAAATGGATATGGCATTCTGTCTGCTCAGGTTTATTTTTACTGGTATTGCCTTTGATACTAACACTGCATCTTCCTTTCAAACTGAAAAGCACCTAGAACATTTTCTACTGCACATTAAAAAAAAATAATCATCATCATAAAACATTGCTTAGGAAGCAGTGACCAACAAAAATAGAGCTGTCCTACAAACATGTATTCTGCCAAAAAATAAGTGTTGATTAAATTCCTACTATACACTTTAAGTGTTGTTATTCCAGCTGTGAGCAACTGCATGTTTCATCTTGAGCTTGCTTTTCAAGGCACTACTAATGCCTTAGGAGGGTCTTTAGTCATAGCTCCTTGCTTATTTCAGAAATTTTCCCATGCTGTGCTATTGTGCATAAAGGAACTTTGGAAACTGTCAGAAGGCAGATATTGGGCTTCTAACGCTTGGGCCAAAGCCTGCAGATAAGTAGGGCTGCAGTGACCAAAGTAAACATGCTATATTTCTTCTAATTGCTTTTTTTTCATTTTCAATCTGAATATTCAGTGATAAAAACCTATTGAAATGTCAGGGTAGGGGAAGGAAGAAGAGTGAGAATAGAAAAGTAATTACTTTCTGTGGGCCTTTTCCAAGTTTGCTTAAGCACTAAAGGAGGTTCAGTGGCAAAGCCTTGGAAAGGAGCGAAAGTCCTGCGTTTTCATCTGAAAGAGTGAACAGGAAAAGATAAATATGCTAAGCTTGCCTAATACTTAAATCCTAAATATAAATAGGGAAAAAAAAAAAAAACGTTGAAAGTTATGGGAAAATAAAGTACATTTGTAGGGATTTTGATGACTAAAGAATAATTTGGTAAGCTCCTTCTGTTCTTCCCTTCTGACCACTTTATTATCAATTTCATTCTTACTGTCTATTAAACTTCTATGCCACTCCCGTAAGCACTGAGGAGCTTTCTTGCAAGCAGAGAACTTTATAGAAGATAAAAGAGGGTTCCCCAGGATGTGGGTGTTTTGCAGTCTCATTGATGCCTTTTTGTCTCTCTGTTCTGCTTTTCCTTACAGTTTTTCTCCTTACACTACGACACTTTGTTACGTTTCTGCTATCTCTGACAGCCTCATTCCTGCAACTCTTTTTTTTTCCAGAGAGTTTCTTTCTCTTCCTGTGCCATATACTTCATTACTTCTTCCTTTGGCCACATCAAAGGACATCTTTCTCAATTCCCTGTGATGAGGGGTTGTCATTCGCTGTTGCATTTAACCCATCCCCAATCAGTGTTGTCATTTTTCTTCTCAAGTTCACTCTACCATTCAACTTAAACCCAGAGTTGTTTGCAACAGTCCTCAATCTGGTTTCCTCATGTACTTTCAAGTACAGCCTAACTGTGAAGAGGTATCCTCAGAGATGACAATTCATGTCTAGCAACCAGTCTCTGAAAAGCTGTTTGTACTCAGCCTGGCCCAAGAACTTGTGAAAAAGCTATTTATCAGTGAATTCTTTCAGTTCTGAATATTGTCAAAGATCTCTGAGACTAATGGTCCAATTTGCTAAAGGTGGGGTTCAACCAAGACCTAGATGTGCAGATACAGGTGCCAGCTTAAAGGCAATGGCAGTGTAGAAGGTGAGCACTACCTATTATTGGATTTTGACAGGCCAGCACTGGCACTGAGTCCTACAAGCTGCTGAGTTAGTAATGAGTACAGGATGGGAACTAAGACATCCCTCAGGATAAGACTGATGCCCTTCTGAACCAGAGATATGAAGAATCTATTCTCAGAGAGGCCGAGTCAAGAGGAACTGCAGGTAATCAGCATCACTTAACAGCTTTTCCTCCCTAAACAACCCACAAATGTGAATCCCTTTGGATTGTTTAGCTTCTGTGAATTACCAGCTGTGTTCATCAGAAACCTTTTAAAGTACACCTTTCTCAAGCATACTCTAGCAAATATATATATATATATATATTCTTCTGCAGAGTTTAACTACAGTGATATTTTCAGCCCACTAATGTCTTACAGCCCACCGTGCAATACACGAGTTTAATATAGAGATTCTGCTTGCTGAAGAACAAATACAAAAAAAAAAACTTAATACTTTAATCTCTTCAGTTTTAATAATATTTTTCAGCATTTTCTCTCTTCTTCTGTTTAAAATTCTTCTAAAAGCATTACTTGACATAAAGGGGAAAACAAGAGTTACAAGCATGAGCCAACTTTTATCTTCACAACTAATGCCTGAGATATCTTTGAGAAGCTCACTCCTCTAACCCATGCAGTCCAGTGAAGGATTCTCCCAAAATGATATAGGAAGGAGTTTTGCCTGATTAAATGCCTTGGACCCCTGCAATCTCACACATAGACACATAGCTCATGAAGTAAGCTCTGAAAGTCAGAACAAAAGCAGAATGGGATGTCATAACTGCTGCAAGATGGTATTTGGATTCATTTCTAATAAACAGACTTTTCTCATCACTTTGTCACATCTAGATTAGATGTCCAGCCTCTAAGAGGTTTCAGCTGCTATATACAATAAACATTTTCCATCACATGAAAAGAGATGGGACTCAAACCGTAAATGATCATACATCCCAAACACCAACCAGAAGAGCTAATGGAAAACTCACTTCTATGGGAAGAATTCCCTTATCCTATCTATGTGTCTGTCACAGAAAGCAGATTAGAGGAGTAAATATGGTACCAGACACATGGTACTGACTCATGCTGGATGACATTACTCATAGCACTAGCATGATTATGAGATTAAGATAGCGTGGGGATAATATATCTTCTTTTTTCTTGCAATGTGTTTGTTTAATTCCAGAAATTGCATCAAAAAAAAAAAATAAAAATAAAAACAGAAGATAAGTATGCTCCTCAGTGGCATTTGAGTCACAAAGTAAGGAAACAGTAAGATGAAATGCTTTTAAAGTAATTTGAGATATTAGAGTTTCTGTCACAGAAACTATATAAAGTGCAAAAGAATTAGTGCAGCTAATTCATGCATCTAATCTTTTGGACAATGTCGTTCTATGTATGTTCCAGTTGTCCCTACGCAAAATGGCTGGTGTGAAATCCTTAAAGAAGGAGCTAAACCAAAGGTTTCTATGCCTGGATCTCCATGTATTTTCTACCAGAATGAAAGTTAATCACAGAGGGTTAAAACAAACACGTGTGGAAGTGGAAATTATTGGCCTGTATGCTGCAATGACAGAAAAGGAACGAAAGTACTTCTCTGAATATTTAAAATTTCTGCTATTGAAAGAAAAGAGAAAATCCCAGCATGTCAATAAACCTTTATGTCAGTACTCATCTTTGAAATGTGTATGGCATATAAGAATTATCCGGTGCACTTTGACCAGTGTTTTCTGCTATATATTAACACTGACCTAGCTGTTTTTACAGCTACTGAAGACCCTATTTCTAACTAAGAATTTTGGCATTCCAAAATACAGTCCAAGACTTAAGAATGGAAACAAGATACATTAATAATGAAAGACTGGGTAAGAGTATTTTAAAAATTTTTATATAACTTCAAAAAGATCAGTTGATTTCTTTTGTGTCTTCTGGTAAGGGCCTATTTAAAGCAAATCAAACTATGGGAGATATTCATTATAATAAATTATATAATAAATGTATTATAATTAGTATGTTATCACCTGTTGATTTTCTTTATCTGCTACAATGAGATGAAAAAAATTTAAAAGGTCATTTTCATTAGATGTTTCTTCATTATAATATTCCAATAAGTACTCAATTCTTAACAAAGGCTAGACAACCACGTAGTTTTATGAAGTAGGCCTAGGAAGTAATTACATCCTTTAACAAAAAAAAGAAAACCAGCTTACCCTTTGCTTGTCCCTGGAAGGTGACAAGCACACAAAAATGCACTTAGGTCCAGCTGTTCCTGTGTAAATCCATAGCCTCCAGCTTTTTGCAGGTCATCTTAACAATGCATTTATGTGTCATATCTAAAATGTCAATGCTTTGAAGTGCCAATAGGGATAAGAGAAATTAAATGGAGGTTAATATAAGGATCAGTAACACAGGAGGTTAAAAAAAAAAACCAGGGCCTATATGGACATGTCAATTTATAATTTATGAAGCCAGTTTGGGGTTTTCTCCTCTGACAGGTACTTCACCTGTGATCTTTGGCAAATCATTTTAAAACTTATCTGAAGAAAGACTTTGATTCCAAAGTTCTGTCTAATTTCATTTTGAGCAATGTAAATCCAAATTACAGTCCTCAGAATCACCAGTCACTGCCAGTTCACAGACTCCTAAACTTTTTACATAGGAACAACCACTAGAATCTAGCTTCCTATCTTTCTTCAAAAGAACCAACACTGAGCTAGAGATCAGCATCACTTTTTCTTTCTGGTTCTCTGAATCTTTAATTTTGCCACTCAGTGTAAACTTACACCTGCTGCTGTTGGTGACCTCCTTCTCCAATCCTAGCTCTACCAGTATCTTACAGGCTAGGAGACCATGCCTCTTCAGAGAGCAGAGGTGTCACTGGAGGTGCTCAGCTTTCTAACCAGACAACTACTGGCTAAACAGAAGGTAAAATGGATTTTGAAGGACCTCCACTCAGCTTTTGTAGTGCTATTCCAGGAACAAGGCTGTGATCCTCAAACAGAAGGAGATGTCTCTCCATTGACCTCTGTCACCTTCTATAGCCCTTCTCCACCATTCTTCTGCTTGGGAAATAAAAAATAAAAAATAAAAAATAAAAAATAAAAAATAAAAAATAAAAAATAAAAAATAAAAATAATAATAAAAATAATAATAAAAATAATAATAAAAATAATAATAAAAATAATAATAATAAATAAATAATAATAAAAAATAATAATAAAAATAATAATAATAAAAATAATAATAAAAATAATAATAAAAATAATAATAAAAATAATAATAAAAATAATAATAAAAATAATAATAAAAATAATAATAAAAATAATAATAAAAAATAATAATAAAAAATAATAATAAAAAATAATAAAAAGACATTGTGTCCCTGTGATCTCTCCTCTTAACCTGCTAAGCTCTGCTAGGAAATGTCTAGCTTCCCCCAAGCTTTTTGATGAAGACAGTAGATGCCTGCTTTAACTTAGATCATAAGTGGTTAGCAGTAATTTTAAAGCCACTGCAACTCATCTGCAAAGCTGAGCTACACTGAGCATAATATTACATGCCCAGTCAGGCAAACATTAGTCCGGACAAAACAAATGAATACATGTGATCCTAAAAGTATTCTTAGAAGTGTTTTGATTGCCTTGACAATTCACGTGACGACTAGATTATATAGTCCAGCTAATACACACGTGAAAATATCTGAAGGAACAGTATTAAAGAAAATTGCTTCAATCTTAACAAGTTTAAGAATGAAAACATGAGCACCTGCAGGGAAAACATAAGGGGTCAGCAACGGTATTATTTCACTGTACGGGTCCGTATAATGTGAGGTGCTGAATGAGTGAAGGAAGCAACATTTGTTGCTTTCTTACCCCACTTCATGCAGACATTCATGGAAAGATAGCCACAGCTTCGTTGTTTTCAGTAGCCACAACATAGTTTAAGAAGGTGGGGAAAACAGTGCTAGAAAGTCAGAAGCAAATGTTTCAGAGAGAAAAAGGATTGAACTATGATCCCGAGCTTTTGCTCAGCTTCAGCTGTTCTCTCTGTTAGCTGGATGGTAACATGTATATAAAGTATTGATATACAGTAGGAGAAGAAGAAATGTGTGTATAGGCAGCTAATAAGGAAGACCTTAACCTATGAGACTGTGTTCATAGTCTAATCTTTAAAGAGTAGAATAAGAAGATTCCCACTCACATAGAAATAGCAGTAATTAAGAACACAAAAACCTGAAATAACGTAGGGAGAGGAGGAAGGAAGAATGCAGGCATGTGAATTCATGAAGAAACCCCATCTGAAAAGTTTAACTCCAGCAAACGAAAAGAAAAAAAAATCTTTAAATAAAAGTTCAGAAGAGGGAAATGAAAAAGAAATGACAATTTCACCTTCAGATAAAAGCTACTAAAGGAAAAAGAGAGTATGGAATGTAAAAGAATATTTTCTTTAAAAAAATACTTTACACATTTCAATTCTTGTATTTCCCTCGGGGTTTGCATATTTCGGTCACATAGTTATCCAATTAAAATGAAAACTCTGTATTATCCTTTAGGCGAGGACAGCTGCCAGCTGCTAAGTTTTATAAAGTCTTTAATCTTGTCCATAAATATTTAACAAGAATTGGTTGGTACACAAGGCAAAGTAAAGAAATCAAAGGCATGAGCTCTGCAGTAACCTCTGTATTGTCTGAATGGAGATGAAATGCTAGAACAAAATTATTAATTTTTCTTTTTTTATGTTAAAGTTATTATTAAAATATATGCAGGCAACTTTTCTGATCATTTTCCCATTTTCTTCTCCTCGCGTAATGTATAGAAGAAGCAAAGAACTAAAGCGATTTCAAAACTGAGATTAGTCTCTTTTTTTCCAAACTGAATTTACAGCAAAGAAAAGACAAGGAAAACTAGCAGCTTTTGGGCCCAAGAGAACAAGCTCTATGACAAGGGCCAGATGTGGCTCCTGCATGGTTAGTCCTTTTCGATCTCAGCTTCACTCATGCTTCTGCTGACTGCCAAACCTCATCTACATGGCCTGGGCTATCTGGTGCTCCAGTTCCTATTGCTATGGGACTCGGGAGTCTAGACCCCATAAGGAACAAGCGTGGAAGAGCACCTTCTGAGTCCTCTGCATCAATAATGGACAACCTGTGGCCAAGTCAGAGAATGACAGCTGGTGGTTCACAATTTCAGATCTCTTTTTTCAAGATGTTTGCAAACAGAACAATATGATTTGGTGCCTATGGGCACCAAAGCCTCGTTTTACCTTCACCTCAAGGAATTATCTTTGTTTAATTTTTGCTTGGATTAAGTACATATTGCTAAGTATAACCAAACAGGTAAAGTCATTTAGCACAGCCTAACAAACGTAGTCATAATGAACAAAACCAATGTCTTGCCTATTTAATTACCAGGCCTGTAGAAACTTGGGGTTGAAAGACAACACAGCAAGCAGTCTCAGTCTAATAAACAAACACAATGGCAGCGACTGCTTTTAATCCTTTCAGCTTGACAGCATCTCTTTAAACATCACGCTGTTTCAATGGACGGAACATCAAATAATGTAAGCACAAGCTCTCTAAGCACAGAGAGTGCCCAAGAAGAGGGTCAGCTAGATGACCTTTTGTCTCTTTTCTACCTCTGTGGCAAAAGGAGGCATCTTTGTCAGCTGAACCCAGCCTAGGTAAGCCAGAGAGATGCTTTTGAATTGAATGTTTTTTTACTAATTCAGACTCAACAGAAACAAATAAAGAAAAATTTTAATTCCCAGAAAGATCACATCACTTACAAAAATCTAAAATAACTACCTGCCTCAGGATGTCAACCTTGATGTAAACAGACAGTTAGATATTGGAACTGTTCTCAGTAAGCTGAAGCTGCACATGCTATAAATTGGTTATAAGGCTCTCCCTGGCACAACGGAGCAAAGCACATGCTAGAGCTTAATCCTTGTGTTTTCCGAATCAATAGAAATGTTCTTCTCAATTTAACAGGATGGGGTGAAAACACTAGAATCAGATTCACAGAAGTGGCAGAGTGAATTGTGATAGATGTTAGAGATGAAATCAGATGAAAGGAGTTATTGCCAGGACCTTTGTGAGTGGCAAGTGCTTTTCAGAACTTAGCATTTTCAGCTTTAATCTGAAACCTGGAAATAAAGGAACCTGACTTTTCAAAGGAAGATCTTTGGCAATGTTTTTAAGACAAGGGGTGTGGAGGAAAGGGAGTCAAAGAAAAGGGTTCTTATGAGTTTTCTGGCAATTAAAACCTTGATGTATTCAAAATCACTAGGCATTAATGAAAACTAGGACTCATTCTCCCAGCTCTGTCACAGGTGAGTCAAGTAAGTTGAACAAATTGTGGTTTGAAGTCCAGGTGATTGCAAGTCTCTCTAAAGCTAACAAAAGCTGCAGAGACTGAGAACACAGTAAAAAGTCAAGTCATTAATATACCTTCACCAAAGTTTCATATATTTAAATGCAATTCTGAGGCAGTATTGACTCCTCTTTTTCTTCTTCAAGTAAACAAAGTAAGGCCTCCAAGTATATCCATAAATTAAAAAAAAAAAAAAGCTTCAAATTACTCTGAACAGACACTCCAAATACTAAGTCACTGGCATATTCCGCCCATTTTGTGATTAAGTTGCTATTTGAACTTTGGATCCAGACTTAAGAGGTATTAGTCCTGAGTTCTGTTAGCCCAGATAGATTAGAGCACTGTCCTTTGCAGGACTGTGAATAATTGAACAAAGGAATTAGCTGCTATGGTCAAGGTGAGCAGAACTTGATAAATATTTTTATGGAAGAACTCAACCTCATACGAAAATTTTATAGCACAGATTCATCTCTGAAATGTATTCATTATAGATGAGGGAGCTCAATGCAAAGATAAGCTATTCGAGATAGGTCCTGTGAAAGCCTCACAAAATTTGCACTTAGCCTAGCAAGCAAACCCACTTTTGTCAAAGTAGAGCTCATATGCCCCTAGGGCAGAGCTAATTAAAGTTCAGAAGGAGCAGCAAGAAGTGATGAGCATGACAATTCCTCTGATGGAGGAAATAAGCCAGGGGAAACTGGTGGGAGACTGTGCACAACCACCCTGAGGTGAGATGGATCAAATCTAGGGAAGGCCATGTGAAAACTGCTGATATATGGGTGAGAAGAGCTGGGATAAACAGGAAGCAGTCCCATATTTTGCAGGGGGGAATCCATTAAACAACACTGTTTTTCTGCTTGGAACAAACTTAACTTTTCTTCAACAAAAACACAGTTTGTGTGCCAAAAGACATGGTGCCTAATTGAGATCAAGCTCTGGACTAAACTTCTATGCCCGCACGTTTAGTGCTTGGGCCAGAATTAGCTCTACATAGTGATATAATTCTACCTCGATATAATTCTACCTGGATAAAGCCATGGCTACTGGCAGAACTGCTGTGAGCAGGTGAGAACACATAATTCAGCTGTACAGACTACCAGGGACTCACACTTCCTATGAGCTGAAATATGGCCCGCAACTGCTACGGGACGAGGAGGAGAGGGGAAGCACCTCACCTTACGTCATGTCCAAAGGAGTAAATTGTTGAGCAGGGCAAAATAAGACTGGCAGAAGTGATAGCAGTATCTCACTTGTGTGCATCCAGACAGCACCTCACCATTAAGAAGCTTTGGTGAGAGGCAGACAAACACCATCACTCTCCCATTTTGGATCTCAGCTGTCGACAGCGCACATAAGATATAGCA
Source organism: Anser anser (assembly GCF_964211835.1). Taxonomy (NCBI): domain Eukaryota; kingdom Metazoa; phylum Chordata; class Aves; order Anseriformes; family Anatidae; genus Anser; species Anser anser. The sequence goes on from NC_139726.1 coordinate 9,285,845, forward strand.
CAAGACACAGAAACAACTTCAAGAGCAGCACATATTGCAGATCTACTTTTACCTGATGCTGCATCAGAAGAGATTGTTGTTACACTAGTAGAAACTCCTAAAACAACATCAACTGCCTTTAACTGATACTATTACTTTAAGTGATTCCTTCAGCGAAAAGCCAGCAATAGCCTTTATTTCCTAGGTTACTTCCCCACAACAGTAATCGACTTCTTGTTAACAATTTTCAGTTGTGGAGGAGATCTGAGCAAATTAATCTCTGATAAAGCACCTCTGTTCACAGTTGTGTAATCTGAAGTATTTCTGAAGGAGAGACATATTAAGCCTTGAAATTCTTCCATTTATTATCCTCATGCCAATGAGAAAATGGGACATTTTAATTGAGTTTTGAAAGACTGTTTGCAAACTGCTGACCTAGAAAGAAAGCCCTGCAAATCATTTGCCATAGATTTCTTACAGAACTAGTCAGAAACCTGATGTGAAGCAAAACAGCTGTCTGCCATAGAACTGGTGAGTGAGTAGAGCATACAGATCAAGTTAAAGGCTGTTTATCACAAGCCTCAGCCAGAGCTATATGTAGCTTTGATTCAGGAGCAACAGAAGCATTTTGCACCATAGTATCAAATATACCATTTCAGCTTTCTTTTAAAAGTAAATAAAAAGGAAAATATAAAAACATAAAAATAAGAACATAGATACAGATCATCTGGTTGATAAAGTTTGCCTCCCAGCAGAGCACACAGGTAGAAATTTTGTTTAAATTTTGCCTATTCACCTAATTTGGGGGAGCTCTACAGAAGTTATCATGAAACTTAGTGCATATGTTCATCTCATTCTGATAAGTGGTTCAACAAAATTCTTTTCACTAGAATGTACGCAGCACAACACCACAAGGCAGTATGCATATATCTTCTTTAATGGTAACTATCCATAATAAATGATTTGGTTTTGATTCTAAGACTGAATTTCTGATAATGAAATGTGCTACTAAACTCAGAGGTGCTTACAACTGCAGAGGAACTCACCACAATTACTAGGAAGAAAAAAATAGGGAGCACTACAACATGCATTCTTGCACTTCCAGAACAGGCGATTACATTTTGGATTATCTTGACAGGCTGGATTGCAATACTTGAGATTTTGGGCAGAGTATACTTGTGTCAAATAACTGTTGTATCAGAAAATGAAAGACATTTATCAGTGAGAGACAGGTATGAAAGCAGAGATCAAACATACAGAAGCATCTCTGTGCAGTCTCCCATAGTGGTGCTGTGATGACTTCTCATATTAAAATATTTTTGCATTACAAGTTTGATCTTGTAATGCAAAAACATGTCCCTTGTAACAAAGGACATGGAAATGGCTGAGGAACTCAATGACTTCTCCACCTTGATCTTCATCGGCAATCCCATAACCATGAGATCATTGGGAAAGCCTGGAGGAAGAAGGGTCAATGGGCACAAATTGAAAAATGGCAAATTCCATGTAAACGTAAGTAAAAGATTTTTCACTGAGAAGGGTGTCATACTCTGGAACAAGTTTCCCAGAGAGGTTGTAGAATCTCCATCTTTGGAGCTATTCAGAAGCAGACTGAACAGGTTCCTGAGCATCCTCCTCTAGCTGACCCTGCCTTCAGAAGAGGGGGTGAAACAAATGATTTCTGGAAGTCCCTTCCAACCTCAACTATTCAGGGATTCTGTGAATTTAGCATTTTGGTTAATTGTCTAAAATATGTCAGTGCAGCAATTCAGCAAAATTGTGAGATGTCTAATAAGTCATCTAAAATAATGTATGTATACTACTAAGCAGGACATATCTGATGCTGTGTTTGGCAGCTGCAGTGAGGGAAATGGTTTTAAAGTATACTTTATATTGCAGTGCATTACTGTGGCTGCTCCTGCTGTCAAGGTGCCATTATTAGATGGAAGTAACTGGAAAAATGGCTGTCATTGCTATTACCAAAGTAATGTATTTATGAAAGAGCCCAGCCTCTTTGGTAATGCACAAAGAAATTGTAATTCATATTTTATATATTTTAAACCTTTCATAATTCAAAGATATCAGTACTTACACATTATTGATTATACTCACAACTTGTAAGTCCAAGGACTTGTTTCTCAGAGACAAGGATCACCTCTTTTCTCCTCTAATACTTCTATATTTTTTATTGAAGAAGAGATGTTTCACGCACAGGCACTTGCTTATAGCCTGTCATTTGCTGCTTCATAGCAATGACTGACCCTCTGTTATTTACCCTTAGCTTTAGTACGGATCTCAACAGTAATTCTGTAATGAATAATCTTACCTAAATCTAGAGTACGTTAATTCAAATAGCATGAGCACTGAATTTCAAAACACCACCTCCCATTGTGGTACTTCTCTGCCTTTATTTCCCTTCTGAATCTGATTTTCTCAGCTATATACTTCTTTGCAGTAAGGAGCATTTCATCTGAGGCTCACAGACACTGCTGTAACAGAAACATTAGGAAATAGGAAAAATAAATCTCCCTACATACTGAAAAAAGGTCTTGGCTTCTCTGTGTATGTTCACCTTAAGAAAACAGGTTGAGATTACTGAGCACAGAAAGACTGCTTTTGTGAGATGAACATGGTGAAGAGAGAATAAAATCAAGTTAGACTTGAATAAACACTTTAAAGAACAAAACTATATTCTCCCTTGAGAATTCAATATCATGATCAGCCTTCTCCACAGATTTTCTCCCAGTCAGAAGTGTTAAATGCTGCTATGGTGTCAACTTAATTGGTCAGTAATGAGTGTCTGGGATTAGACTTTATTTGGTCTCATCAGTGTTCACTAGCACTACATCGTACTGCAGCAGGGAAGAGACAGAATGGGGGAGGGAGATAAGATAAAAAGAAATAAGAATTAAGATAAATATTATTTCTTAAATTGCACAGTAGATTTCAATGCTAATGGATACCCTCTGCCAGACTTCATGCAAAGAAATTGGCGTAGTATGTAGCAAGGACATTAGTATGATTATATTTATTTTTAGTTATATTTTGGCAGGAATTTTGGCAGCCTCATTCCACACAGACAAGTAGACAAATCATTCACTCTGTAAACAGGCCTCCATTACAGCCAGAACAACATCTACTATTATTCTCTTCTTCTTTCTCTATGTTCCTGAGACAATACCAATTTTACCCAAATAAAGAACGAATAGGGTATCTGAGGTCTTAACAGCACTTCAGGCCCAGATCTTTTTTTTTGGTGTTAATTACCATGAGGAACATTGGACCAACTCCAGCACATACCAGCTGACATTCTTTATCTGCAAAGATCCACCAAAGATCCACCCGGAGTTTGTGACAGACACAGGCAGCTCACACTGAAGCCTGTGCTGCTACAACACTGCTGCTATCGGTATTCATTCCAGCTACAGGAAACAGACTTGATTTCCCATGCTGCAATCACACCTTCCAACAGTGGTGTACACGTCACATTAAAAAAAAAAAAATGTTTAGTATGCTTGTTATTAAAATTGTTTCAAATTCCACAAACCTATAGTTTGTTAGAGGACTGTGTTTGTTTGGTTTTTTTTCACCCTAAAGTCACTACTTTTGCTATTTCAACTTGGGCCAAACAAATTCTTAGTTATGCCTTTACTGTCAGGTTAGCATTTTCAAGCAAAAATCCACCTTGCTAAGCATAGGGCTTGGACTGTGTAAATGCATGGTCCCCGGGAGGGACAATCACCCCATCTTCCCATGCCCTTCTACAATTCTCATCATCCTGAGTTTCACACTGACTACCTACACTGGCTCTTGGGGGAAAATGCTTTCACAATTCTGGTTTCATCTCCACAGACTCACACAAAAATTGTGCAAGGTAGGGGGAAGTAACAAAACAATTTCTTCATTAGGATTTATGACAAGTGCATGCAATGAAGTAGGAAGCAGAACTGAAGAAACTGTAATGAATTTACAGGTTAAGATATAGGTTTAGATAAAGTTTCACTTGCAGTTTCAGATAGTGTTACCATGAAAAGAAAAGTCCATTCCACCTAAAACTCCTCTCTGGTAACATTGCTGGATGTATCAACAGACTTCACTTTCAAACCTCATCACTTAGCAATATGTAGACAGATCTATAGCTGTCTCTAAATGCCTGTTTCTTTTTTTTTCCCCAGACACCAAGTCTGAAATTTTAAAAATGTCATAAAATAGAATCCCAGCAGTTTGCAGCAGATCTATCGAAAGTGATCGTAAATTTCTGATTCCCATTTGTATTGGAAATTAAAAATAAAAAATAGGCATAAGACAAGAGAAAGAGATTTGTTATTAAAATTGAAGGTCAGGAGCCCATATATCTAGGTTATATCTCTGCCTTGAACCTACGATGCCTATGGATCTGCCAAAATCATATCATATTTGTGTATGTCTCTGTAAAATGAAGTATTTAATTTTCTGAAGGCTTGCAAATGTAAGGTCCCATTTATAAAGGACCTGAAATCTTCAGGTGGAAGCACAGACTGTTATCACTGGATTGATGTTAAGTATCCTTTATATGCAATAGAAACTAAGATAAATGGGAGCTATTAGGAACGAAGGCAAGCATGCAGCAATTAGTCAAAGCCAGATCAGTTGCCATGATTCCCTTCCCTTTGTAAGTCCCTTCTGTGCACTAAGGCAAGAACCCTGTTGAGAACTAATGTAGGATATTATATTTAAAACACCAGGCATATAGTTAACACTGTATGACCAACCATAAATCTGGCATATTTCAGCCTCAAAATATCTAATTTAGCAATCTCAGTAATTTCTTAATGAACTGCATTGCTCTGAATAAGATTGTTAATCTAGACAAGCATTACTTTGAAGTGGGAAGAACTATAAGTGACATAGCTTTATGTAAGTTTTACCTGGCTCTACAGTTTACATTTCCAGGGTTAATTTTTCAGTTGTTCTGCGAACACACCTGCTAATCATACAGCCTCCTTCCATGCAGGTCTGGTTGCATTTGCCCTAAGCCACTTCTGGATTTGGAAGGTACTGAGCCCTGAAGGACTCTCAGCCCCTTGGTCGAACAAGCATCTACCAAGAAGATATGTTGTCCGTGCTGTCCCTGTCCACCCCCTCTTTCTCTCACCCCAAATCCCACATGTGATGTCTTTCCATCATCCCATAGCGTCTTGCCTGAAAGGCGCCCTGGAACACCTGCCTATCCTGGCTTCTACAACCTACACCACACCACAGCCATTAGCACCTGAAAAAGTTCCAGACACTTCATTTAATTCTTATTTGAACTAAACCATTTCTTTCTGTGAAAGAATATTCTTTCTATCTAGAAAGACAGTGAGATCTAAGCCTTACACTGGTTCTTTATTTCTTGTACAAGATTATCATCAAGGGGGAAGGCTGTTAGGTCAGAAGAGGTGCCCAGTTTCACCTGTGTAACACCTTCACTGTCAGTGTATTTGCACAGCTGTGACTTAGCAAATGGGTCTAATGCTGAAGAGAGAAAAGGAAAGAAGTGTTTTTCTTTGTGGTACTGGCTGAGCAAACCTCACAGGCACTCTGCTAATACAGTAAAAAAAAAAAAATCATTCAAAACTGTCTCTTGTCACACCAGTCGGTGAGTATTATTCTCTGAGAGCAGCCTTGTTGAGAAGGAAGAGGCTACCCTTACAGGGGTACCTTTTGATCTACAAATGCAATTTAAGGTAGAGGTACATATTTTTAAGGAAGAACACAGGGACCAGTTGGAGAAGAAAGAAAATACAGCATGTACTAGAATGAAACTAGCAATGGCAAGAAAGACAGGACTATGATGAAATACTTACTTTTACAGCATGGATACCCAGCTTCAGCATGCCCTTTGTACAGCCTTGAGGGCTGACCCAGACCCTACCGAAATGAACAGCAGACTTCCACACAGAATGTTCCTAGTCGTGCCCTGACTTGACTGCAAATACTAATACATTTCTTGCAAAAGACACAGTATCTGTACCTACTGATAATCAGCCACCAGCATTACCCTGTCTGTGGGTGACTGACTGCTTTTCCATTATGTATGTTAAACACATAGACCTAACTAGGCTGCGAAGTGGCTGCTTTCACGTACTTGTTTGTCCTTGTGGCAGTGCTGTACGATTGACATCAGAAAAATGACAGTGTAGGATCCTTCCTAAGAGTGTTTTTGCCATCGTCTCTGTGTTACAGTGGTGTAGCTGGACTCCTGTGGGTCACAAGAAAACACCAATAGGAATATCCCTGCTGGTCTCTAGAATGCATTGACCCAGTCTTGTCTTTTAGTTACCTTTCACAGATAGTAAAATAAACATTTTGGCTTCTTATTCTAGAGAGTCACAGCAACTAGATGGACATCAGTGCAGAGCTAGTAGCAGGCAGTGGTAGAAAAACAGCCCAGTCTTATCTCGCTGGAAGAATCACCACAGTGTCAAGGATAAAAAGGTCAGTGTAGTTCCAATCTGCAATGTGCAATTTTATATTGCACCAAAAGCAGATATATGAATGGCACACGTGATGTGCAAAAGTGCCACTAGCTGTTATTCCAGTTCACAGAAGTATGACTGGTTGGCATACAGTTTCCTCTCTAAAACTAGTATTTTTTAAAGTTGCCTCTAGAAATAAAGTTAGAGCAGGATCACACTGAGATTCAACAATAAAGTGAACAGAAATACATTTTCTGTGATTTTGAACTTGATATTTGCTAAAATATACCAGTATACTATCTTTTCCAAACCAGTCAGTTGATATGTGCCAAAATTTCTATGCTGATAGCAATAGCATGTGCCTTAATCTTGGAGCATTCATCCTGTAACGCTTTAATAAAACTTACTTCTTTTCTAGGCAAATGTTGCTGTCAGATGGACACTTATCAATCAAAGCACCATCTAGCTCCTTGCTTTGGAAAGCATGAGTCATGGGTGGGTTTTTTATTGGTCAGATCTGAGCTACAGAAAAATGTCTGTATCAGTTTCTTCCCTCTAGACCTGATGGGGTGTACGGAGGGTGACAGTACAGCAAGGGAAGAGGTGAGCATCTCCCGGCTCCACCATGCCAAGAGGCATGTTCTATCCAACACACTCTGTGATGAGGTAAAAGTCTATGGCTGCCTATGCAGCCTCTTTAGGTTCTGCACATTTTTCAATTCTTAGTCAAAAATTACTTCCTAAACTTGTTCATGAAAATACAGCCAAATCCAAAATAGGATCACCAAACTACCTGTTTGAGAAACTAAGCATCATTTTTTGTATTTAAAAAGGAATACATATTCAACATAATATGAAGCCAGAGGGTGCTCTTTTTATTTACAACCTCCTCATTCAGGGTGGTTTCTATGACAGCAGAAAATCATTTTTTTGTTGTTTTCCATACACACATCCCAGAGGAACTGTTCAACTATTGAATTTAGGAAGATTCACTTACCCTAATAAAAATATTTTTTCTTCTTTTATGATATGCCAAAAGTGATAAGAGATCAGCTACTTATATCACATCCCACTTTAAACAATTCTTTCAATGTATCTGCAACTATTTTCCTACTGTTGTTCTGTGTTTTAAGAGTCATTTAGAGATACAGCAAGGGCATTTATTATACAGCACCAGCTGAGGTGGGAAAATCATGTTGATTAATGACATTAAACTGAGGAGAGTCACAAAATTAGTAATAACTTCACATCAGACCTTTACAAGAAGGTAGCTCTAGGTTCATAAGAATGATTATGTTTCAGATAAACAGCTGTATAGCAGATGACAATCTCTCCTATGAAAAGTATATGCATTTACATTTTTCTATTTTTATGTCTGATAGCAGAAGCTAGAATCACTGACTCAAGGTACAGATATGGAAAATTCTGTTCTAAGATGTTTGAGCTAGGTAAAATCCTGGATAAAAGAATAAGATTTATTTTAATTTATCACCTCAAAGTCATACATTAGCAGTCAACCTCAAAGACTCAAAGACTATGGTCTCTAGGTTGCCTATGAAAGACCAATATACTTTCAAATGGTACAATATGTAGATAAAAAAAAAAAAAAGCACACAACCTGGCATTAAACAGTGGTGAACAACTATAAGTACAGATTTAGGAATATCAGCTCAGGATTATTTAAACTGTTAGGCACCTGCAGACTGATCTTATTCCAACTGACATCAACAAACATGCTTCTTTTCACATCCATTATAGAGATTAGACACTTTGCCTAGTTCCCCTGTTGCTTAATATTCTTTTAGGATAAAACATGTCAATTTGCATTGCTTGCCAGCACCAGAGGTATGTATATAAAATCAACATTTGATCAAACTTTTGCTCAGTCCAAACTACGACTGTGTCCACACTATGTGGATACATTTGGGTTTAGGACTGCATAAACCCTTTATGTATATTGAGACAAGACAATCTTGTGAGACAAGAATCTTACTGAGACAAGAAAGGCTGGATCCTCCGCATTCTTCAAATACATCCAAACACACAGCATGGATGGGACAGATATGCTGCGTTTAACATGGCTGCTGCCCATATCCTGTTTGCTCTTGCAGCAGTGTCACACAGCTGATGTCAATAAGCCATAGCATCTACTAGGTCTTTCCTAGGATCCTTTTGTTTGCACATAGGCAAATATTGAACGAACTCCAAGCAAATGTGTGGTATGGGCAACATTTACGTACACTTCATATACACAGCTCTAATTTTATCTTCCTCTTAGGTGTTTGCATGGCAGACTCTCTTAAATCCACGAGAGAAACAACTTTGACTTACTGAAAATTATCTATGCAGATCCACTTCACTCTTTGTAGGACATCTTCCATTTTCTCTGCAGGACCAGGCTACCTTCTGCAGCATAGCAAGTAAACAAAAGCTTTATAATTTCCATGGTATTTTCAGGATGATTTAGTCATGGAAGAATGTTAGCACTAGCATGGTCTCAAGTGAAATAACATTGGTTGATGGAATTTACATTCTGTATTCATAATTATTTGCAAACCTGACCTTCTAACCTTAAGTTCTGGCGTTACAAATATTTACACAGATGAGCAGTTTCTGGGATAATCCAGTTTTGCTTGAAGTGCACAATCCCTTATACAGTACCCAGTTCAGCTACTAACACACCTAAATATTTGTGGGTACAAAATATAAACCTTTACAAAAGCTATTTAAATTGGGGCACTCTCTTTACCACACCACTGTACTTAACATGTAACATCTCTTTTTATTCAAGAGTGCCATACTGTTGAAATGTGCTCCATGTTTATTTCAAGAACCCAGCACTGCACGAGTGGGTTTTAGTCTGGATCCTGTGATCACACTACACCTTTCACTGACCTGTATTAGGTCTGGACTGAGCTTGATAGATACATCTAGCATTGAGAAATTCTAGTGGAAAGACAGTTTTGCTTTATTTTCCAGTGAACACTTTCAGTTCTGTGACTGCTTCAGTGGAAGATTCCTCAGGTGCAGAGAAGAGTGACAGCTCACTCCCACTGACTACAGTATGAATTATACTTCATTCCTTCACAAGTTTCTCTCTTCTGTCTTTCAAATGGAAACTGCCTATTTTCTACTGGAGGGAGGAGAAAAAAATGCATAAAAAAGGCAACGAAGTATTAGTGATTGCCTTTTTCCCTATCTAGTGAACGCTATCCCAAAGAAGTTCTCCCCAAGTCAGATGACAATGAATAATATATTTTAATATCACTGCAGGCTAAGTTTGACCTTTAAATATTAACATTTAAATATTAATGAAATAGCAGGTGGAAGTCAGACTGACAGGTGTAATACAAGTCAGACTAAATAGCACAGTAAAATTATATGCTGCTTTGAAATTCTCATTAGTGATAATGAGATACGCACATATAATCCATGAGCTGAAAATGTACTTCAGAAAATCCAGGTAGCATAAATGATCAGAAAATTTTGCTAGGAGTAATTATTCTTATTTTATAACTTTGGGGGCAAATCTTTGAGAGGAAAAGTCAGATATCTGCACTTATGCATGTAATTGGACTTTTTTTTTTTTTAATTGTACCATTACTGGATTTGTATCCTGAAATATTTTACCAAGAATTCTATTTCCACTCAACCAGTATAAGAAAATCTTAATCTTTACACAGTTCATAGCAGCTCACCAGTCTGTTCTTTATTAATAACAGCGTTTCTCTCAAACATGCCCCGAATACTGCTTATACCACTAAAGCTGTCTGAGAATAGTAGCAAATTATATGTTGCAATTATAAACATTTTCCCATGAAGAGTAGTATAACAAGATAGAGGCTTTTTTTTTTTAAGTAGGATCAGTTCTTCCTTCAAGACCATCACTGCAATATAAAAAGGCAAAATCACAGAAGTCAGGTAGGGACACTGTGAGCTTTCAAATCATCCACACTTAAAATCGTGTACAAATGGCTTTGAAAACGTGAGAAGAATCAAATAATCTGTCTTGAAACCAATGCAAACAAGAAATTATTAATGAAAGAGAGCTTAACAAATCCACAGATGCTGCATCACAGATCTGTGTCTCTGCTAATGCTGCGCTGTTTAATGGAAAGATAACATGATGATAGGAACTGTAATTCCAAATATATCATTAAATGTAATTAAAATATTTTTAATTACTTTATTTATCCTTCTGGAAGGTATTCAGCTACCTAGAAATTATAAAGGTGTGAAAGATGTACATGTGTAGAAATGCATGGTGGAGCTGAGGTTTGGCTTTCCTGGAGGAAGCAACTATTCTACACTAATATCAGGCTGGCTGGGGAATTTGATTTTTTATATCTCTCATTGTCTCCCAGCATCACCTACAGGGACAGACTTATTCAATGCTTTATCTTCTTCTGTCAGAAAAAATAAAAATGTTACTAACACTAATTCTGTGTCACAGAACTTACTTTTGCTTATCCAGAGCACTCAAACTCCAGAGAAAGTCTCACAGCGACCAAAAGCTCTACAGCATCAGCCAGTGTGAGAGTATGACTAGACCATCAGTGCAGAATACAACTAAAAATGTTACTTTCACTGGGCATATGTATTCTGAGGAGGCCAAAGTCTGCACATCCTAAATCTGAGCTGCCAGCATAGCAAGTTTTATTTTAAATAAGTGGAGGATCAAGAGACATATTCAGTTGCAAAATATTGAGTTTTCCTCCTTAAACAGGAACAGCCGTGATCGGGTCTTTTTTCTAGGAAACTAAGTGGCAGGTAAGGAAAAATCCATCCTTAAAATAGCTGAAGAAGAAAATAAATCAACAGTTAAGAGACCTCAGTGAACCTATTGAAATTTACAGTGTCTTGTATGTGGTCTTCAAAAATCAGGTTAAATTTAGTTACCATATTTATTTACATGTTGCTAAAAGCCTTTTTAAAGAGACACATTTTCTTTCCAGTTGTTTCCTTGTGTTCCTAAGGACATAATTACAGAGGAAACATATAAATATTCAGGGAGAGATTTGCAGATTGAGTAAAGTGTTGTAGCTCAGCTGAAAAAGAAATATGAAAATATGAATCTCACGGTGAAACTCATCCATGAAAAATGATTTTCTGTGTCGAGCACGGTTTAAGACTCCATAATCAAGAATTCAGAGACAACATCTATGCTAGTCTGAGAGGACGTACCCTATAGTCATTCTGGTGTGGGTTTGCCCAGCCCTACTGCCCCAGCTCTGGACAGCCCTGGCTACGCAGTGTGCTCTGCTCGATGGCCGGACACGCGGCTCCACCTACACCATCCTTACTGGGCTTCTGAAATATCCCTTCCAGTACTTACAGCCTCACCACCTCACCTGCACGAGGCACAACCCCATGGCTCAACAGAAAGTCCAACAAAGCACTCTGCCAGATGGTTTGTCCTGACTTTATTGCGCCAGAGTCCTGTAACACGCCCATGAAATTCAGAGAGAAGGACTGAGGGAGCTGAGATCTGGCACCCAGCTTATCTCAGAGACTACGTTGCCCAAACCCATGTGAGATATGGGCTTGGACGAGGCAGCCTCTATGCACAGGGAATACAGTTGACTTTATGCCATAGATGTCTCCACTGTTCTTCATGAGCACCATCCACCAGCAGAGATGTTTATTGTCTTCGATGTGAGATGATCGACAAGGAGCCATTAATTTCAGGCTGCAAATCAGGATGTTTGAGAAAACACAGGTTTATCTTTGAGGATACAGAACACGTACAAGGTGGTAACTGAAATGTGGCACGTGCTTGGATGTGAGACATGGCATTTTGGCATCAGCGAAGCACTGTCCCAGTACTGTCAGGGTCTGTGAGGCAACGCGCTCTTTTAGAAGGACATGATGACTCTTAGTGGCGCAGTAAAACTAAATCTTCTTGTTGAAGTGAACTATCACTTTTTTTAATCAAACACTTCCTTCTGCTGCACTTGAAAGAGAATTTATACAACAGAAATTGTGTTCCACATTTGCTATCTAAGCAGAAAACATTCTCTGAATGCTTATGCTAGCTGTGGCGTTAAGCTTTAAAGCCTAAGAAGTCACAAAGAGATCTGCTTCATTCATCAAGATCTGCAAAATATATGTATGTTTTATGATAAAGGTCTGCATGTGAATCTTTTTTTTTTTTTTTACTTTTCTTGAATTGTATAAATCCCAGCTCAAGTTTTTTTTTTTTTCTTTTCTTTTCCTTTCTTTTCCTTTTTTTTTTTTTTGGCACTTTGCCACCTGAATCAGTTAGGCCTCTCTTGTTTTTCTTGCTTTCTTGTGTGAAATTACATAATTACACATTAATGTTTTCTGTCATTCAGGAAAGAAGTATTTCAGGCTTCATTTAAAGCCCTAAATTGCCCTTTTAAACACTATAGAGTGAGTACATTTGCTCTCTGCTTGGAGCTTTCCTGTACAGATCTGCTGCCTCCTTTTTTCCTCCTTTGCTAATATTCATTCGTGATGGACATGGATGGGAAAGACTGAAACACACCATTAATCCAAAGAATGAGGATCACATAGAAACTATGTCATTCTGAAAATAAAACAAAATAAAAAGCCTTTCCATTTCACCCAGTCTTACCTTAAAAACTTTTTTTCCCCCACTCTGTATCCCCTAGGAAAGAAATGAAGACATATACCCCCAAAATGTCACACAGCAAGATGAATACCAGGATTCCTTCCTGGTGTCTGTAGAGAGGGCTGAGGTAGGACAGGCTCTTTGAGAGAGCTGAGGCAAAGATTGGTTTTTACTACAGATAAGCATGCATAAGTTCTACACCTATTTTCTGAGTTCCAGTCCCATAACTGAACCTCTGCAAAAATTTGCAGTATGTTATTAATATTGTTACTTTATACCTGCCAATTTACTCAAGAATATTTTAACCTGTCGGAGTAGGGGGGAATGTAGAAACTTGACTGTTGGCCACGGCTGAGCACTGTTTCAATCAACATGTGCTTGCTTCCTTTACTAAGACATATCTTCTAATAAAGCCCTGTTAATTCCATTCAACAGAATTCCAGTATCTGATGTGCTTTTGCATGCTTAGTAAATGACCTGTACCATTAGTAAATAAAGATAGAGCACCTCTCTTTGCACAACTCCATGATTTAATAATTATTATTTATTATGCCTTAGACATTATGCCTTTGAACATTTCTGGCAGAGTAACATGCATCAGACTGAACATGGTGAGCTGTAGAAAAAAGGTTGAGGACCTCTGCACACAAGCATTACAATGAGGTCTGTTACCACTAAATCATAAATAAATAAGAATACTGACAAATGTGAAGAGTAAGAATATGGTTGGACATTTGGAACAATATATTCTTTTCCCCCTCTGCTTGGACCTGTGATAAACTCAGATAGCAACTGGATTATTTAAAAACATTGTCTTCCACATCTCCATACCTTATCCAGCATTGCATAAAAGTTTTTATTCTTGTTACTATTGCTATTAATCAGTGAGTGGTGAAACAGTTTGAAATGGTTGTAAGGTACAAAGCAAGAATTTGCTCCAACAGAGGACAGACAATATCAGTCCAAACAATTTTTAAGCCTGATATTGTCATGAAAAATGTGCTCTTTCTCTCCATACATTTGTTATTTCCATGCACCTTGCTGCAATTTGAGGGAAAATATGACAACAGTCACTCTCAGAGCTGAATAACAATGATGACTATGGAGATATAAAATTAATAGTTTGCTAGAATTAAATTCAGTACTGCTGCTTAGATCCAGTAAATACCGGAAGGCAGATGATGTTTTCCTAAGCTTTGAGAAGGACTGAGACAATGAGGACAAAGTGTTGATTTAAGCCACTTTTGTGCTTCCCTGCCATAGAGTCCCTGGTGCTTACTCTACAGAAAAACAGAAAGGTAAGAAGTACTGGTTTATATTTGCTGACAGCAGCTCAAAAGAATCTGATTACTCCTCTAGTAAGACTATACAATCATCTACCTCTATATGTTGACATCCCACTGTGCAGGATGTCCCAGTTGATGTGGCGCTGGTTCTAGTCAGGTTACAGGCACAAAGACTAAAAGCCCTTCAGCCAGTTAAAACCATTTTGGTCCCCTGACTGCACTAAGGCCAGTCCAAAGACTGGAAAGACCATAAATGTGTCCAGATTTATTTGATTGTTGAAAATCTGACACCTGAAAAGAAAGGCTCTGGAAGATTCCAGAGGGGTCAAGCATGCAATGACTTGGCTGTGCTGGCAAGGCAAGAAGTGTGGCTCTTCATTTCAATTCACATTTTTGCCTTCTCTGGGGCACAAGGACAGAAACTGTAATCACCAGTATCATTTAACTCTGATCCGTTAAGAAAGACTGCCATCTCCTGGTTTCTTCCACAACAGTCTTCTCCAGAAAAATGAATTGGTTTAGTTAAAGCTTACAGCTGATCATAAAGTCACGCTTGCTCTGAACCTTTAAGGGAAAATGTCACAGGTAATAAAGAGCAGGCAAGAGAAAGCTGGAAAGGCTAATGCATTATGACTACACTACATAGGTTAAGCCAACGTGTGCAATAATTATAACTATCACAGCTTGACACAGTTTATAAAGGCTTGAACCATAAAAGCTGTGAGTCCCATAATACAAGCATTCTCTTATGGAGTGCTGGCTGTTCTAGCTACCACTGAGGTTCAATCCAAAAGTGCAATACTACATAATAGACTATTAATTAACTATTCTCATTCTCAGGAACATTAGAACTCCTTTAAATGGCATTCTGAAAGGGTCTTATAAGTAAAAGTAGCTAACATTGGTTTTAAAGACTTGCCATTGCATCCTTCTACAAGCTTTTCGACTTCTAGGTACATGTATGAACATGAATCAGTCTGAAAATAACTCAGAGAAATATTGCACTCTGTTCTCCATTATCTTTTTCACTAACAGGTACCACAAACGTAGGGCTACTATTCAATGAAGCCATTTCTGTCTTCAAATTTCTAGAACCTACTTTAAGACAACAACTAAAAAAAAAGTCATAAGTAGCATAATAGCATTGAATTAGAAATATTCAGCAATCTGTAGAATTTTTTTTTGTTCTGAAACAGTGTTTTGTATTAGTTGAATGATTTTACCAACTTACTATCTTTTTAAATGAAGAATCACAATGGTCAACTTGTAAAATAATAATAATAATAAATAATAACTTCACTGCTTCATTCCCTTTCCTCTTCAGCTAATGTCATTTTTGTGTTGGAGCTATCTCACAGCTAGGGTGACATCTTGTGTTCATTGCATCCACAAAATGCCACAGACCTGCCTCCATCCAGCTGCCGTGCACCCAGAATGTTCAAACCTCCATCCCTCTCATTCAAATTTTATCTTCAAAGTAGCTGCTAAAAATCTTAGCTGACCATAAGTATTTCACTTATTTTCTCAGATCTCTCATTCTTTCTGAATTTAATTGTGACTTAGTATTATTTGAATAGAATTATTTTAAATGAAGACTTGTAAAGGAAAAGGCAATATACAAGGCACAATCCTTCTAAAAAGGAGACAGTAATATTTTTGCTAGGGTTCTTTACATTAATAAGGACAATGTAAAAGGGAAGTATTTAATACCTGAGAAAATAATCATTTTAAAGATTATGAACCTGTCATACCGTAAGTTATAAGCTAGCTGCTAGAACTGGAGTTTGATTAATTTGTTAATAAATCACTTGACCTTGCTTGTTGCCTTTGGAGTATTTTGAAAAGCCTTCAATTAGTTTTTTTCTAAAACAGAAAATATTAAAAAATGGATCTTCACACAGAAGAACTATCACGAATCTAAATGCTATCTTAATAAAAGTGGTTACTTACAAAAATGCAAAATTATGCAAAAAAATTATGCAAAGAAAAATGCAAATATTATTTTGCACTGTCACAAAACAGGCTACTTATCAACACTTAACATGGATGGAAGAATGGTTAAAACAGACATCTATAGACTTGCCCAGCTTATAGGGTCCTAACTCACAACACTCACACACTTCTGAGCAACAGGCTGGAAGACTGCACCTACCCAAGTAGTGAGGAACACCTTCCAGCCCTCCAAAAATGTTCTGTCAAAAAAGGTTAGACAGTTCAAGGCCCAAATTAAGTGCCTCTGTATAAATGCACGCAGCATGAGTAACAAATAGGAGGAGCTTGTAGCCACTGCCCAGCTCGAAAACTTTGATTAGATTGCCATCATGGAAACTTGGTGGGATGGGGACCCCACCTGGAGTACTGTGTTCAGCTCTGGGCCCCCACCATAAGAAAGACATGGACTTGTTGGAGTGGATCCAGAAGAGGGCCACAAGGATGATCAGAGGGCTGCAGCACCTCTCCTGTGAAAAAAAAAAAGGCTGAGAAAGTTGGGGCTACTTAGCCTAGAGAAGAGAAGGCTCCAGAAAGTCCTTAGAGCAGCCTTCCAGTATTTAAAGGGGGCTTTAAATGGGACTTAAAGGGGTCCATGGCAGGGGTGTGGAACTGGATGAGCTTTAAGGTCCCTTCCAACCCAAACTATTCTATGATTCTATTATGATTATTTCATCCGTTAAAAAAAAAAAAAAAAAAAAAAGCAGGTATGTTCTGAGTACCCCAAATACACTGCGTAATTTTGAATTATAAATGTCAGAAACACCTTGTTGTACATTGACAGAATAAAATAGAATCTAAAACTATTCACCTGCACACCACACATGCTTTTACACTGCAGTTATCTTCATGGTATCCTCCTGGCTGCCATTAACATAGAACAAATTGTGCACTGCACTTGCATTATTATGTACTATTTGCTCTCTCCTTGCGTCTGTGAGAGTAAAAATGTGTACATCACCTTGTTTTCTGAGAGTATTGTGTTTTGGTTTGGGTTTTTGGTTCACAGTGTGTAGGTGTTAAATATAAAATTACTATATATTCATCTTGGAAATGGCAAAGTTTTCTCAGCAAAAAAGTGAATTATACAGTTATAACAGAAAGTCCCACTGTGACAACAAAAAGGCAGGTGATCTTTCCCTCTACTCAGCACTGGTGAGTCACATATGAAGCATGTATAGATCAGGGCTTCCCGGTACAAGAAGGACGTGGACATGGCAGAGCGAGTTCAACAAACAGCCACAAAGAGGATTAAGCGATTTGGGCATCTGGCATACAAGGAGAATCTGAGAAAGTGAGAAAGCTGGGGCTGTTCCGGCTGGAAAATAAAAGATTCAGAGTGTGTAAATTCCTGATGGGAGGGAGTAAAGATGATGAAGTCAGATTCTTCTCAGTGGTACCCAGTGACAGAACAAGAGGCAGAGGGCACAAATCAAAAAACAGCAAGTTCCATGTAAACAAAGAAGAAAAGCTTCTTCACTGAGAGAGTGGTCAAGCTCTAGTACAGGTTGTCCAGACAGGTTGTGGAGTCTCCGTCTTTGAAGATACTAGAAACCTGACTGGAGGTACTAGAAACCTGACTTGATGGAGTCCAAAGCAATCTGCTCTAGCTGACCCTGCTTGATCAGGTGAGTTGGAAAAGGCGATTGCCAGAGGTGCCTTCCAATATTGGCCATTCTGGAATTCTATGATTCCAACTGTTTTCTTCATTTCAGAGAGAGGTAAGCAATATTTTAGAGAATTTGGGCCCTAGTGATGATGTATTTCAGAGATGAGGTCCAAAATACTGACATTAGCTTAAATTTCTGAGAAGCCAATGTATAATCCCTGTTAGCGCAAGGAAGAATTACAACATTTAATGCATAGTAGCATTTGCTAAACACTGAAAAATTTTTACCCAGAAACATCACATAGTCTAGCTCACTTCAGTTTAATTAAGGTGATCTCACACAATTAGCTGATCACCTGGACAGCAGCAGAGTCAACGATGTAGTTGTAGATAGGAACAAATACACACAGCTGGGCACTATCTGTAAATAAAAAGCACCTGAGACCAGCTGACAATGTGGTTGCAAGAACAGGGAATTGATTTTGAGACAGATCTGGGACAGACCTGGACTGTCCACTGGAAGTTGGAGCAGCAAGTTTCTCAGAGAACCCCTTTTTCCTAATAGTTTTTCCTTGCAACTCACGTACCCGTGCCTCTAGTGTCGAGGTTGATTTTCCATCCCATGTTCCCATGTCCTCTCCATGGTCATGTAGGTAAAACCACAGGGTGGCACGGGGTGTGTACCCACTACATCATCTTCCTGACACAGAAGGACGCTTACCCCTGATAGCTGAGACACTGGTTTGTGCAGGTGGGGAGGAAGATAAATTCTCTTTAAGTTGGTGGACCTCTGTTGAATCGTCTTCTAGGCAGAAAAACTCATGCTCCTGTTAACATAAAGAGCTTAATGTCTTGCTTCTGTCCTAAAGATGAGTTTTGGATTCAAACGTATCCCCTCCAAGATGAACAACTACCTTTACTTTGTGGGGCTCATATTCTGCAGAAGAGATTTGTAACTTCAAACTTCATAATGTCTCCTCTCGATGAAGGGAGGAGGTTGCAGATGTATAAAAGTGCAAGACAACTTCCAAAAATACATTGCCTTGCCACAAAGCCACTTTAACATATTCCTGCCAGCACAAAAACTCCTTTGTAAACCACCACAGATTAGACATTAGGGCTAAAAAGTGTGGAACGCATTGTTTAACATTTTTCTGCATACTTCCAACTTGATGAGCCAGTCAAGCTGAGATGACAGCTTGAGATCCCAACTGTGGCTTAGGATATGTTGTGCACCATAGAACTTCCTCCCCAGAAGACGCCTTATTTAGGAATTACGCATTCTGTGGCGACCTGACGTTTGAAGTTCCTTCAAAATATTCCTAGTGTTATGTGTCTTGTCACAGTGCCTTAATCCTGAACTTTTTCAGCCACTGTTATTGACTAGAAATTCTTTTTAACCATAAATAGTCAAACCAAAGATCTGGGATAGATCTGGGACAGAGGACTGCCCACTTGAAGGTGGAGCAGCAAGTTTCTCAGAGAACCCCTTTTTTCCTTGCAACTCACAATTGATTTTGTGGGTTTCCAGCACTGAATGGTCAAGTGGGTGGATGTGAAGATGGTCATTGTTATCTGTTGGGTGTATTGCTTCAGGAAGAGCCCAGACTAGTGCAGTAACCTGGACTCCTGCTATTCAGATCATGTGAGACAGCAGGATTTCATAGCCAGCCATGCTGAAGCCTGCAAGGGTGAGATTACACATTGTTCCTCTATGTGAATAAAAGAAGGGGTTATTCATTAGAACAATTAAAATTATTTCAGTTCCTTATCCTTGCATGATCCATGTTACTCCAACTCTATAATATTGTCTTCCTTTTAATGAACTAATAACAGCAATCGTGATGGTCTAACACTTTGAAATATTAAACTGCTTCTCAGAAACACTTGAGCAGTTTTACGTTCCAGAAAATCCACAAGAACTATGTAAAATGTACAAGGCGTTCTATAAAATACAGTTCAACCCCTCTCCATTTTTCATTCCGGCTGCAGGTCTGCACTGGTTTTGATTTGAAATGCATTCAGAGACGTGTCAGTCTGCATTACAATTGGTACACAGAATAGCTCAAGTTGTAAAATATGGGGAAAATGAGAAATTTTCTGAAAAAATCACAGATTTGGTTTGAATCTAGTTGTTTTCCATATGCTGGACAAAGTGTGGTGATGATAGTTAAAACTGAGACAATAACTCCATATGACCCATGAGGGAGACATTATTTGGAAGCAGTATTAAACTAAAAACCTTCGAGAAAAAGATGGTGATTATGATAGCCCAGTCTGCATTTTACAAACACAGATACTCTAATTTTCTATCTTAAACTCAAAGGCGTACTTTAAATTCCCTCACAGATTCAATGCTACTCAACGATACCATATGGAAATACGGTGTGCACCAGAAATTTCTAACCAGCAATTGTCAAGTTGACATCAATGTTCTGTAAATGAAGCCATCTATTCTCAATGCAATATGTCTTTATATATCTATGTCCTTATATATCTATATCTACACCACTTACATCAGTTCAGGTAGGTAATCTTTCTCTTCCAAAGTCCAGGTATTAGAATTGTCTCTCTCAAGTAAGTGGGAAATTTGATTATTTCTGCAAACACACTTGCATACATGTACAGATCTTTTTTGCATAACTTAGACACACTTGCTAAAAAAATAAAAAGAGGTACCTGTCTATATGATACTTGATTTTAAACCCAATGCCTGTCCAGAATGTATTAGACTGACAAATAAATTTAATCAAACGGGGAACACTATAATCTGTAAAAATGAAAATATGGTTCTGAAAGGTCTTCTAGTTTGTGGCTACAAGCAATAAAAGTATTATTTTTTTAGTTCAACATTTATAACTCAACGGTGCAGACATTCACCAATGACATTGTTGATGGTTTGTTGTTTTTTTTTCCATACCCAACCTAAGACACACAAAAAAAAAATTTTTTTCAGCAATTCTACATTTTGAAAATCAAGCCTGTCAGCCTTAACTCAGCAATGTAACACAACTTGAAGTATCCAAAAATGACTATGCATTTTTGTTTCATTATCTTTTCTGTATGAGATTTTGATAAATTATCACTATGTATCTGAACTTATGCAACTGAAATCAATGATCACTTTCATGCTGCATTGCTAATCAACATAAATAAATTAATGGTAAGTGGGAGAAAAGATTTCGATTTTGGCTTTCATGATGAATTTATTCTGGGGGATAAAATAGTGCCATCGGCAGCACATTAGGGTATTAAAGACATTTATCTTCAGAGAAAAATCTAGAGTTTCTAATATGGACTTCTTCAGCTCCATAAAGCTTAGCTAACCCAAACATGATTCCCTACAAATCTGCCTGCAACATCACGTGTAGAAAATTTGAGATATTTTGACAGCAACTCAATAATGACTTGAGAAAATCCTATTGTTAGTAACGATTGCCCAACAAGTCAAGCAACTACAAATGAACCTATTGGACAGAAATGAGACTTATGTGCCACAGGAAATTCATATAAAATCTAAGAAATGCCAAACTTCAGAGAAAAAATATTGAGATGAGTTAGTGGTTTAAAATATTGTCTGGACCTGCCATGAATAAATTATCATTATTGCTTTCTGACGCTCTTTTTTGTGACTTTCTGCAGTTCCTGCTTGAAGAAAAAGAACAAAAACAAAAAGGAGCTCATAAAACGTGTTTTGAAATCTCCAGCTAAGTACACTTTGCAAACTCTAAGCAACATCTTTTACAAGATGCTGAGACAAAGCTATGTTGGAGCACATGATACTTAGCAACCTAATGGGTCCTAATTTCCAAATTTCCATACGTAATGCACTGACATCTGTTTACACAGATGAAAGATCATCGTTTCTCTGCAAATGCATCGAAGTTATCCTTGTGCTCCATGCTTTTATTGAAAAGCAGTAAAATCGTGTTGTCACATGACTGGTGCAAAGTCAATAGCTCGGCGGGATCTAACATACCTTGGGCCTCGTGCCACACTAAGTCACAAAGACTTGCCAAGCCAGCTGGGACCCAACGTGGACACTCACTGAGGTGAGTTCTTTATGCAGGGTTTTACCATACCAGGGTTTTCAGGTCCCAATTCTTGGCAGATCTGGAGGTGCAATGGTGCAGGTGGAAGCTAAATGGTGATGATCCTGGCAGTACTGGTTGAGATATGAACATGTGGACCATGCAATGCCTGAAGGACATCATGTTCTCTGCCCTCAGTGTAAGTATTAGTGTCAGCTCTCTCCTGCCCAGGTTTTTAATTCACTCTATCTGCACAACAAGCATATTCCAGCAATGAACACTGCCTGGGTTAAAAGTGCATCCCAATAGTAAATCTAACCACAAAACTATAAATCAGTACAGACTAGGAAGAACAAGCCTGTAGGTAATTAACAGTATATTTTGTAGATAAAATATTATGTAGACAGGGAGAAAAGATGGAAATATATATCCAGAACTTAAATTACATGACTTTCAGCAAGAAATTTTTACCTGCTTAAAACTCAACCTTGAACTGACTTCCCCTGGAGTTTTGAATCAAAAGCCTTTCTTGCTGAGGATGGTTCCATTATTTTCAAAACACAACTGAGGGAGATGAGTTATTCTGTCAGTCGAATAAGCCAGCAGCCAGACCCGTTATCCAGTCCGTTAAAGTATGGACATGGTCACCTTTCCTGCTTCAGAGTTTCAGTGCCACAACTTTAAGTACAACATCTCAAAAACCAAGCTACAGAGCATACTTTTCAAACTGTCCAGAATGTCCCAACAGTGAACACCTGTGAAATTTGCTGCAAGCGAGGTGCGATGCATCCTGCCCTATAACTATGGCAACTACTTGCAGGTATGAAATACCAAGAGTTCAGAAGGAAATTAAATGAGATATGGATTAAAACAGTAAAAATATTTTAATATGGGGTATACTGAAGTCCAGTTTACTCTTCAGTTCCTCTTGTTGAAGCTGTTCATCTTTGTACCTGGGAAGAAAAGTGACCTAGTGAAAGAATTAGCCAAGCGGACATATTGTTTTCAGCTTCTGCTTAATAAATAAATAAATAAATAAATAAATAAATCATGGTTTTGTTATTCGGTTTTTATTCACCTGCAAGGTTCCAGTTTCAAGTATAAAATGTAAAAGTGTTACAATTTCATTTTGGCTTGGTCTTCATTCAGTGTTGCTAGACATCACATAGAATCAGGGACATCTTTTCTTGCTCCAGCAATGCCTGCTTAGATTAATTTTTCTTCCCTGGTCACACTTCCTCCTCCTTTCACAAGCTTTTCATAAACAATATTTTTTTGAATTGCAAATGCCTTATAATTTCTCTAAGTCTGTGTCTTCCTCATGCCTTTATAACACCTTCCTTTCTAAAATTTCTCAGATAATGGCTCATATTTCTGGAGCAAGGCGTTCACACTGAAGAAAAGTGGCCATCTGTCATGTTTCTCTTGTGAACATCTAGTGACTATTAGTAATTTGAATGCAGGTACATTGTTAATAAATAAAATAATTTTTAAAATGCTATGTATCAACTGGTGAAGTTCTGGCACAATAATGATAATAGTAATAGTCATCCTGGTCATCCATATGAAGACATCAAGATAACAATTACAGATGATGAAGAGTGAGTTTTGTTTCATCTCTAACAGCAGTAACTTTAAAAGAAGACGTTATATGCAATAAACACTTCGAAATTAGTAGAGTAATAATTCTGCAGCTTAATCTGCTTTACAGCAAGTTATTGCAGGCTGAGCATTACACAGCTTGCAGCCGTTCAGATTTCTAAGACCGTAGCCGTCACTGGCTTGAGAAACCAAAGCAATCCGCTGTAAATTCCTGTGCTATTTGTGCCATCTGCTGGTCACGAAAGATGCGAAGGGTGTTGTCAACAGCACAGATGTCAGGGGCTCACCCCGCTTTGGGAGAGGATGGGGAGGCAGAAGGAGGGGGACGCTACAAGGGATGAAGGCCGAATTGCCCAGCACTAGAACTTGAGGGGCTGGTAGGGAGGTGTGGAACCTCTCAGGGGTAACGGCCGGCGAGGAAAAGGAGGAGGAAGAGGAGGAGGAAGAGGAGGAGGAAGAGGAGGAGGAGGCGGGCCCAGGGAGCGCGGCGCTGCCTCCGCCGAGGCGCTGGGTGCCGCTGCGGGCCGCCCGTCAGGCAGCGCGGGGCCGGGCCGGGCGAGGCGAGGCCGGGCCGTGCCGGGCCGACGTCCCCACGTGTGGCCGCCATGTCGGTGTCGGTGGCCGCGGGCAACCTGCCCATGCGGCTGCTCCGCAAGAAGATCCACAAGCGCAACCTCAAGCTGCGGCAGCGCAACCTCAAGCTACGGGCGGCCGAGCGGGCAGGTACGGCGGGGACCGGGACCGGGACGGGACCGTGGAGCATCTCTCCGGCCGCCGGCCTTGCTCCGCCGCTCACAGCTTGTTTCCTTTGTCCTCTCAGAGCCTCCGGCGGCTTCGCTGAGCCCCCCGGAGGAGGAAGAGGAGGCGGCGGAGGAAGCTCCCGAGGCGGCGACCCCCGAGGCAGAAGCCCCCGAGGCGGCGGCGCCGTGCCCGGAGGGTGCCGGGGCGAAGAGGAAGAAAAAGAAGAAGAGGAAGGCGGCGGCTGCTCCCGAGAACGGTACGTTGTCTTCCCCGGTACGCTGGGATGCATTTGCCCGGCCGAAGCACTGAGACATTCCCCAACAACAAAAAAAAAGCCGCCTTTCGGTTTTGTGCCCCTTCAGAGAGGGTATGTTGGCTGTGAGAAGTGCCCTGGTTTGGACTGGTGCACGTTTTAGAGCCCTGGAGGTCTTCCGTGGTGTATTTGTTCAAGTAGAAGAAAGTAGCTGAAGATCTGGGGGGTCTCTGCATATACTTGGGAGCTGTTACTGTCTGTGCCCAGCTGCTGCAGCTCTGGGCCCTGCCCTGGTCGCTGCCAGCACAGAAGAGCACATGCTGCTGGGTCGTGTGTTTCTGGTGGCGATTTCCCCTACGCACAGACCTAACAGCCCTACCAGTATTTGTGTTTCTCGAGATCATGCTGGTGAAAGAGGTGGTTATCACTCAGTGTTTCTAGTGATTTCTGGAAAACGTATTCGCATTATAATGATATTTTAGGGATACAAGTACACTAATGAGTAGAAGGACTACTCTTTATACGCTTTTCAAGAAATGATCCTAAAGCAATTGGATAACTGGGAAAAGGATCTTAGGGTTTTAACAACCTAATCTGAAATTAATATCTTCCTTCCAAATTTTTACTCTGTAAACATCAAGCAAAAGAGTGCAATAGCTGATACCCTGTGATTTTTCTTTTTGCAAAGACAGAATTCTGTATGTGCATCAAAATACTTTTAATGGGAAGCTAGCTGTTACACAGTGAATAAGAGTAGAGAACAGGTCCGTATTACATTTTGTTTATGTACTGCATTGATATCTAAATACTCTTTTGAGGCTTACATTCTCTAAGTGATTTAATTATTTATTCTAACTATAATATCTGAACTCTAATATATACTAAACCGGTAGCAACCAACTTAATTGTTCCATAGGATTATGCTTTGTAATGTTAAGTTTTGATATTTTACTGGTTAGGCTCTCAAAGTAGAGCTTTGACGTATGGACGATTTCTGTGCTTGAACGTGCAGCCAGTACATCCTTTTTATCATTCTGTCCGGCATTTGGCAACATCTGTGTATTATGAATGAAACTAAAATATACTGAATAACTACCTCCAAAAATTGCATCCTGTAAGTATTGCTAGAATATATATATATGTATATATACACTTATATTTGAAACTTCATCCCTTATCTGTTAGATCGTTGTGACGCTTGTCATGGTTGTACAAATAACGTGCTGTATTCATGCAGTTCTCTGAGAATTCAAGTACCTAAAATGGAACAGAGATGTTAAGTTTCACATGACCTGAGCACAAATGACGTTGGAAACTTGGTGTCTAAGTTAAAAATAGAAAATAATTTTGTAACTTGTTCAAGGTATGTCATTTCCCCAGAAAAAAATCATATGGTATACTCTAAGCTGCTTTGTTTTACAATGCAAAGTGGATTGTGTGCAAGGAACTTGAATGAAATGTGTTGCTATCTGCATCAGAAAGCTTCATAGAAACTTTGCCACCCCTTCTCATGACCCCTCATGACATTCATAGCAGTGATTTACAGGCTAAAGGAAGTAAGTCTGTGGCTCAGCTTTTAATGGTGAATGTTTTTCATATTCCTAACAGCAATTAAAGAGTTTTCTGTAAAAATAACACCCTAGGTACAGAAACTAAAAAAGCAAAAACTGAGGAAGACAAGTCTGTGGAGGCAGAAGATGAAGACGGGAAGGATTCTGGAGAGAGAAAAGTGGAAGAGGAGGAGGAAGAGGATGAAGTACCTAGTCTACCACTAGGTTTAACAGGTATCTTGTGTCCTTATTTTTCATAGATGTACAAAAATCCCAAGTTCTTAAGCTTTCTTCTAGAGCAAGTTGCAGTTTTCAGATTTGCAATAAAAGTTATATGTTTGAATACAGGTAGCGTGATATTAAACACTGTAGAGCTCTTTTTCAGTTACTGTTCTTTGAAATTTGCATTATATCTACACTTCTGTTGGTCTTAAAATTACTAGTGAAAATCAGTTTTATAACATACACGCACACATTTCATTATGGAAGAAAAAGTCAGTGAAATGGAGGTGTATGGCTAATAAATCAGAATGAGAGGAAGTGCACTCGTATATACTATTAACAGCTGTCTGCATTATTCCTAGGGACTTGTTAATACAGAGTATTTTGTCAACGTCTTAGGATTTTGTGGTAGGAAGGAATAAGAAATAATCCTTTTAACATCAATTCTAACTGGGTAGTCTTGGGATGGATAGAATTGAAGAAATAAGTTTGAAATTTGTTTTCCCTTCTATTCAGGTGGCTTTGAAGACAATTCTTTTACTTCCCTTGATGGTCTTGTCAGTGAGAATACATTGAAGGGCATAAATGACATGGGCTTTACTCACATGACAGAAATTCAGCATAAAAGTATTAAACCTCTTCTGGAAGGCAGGTAAGAAATGTATTTTTAATAACTCTGTTGACAACAAATGTGGAAATTTTGCTAGCAAGATAAGTACCTGAGATGTGACTTCTTACAGCTAAATTTTTTTATAAATATATTCTCATATTTTTTTTAATATTTTCTTTGTAAATGTTAATACAAGTTAACAAAGTGTATCTGTTATCTGTGAACAGATACTGAGGTAAGTTCATGGAACTTGCTTTGCGTTTGGCTTTGGAAGCAGGGAAGTCTGTTTTCATTGGCCTCTTGGTACAGTGTGTCACACAGTCTCTGGAGGCAGAGACCAATTGCTGTGGACCAGATCTGCCACAGACTTCTTAGTATGAACTATACTGGCTTCCTTTAAGCTCTGTTACGTTTTTACATTGTCAACATCATCCAGAATTGGATTGCTGTTTTCTCTGTAGGTTTAACTAAACGCTTCTTTTTGTGATTTTTGTTTTATGCAGGGATATTTTAGCAGCAGCAAAAACAGGCAGCGGCAAAACACTTGCATTTCTCATTCCTGCAGTAGAGCTCATCTACAAGTTAAAATTCATGCCCAGAAATGGTAAGCTTTTTCTTCGTTTCATGGTTGAATCCCACTTGTTGATTTGACTGCAAGGGGGATTGGGCGAGTTTCCTAACTTATTCTTGTTTGGTTGATGTCTGTTTTAGGAACAGGTGTTATTATTCTTTCACCTACTCGAGAGCTTGCGATGCAAACCTATGGAGTTCTTAAAGAACTTATGAATCATCACGTTCACACCTATGGTCTGATAATGGGGGGCAGTAACAGATCAGCAGAAGCACAGAAACTTGGGAATGGAATCAACATCATTGTAGCAACGCCAGGAAGACTTCTGGATCATATGCAGGTAGGTAAAATACCGATGCCTAATACTTAATAAAACATAATAAAATACTTCTCCCTGTCTGACTCTCAATTTGTTAATCTTCTAGAACACTCCAGGTTTCATGTACAAGAACTTACAGTGTTTGGTAATTGATGAGGCGGATCGTATCTTAGAGGTTGGATTTGAAGAAGAAATGAAACAGATCATAAAACTTCTACCAAGTAAGAAAAAAAGTCTTTCTTGGAAATTACTTGGCTAACATTTTGTCGTCTTTATGACTCAATTATTGTAAAAGAAGTCATTAATTTTTATAGTTCTGTGGATGTACCTCAGAGTGATTGTCTTACTCTGTCTTTTTTCTTGATAGCTAGTACGTGTTATTTTATTTAGCATCATTTATCTAAAGGACAGAGTTTTCTTATGCACTTCAGGAATATAATTCTGTTCGTATAAGATCCTTTTAGTTCAACACCTACAGGATCTCATTCATCTTTCTTCGCCTGTTTTATTACCTACAATTTATTATTTCCTTATAAAACTTAAATATAAGGAAAAAGGTCTTCCGGCTTGCAGTTGGATCTTTTATTCATATTTCCAAGAACAGTAGAAGTTTATTTCAGTATTTACCTTAAAATTTGCTTTATTTTACTTTGATTTAGTTATTCCTTGCAATTGATACATAAAACACAATCTCAGAGTCACCAAGGTTCTCCCTTTAATTATCAAAATTCAGTAAAAAGCATGGAAGTAGTAAATAAAGAGTATGCAGCATGTTTTGGAAAACAAAAATATTTTAATACCCATAAAAATGAAATCAATCTATAGTTAGAATTACAAGGTAAGTGTCTATCTGAATTGTTGTTTTGTCTCTAAATTCAAGTGCAATTGCTAATTAACATTGCTCCCAGAGAAAGAATATTTCGTTTTGCAGATGGTAACAGACTAAGTAAATAAAATATACAATGCATAATGCAACAAAACCTGCTTTAGAAGTTAAGCAAAAAAAGAAGACTTGCTCAGGGAAGTTTGTAGCTAAAGACTTTAAGGCCTTGCTATTTGCGTTCTCCTTTTAAAAATTAGGCTTTCTTTTAAAATACTTTCAGAGCGCAGACAGACAATGCTTTTTTCCGCTACACAAACCAGAAAGGTTGAAGATTTGGCAAAGATCTCTCTGAAGAAAGAGCCACTGTATGTTGGGGTTGATGATAACAAGGAGACAGCAACAGTTGATGGTCTTGAACAGGTAAAACACACCTTACTAAAAGGGGTATCACCCATCTGTGAACGTACACCGCCCTATATGTTTTTAAGTGGATTGTATAAATACTGTCTTAGAGAGTGTTTAACATCTTACTGGGCAAAAGCTATCAGTTGCGTAAAGGGCTTTATTCACTCTGCTAGCTGTAAGTTTTGTGTGTCTAGTCAATGTTTGCAGGAAAGATGATTAAAAAAAGTTCATTGAATAATAATACAGTTAGTTACACTTTAGAACTAGTTAAAAAATACTTCTCCATTAGAGAATTATTTCAAATCAGCAGAGTAAGTTTCTTGCAATCAACTCTACTTTAGGAGTTTCATATAACACGGTGAGGGACAGGAAATAAATCAAGTGGTTTCTAACTGTATAGCTGGAAAATTAACTATTTGGTACATGTGTTTTGCAAGATAACAGTCCCCTGATTTAATTCTATTAGTAAAGATAAAATGTGTTCCATACAACTTTGACAATATTTAAATAATTTCCAGGGATATGTGGTATGTCCGTCTGAAAAAAGATTCCTTTTGCTCTTCACATTCCTTAAGAAGAACCGGAAGAAGAAACTAATGGTATTTTTTTCTTCATGTATGTCAGTGAAGTACCACTATGAATTACTCAACTACATTGATCTGCCTGTTATGGCCATTCATGTAAGTATTTTATACATAGATTTCATTTTTAATTAATCTGATAACACCTGTAAGTTGTTACGGATCTTTCATTTACCTTATTTATTTCATTTCAGTTTATAATAAACATACTCTGCTAACAAACTGTGCTGATCTCGATTAGTTTGCAGAGGAATGAGATAAAGTAAAAACAGTGTAGTAAGAGCACTGCAATCTTACTGTTTTCTAAATGAGGTTTGAATACTGATACTAATTTATCCTCTGTATGTAGACTGCTTTTCTGTTTCTCTCCGAGACGCTGCCTTTCACAAGAACCAAAACTCAATTTTTAGAGCAAAGCTATTATCAGAGGAATCCAAATACTCAGATCTTTGGAATGTCTGTTTTTATTTTTTTTCCCATAAGGCCAGGGTGATATTTGGCTTTAACATACCAATTCTAGCACTTTAAATGAGTATCTTCAGTTTTTATCTAAAAAACAAAATTGTGAGAGTATTGAGTGAAAGTTTATGAAATAATTGTAACTGACTGCAACTATGCTGCTTGTTTTGTTTTTTTTCGGCGGGGGGGGGGGGGGGGGGAGGATTTTTTTTTCCTGTACTTCAATAGAGCTATTACAAGTATGGGTTTGGTTTTGTTTTAACTTGTAATCTAATATACTCCTAGGTTTGCAAATACCCTTTTTCTGAACATTTTCAGGCATTTATGCAGTGCTTGTGAAAGTAATGTTTATGCGAGTGGGTTTTTAATGCCTTAGAAACATTAGCTCTGAGAGAATCTATTTCATGCAGACCTCTGCTATTTGCTGTGGTAGCATTGCTTTTTAACCTGCCTGGTCTGTGTAAGTCCGTAAGATAGAAAGATGCCATTTTTGGTTGGGTTTTTTTTGGTGATACAATATGGGAAATGACATTTAAGCTTTCAAGCTGGTAAACTTTTTATAGTTGACATTTCATCCCTAATGTGTGTGGGTTTATTATGATATTTTGGTTGTTGTTGTTTAGGGCAAGCAGAAACAGACAAAACGTACTACGACATTTTTCCAGTTCTGTAATGCAGAATCTGGAATTCTGTTGTGCACTGACGTAGCTGCCAGAGGACTGGATATTCCTGAAGTGGACTGGATTGTCCAGTATGACCCTCCAGATGATCCAAAAGTAAGTTAAGGAAATAAAAAAAAAAACTTTCAATTCCTAGCTACATATGTAGCAGAGAAACCTGAATCTTCTGCTCAACAGAGGTCAGGATTCAGCCATGTTAGCATCTAGAAGCTGATTTCTTCCACTTACTCTAGCAGATCGTAGGAGATGATGCTGCACCTAGCTGAGACCTTTGTTACCTTTTTAAGAGCAGTTTTGTAAAACATTACTCTTTATTCTACTAATGTAATTTAAAATCTAATCAGCTAAAAAGCAAAACATCTGTTAGGAGTATGAGGTATATATATGCGTCCTTGAGTCTCCCGACAGCTTTTTCAATGGAAAATTGATTTTTATTTAAAAATTAGAATTCTCATTAGAATAAATGTCCAGTGCAAACAAGAACAACTCAGATCTAGAAAGTCTTGACAAATATATAGAGCAAATATATCAAAAGCAAAGTAAAATTTTCAGTTACAGGACACTACAGTTCTTTTTCCCTCAATAAAAGGTAAGATACCTCTAGTCAGGGGTTTCTGTCTCAACCTAATTGTGCTTTGCATCATCAACGCTTAGCTTGCCTTATCCATGTGTCAGTGTATGTTCTTAAAACATAATTGATGATGCGCTACAGTATATTAATGTTAAGTGTTTTTCTGTGAAACTGTGTTATTAAATGCTTGAAAGACTGATTGGACTTACTGTTTCCTTATTCTCTGCAAAAAAGGAGTATATTCATCGCGTTGGTAGAACGGCCAGAGGTATAAATGGTAGAGGACATGCTCTGCTCATTTTACGACCGGAAGAGCTGGGCTTTCTTCGTTACCTGAAACAAGCCAGGGTAAATTTCTGTAGAGTTTTTTTTTTTTTTATGATTTCATAGTGCAACCGAGATTTCAAAGGCAAAAACTGTAATGATTAATGAAACATTTTAACTTTTAAACAAGAACTGTTCTGTTGCTTAGAAAATATTTAACTGAACATCTGACTTTGTGCTGCTGACCTTAGACTCGAAGGTAACTACTGAGTATATTTATAGTTGCTTTGCAACTGGGTAGCTTGTGTTATTTAATAAACTTCTTATGACCCATCATGGAAAGATACTGGGAGCTTGGCCAGTGCAGTTTTTATTTTTCTTTTGAAAGAATCAATTTTTCAATTTCAAAATAAAGATAGCCGGCTTTCAAGTGTAACCCTTTTAATATGGTAGAACTGCTCCTAGTTTCTTAGTCCCTTTCTATGGGGGGTTGTGTACAGTCCAGAATTTTGCCACTTGTAATTAAAGTGATGTAGCTTCTAAAGCAAAAGCTAAAGTGGTAAAAGTGTCATGATGAGGGTCTTTATGTTAGTTGAAAGGATGTGATAATACTGATACATTGGTGCAAAGGCACTTTATGAATGTATCTATGATAAGGGGTAGTAATAGTGTGATTATTGCTTTGAAAAAAAATGTCAAAAACCTAAAATATGTGCAGGTAATCTTTTCACTCACAAAGATGTCCTTGAACTTCACAGTTATTTTTTAATACTTTAGCTATATCTCTTAATAGATAATCATAAGTCTTCTGTTATCTGACAGGTCTTATCCTGTTTGTTTTAGGTCTTAAACACATTGATTGTTTGTACAGTAATACATACATAATGTAGATACTTTTCTTGTTTGTTTGTTAAAGGTACCACTCAGTGAATTCGAATTTTCTTGGTCAAAGATTTCAGATATCCAATCTCAGGTATGAAACGGCTTACTAAAGGTACTCTGAACATTAGTATAATAACAATTTATACAGATAATGATATAGTCTATCGTAACAAAAATTTAAAAATCTGTGTGCATGTTCAGAAGAGTTCCTGTAGGTGAGTATTCTGTAGTAAATCCTCCTGTCATATTGTCCCTGTATGATATTATAGATAGAAAATGTTGTGAAATCAAATATGGATTTTAATATCCAGTACTAAATTGTTATCATTACATCATGTGAATGTGCTTGTAAGGATTGTTTTTTCATGTTATATTGCAAAATCATAATGATTTAAATATGCTTTCAGCTCTTGAATAGAATGTTCTTGTCCAATGTACTAAACATGATGTTTCAGTGGCTTTCATTGAATGGTTGTGCATGTTCAGATTAATTCGGAATATCTTATGTCTTCTAAGATGATGTGCTCAGCCTTCAGCATGTAAGAAATCCAGTACCAACACCTAGAAATGCTAGTGTATATATTCCAAGTATATTTTTAACCTCCTTGATGGTAATAAAGCCTAGCGTCAGCCAAATCTGTTTTGTGCTGCAGTGCTACAAAAATAGCAATGGAGCACAAAGTTGAAGAGAATAGCATAGATAGTTCCGTAGATAAGAATTTTTATTATTGTTTAGTTCTGTGAGTCATTCTTTTCATAAGAGCTCTGTAAAGTTTCTTTGTAATAAATTAAACTTGAAATAGCAATACAAGAAGTATTGACGACAGGCCTTACAGAAAGAGGATTGTTGTTAGAATAATTAGGAAATAATGACACCTAATGTAACTTAATATTAGTATGCCAAATTAATGTATGCTAGAAGTCAAATGAGACAGGCTTCATAGTGTAATTCAACCTCAGACTTTTTTGTTGTTCTGTTTATAAAAGCAGTGTAACAGCAGAGTGCACGCACATATCACAGTGCAGTCTTACTGAAGTGAGTAGTGAATGTCACTGCAGCTTGCGCAGTAAATAATTTGCTTGCACATAATTTATACAGTTGTTACAGCCATAATTTCATGCCTTCTGTTTTTCTTTCCTCCTCACCAGCTGGAGAAACTGATTGAGAAGAACTACTTTCTTCACAAGTCAGCCCAGGAAGCATACAAAGCCTACATTAGAGCTTATGACTCCCATTCTCTGAAGCAGATATATAATGTCAATAACCTGGATCTTAACAAAGTCAGCCTTTCGTTTGGTTTTAAAGTCCCTCCATTCGTTGACCTCAGTATCCTTTTACTGCAGTGTTTCAAAGCTGAATTCCTGCTATGCTATAGTACCTATGCTACTTCAAATTCTGGTTTTTGTTTTGTTTTGGCTTTGCTGTTAATCACATGCATGTATCATGTTCAAAAATGGTTTATCAAAGAAAATCCTAAACGGCAATTTTTTCTGAGTGTTTACAAACATCTGTTTTAGTGCATGTATGTGCTTCAGTTGCTGCAGGTTAGCAGGTGCTGGACTGTTGCATACATCTTCCAGGGTGCTGTTGTCCTTCATGCACCCTCATTTTCATTGAAAGGTGTGTAGTTAAGTTTAATCATGTAATACTGAAATAGAGGGGCAAGGGCCCTCTTGTCAAAGCTGCCAGTGGGTGGAAGTTGAAGCAGTGGTACTCTGGTCAAATTAATTGTACAGCTGAAGGAATAAAAGCATTCATTAGAATGACAGGCACAAAGCTTCAGTTCCATCTGTAGTTCTGCAACTCAACTTTTTATATAATGCTGTTACTTTTTTCTCTCCTTAGTAAGTAACATTTCAAATTATTTTTTTTTAAATTCTTTAACCCACAAAATTCCAGATGTGAACAGCAACCAAGGCAGAAGGCTACAGAAAAGAGGCGGAGGTGGAGGATTTGGTTACCAGAAATCAAAGAACGTCCATAAAGCTAAAATCTTCAAGCATATTAACAAGAAATCAGACAAACGGCAGTTTTCTCGTTAATCCTGCATTCATTAAAATGGCTTGTTCCATTGGAATAGACTGCCTTCACCAAAACTGTCCGACAGTTACTTCAATTTTAAACTGCTCTGTTGGAGTTTTTAGGGAAATTTGTTTATAAAAACATCTTTCATTTCAGGAAGACTCTTTGGAAAGGAGAATAAAGACATGTAGCCTGCTAATTTTGCCATGCTTGTAATTATTTCAAGTTAATACTGCAGATTTATTTAAAAAATATATTTTCAGCTTTTTATAGAAAAATTTGCTTTATATTTACCCTTTTTACATGCACAGCTGGAAATTGTTGGAGTAGATAGAATGCGGGACAGATTGCAGCATGAGATGACTTGTGTTACAAGAGACTTCAGTATGCTCAGAAATGCAGAAGAGTTCATAGGTCTCTGGATAAAACTTTTACAGTATAAAAAAAAATTAAAGGATTTTCGTTCACAAGAATCACTGCAGTTTTAGTGGTACAGAACTCTTTGTCCATCAACTATCCAGGAGAATATAGGAAGATTCCGTCAGAACAGAACATGTCCTTTGAATCAAATTATGACTGAGCTTGTAACTATTTTAAGTCATGGTATCTGTATAACATACCGAATGTCCAATATTTTAAAAAAAAAAAAAATCATATACTACATCAGAGACGTGCTTAGAAGTGTTTCTCTTAATGTTGTGATTAAATGGTAACATTCTAGTGAAATGTTTGGTTTTTCTTCATGGTCTGTTGAAATCTCAATTCACCTGTCTGGTAATGTTTAGTGTATTCTCTTAAGAATAGGCAAAGAAAAATAAGAAAAGCAGGTTGCTTGATTAGAAGGACTCATCCCAGATAAAGGTGTGGGAATTTCAGTCTTTTTTTTTTTTTTAATGCTCCATAAAGTTCATGCAATGAGGCAAAGATACTTCCACAGGATTTAGGTGATGAACAGTAAAATTGCTTGTGCCCAAGTAAAAAAATTTAAAGGGTGTATAAATATCCTAAAAGGATGTTTTGAGGGAGAAATGGAAGAGGACCGAATACATGTTGCAAACAGAACAAGCATGGACAATAAGTGAAAAAAAAAAGCACAAGGTGCAGGAAAGTAGAGTAATTATATTACATATGTTATTTTCAGGTCTCTACCACTGTAGAAGTAGATAATTTGGGGGGGAGGGGGGGTAATATTTCAGGAATGTACACCCATTAATGCAGGAAAGGAATAAGATGTCATAGAATCCAGAAATCAGGGCCCCATGTGATTTATAAACAACTTTTATTTTCTTTTATTCTGTATCATCCAGAACGTAAACCACGACTACTTAAGAATATAAAAGCAACTGTAGTTATTCCAATGTAAACAACTGTTACCCTTAGGTCTTTTGAGGCAGTATGTCAGATTTGAAATAAGCTAATGTGTGCATTGAAGTATTGCAGAAAAACTGGTGGTCTCTCTTTTTACCCTTAGAGAAACCCAATAATCTGGGGGAGAAAAACAGTGTGACCCTTCTGTTGTGGGTGCTTACAGCATCCAGAACATAGCGTTGCCTTTCTTCTTTTTTATGAAACAGCTCACTTTTAGCACTACTGGACAGCTTTTCAAGGCTCTTAATTAATATTGGTTGGATACTAGGGACTTCTACTGTGTCAAAATATTGAAGTAGATTCCTGTTAATATGATTTGAATGTTTCATGCTTCCAGGGTTATAATGAAAAAGCAGAATCTGCTGTGTAGGATAAGCGATACTAATTGGTTGTGTGATGCCTGACTCATTGAGATCTAATCTTTGATTCTGGGTTTGCTTACACATTTATAACTAACAGATGTCAAAATAGCTCTCATGTCTATTTCTTAATAGCACATTATCTGAGATGTACAGCATCATACGGTTAAAGGGTTCTGTCTGCACCTGCAGTCTGTGCAGCTGCAGTCTGGGAATTAACTTGCCTTACAATGAAATAACTCGTTATTAAAGGACTCGTTAGATGAACTGCCACCTTAATTACCTGGGAAGAGTTGTAAGCAAAACTGCAGTAAACCACTGTAAAGATCAGCGCACAAGCACTCAATGTTGAAGAAGTACGGAGTATCAGTTTGGAACAGAAAAAAGCTGGGATAATGGGCACAGCGAGTTGGGTGTCAGAGCAGTGACTGCCTGTCTGACCGAGTGCTTGCACAGACAGCTGGCTGGGCTTAAAGCACGTCAGCATTCCTGCCGCTTCTCGATGTACGCAAAAATCTGCTTTGCAGAGAACTGCTTTTTTCTGTCATTCCTACTCGATCCGGGAGCAGAAGGCTGTCTGCTTTCCAGGCAGCTAGACAACTTCTAGCTCCACCTACCTTTTTCTTTGGAAGAGTTGAGGCACTGTCAGTTTCTGAAGTCTGACATTAAAAATAGAGGTTTCGCACAACATTGTCCAGCTCCTCCCAGGTATTTTTGCTTTGTAGAAATCTTTGAAATAATCTCAACTGGGAGATGAAAATACTAGATGGTATTGCTGTAGCTTACCCTAAAAAAAAAAAAAATTATTTATGCATTTTCAATGTGTAATAGCTGCACAGACTGAAGTAACTACATAGTCGGCTGTTTCACACTGTAATTTTCCGATTAAGCAGGTGAAAAATTCCTCAGCTGAGACCTAGTTAGTATTGAAAGAGAAGAGCTTCAGCTTCCTGGCTTGTGCAAATGCACAGTTGCCTTTTGCTTTGTTTAAGGAATCATAAATGAAAAACACTTTCTGATGAAGTATCTGTGTATCAGGCAACATCTATTCCGCTATGGTATTGCAAGAAGTTTAAAAGATTGTCAAACTGATTGGAAATCTACCGTTTCCTTTGCAACTTAGCCTGTTATCAATCTTGTGAGCAGTTAATAGACCTTAGCCATCAGACTCTCAAGGCTTGTCTCATAACAATGACTGATAGGTTGGGGACTAATATTGTATGCCTTGAGAAATTGCCTTCTTTCTCTGAGAACCTTGACAAAGAAATTGGACTCTTTAAACCACTTAAAGGGGTGATCAAAACTGTCCTGCTTGAAGTGGAAGATTTTTTTTTTGACAGTTCCCAGAACAGACCCATAAAGGAGAATTCCATTGCCAAGCTACTGCTCATAATCATGAAAAATCTTGTCACAATACAAGTTTCCTATGCCATAATGCTGCCGACTTACAGACAAGCACAAAACCAGACTGAACATGTTGCCATCAAATTTTTCAGGGTGAATGTTGTATGTAGAGGACATGTTTATTGACAGTGTAGAGCAAGAATACATGAACTGGGTATCTACTTGCTGTAAATAAGAAATGTGTTTACATCTTGGCAGTAATTGGCCTTATTGTTTCATGTGTCAGAGCTACCAATGGTTTAGATATCCCAATGATTGGTTTTCAAGCTAGTAATGTAAGGCTTATGGGAAGCAAGCTCTCGTGAGAAAGATGAAAAGTTAAGACCATACCTGTTTCAAAAATAATATTTTTGAATGTTAGAAAATAGCATATTATTAGTTCTTAGAAGGTTTTTTGTTTGCTTTTTTTTTTCCCCCCCAAACTAAAATAACAATGCTGAAAAAAGCCTAGAATCAACTGGCTAGATATGCAGAATAAAATTTGTCTCTACTCTTGACTTCTGTCTACTAGCTTGCTTCTCCAGTATTTTAGCTTCTTATCTTGACAGGAGAATTCATGCAACTGTTCCCAAAGCTTTTGTTTGCTCTAGATTTATAGAAAATGTTGAGCCGTGACAATAGCAATCCAACCTCTTGAACCAAAATGCTCTTTGCTTCTAAAAAATTTGCTGGCTTGCATCAAAGTCATAAATACTATAATGTTGCTTGTGTCATATCTCTTTATTGCACAGCCACGTGGAGAAGAGATTACCTTTTTTTTCTCTTAGCCACCATAATAAACTTTTGATATGGAGTTGTGAGAAGAGTTAGAGGATGGATGTCATTAAGAAAAGGGAAGACAAATGGAAATTCAGGGTGCTGTCTAGACACGCACTCACTTTGTTATATCAGTGTCATCCAGCTTAAGAACTGCATTCACCCTTCAAAAAATATCTGAGCCTGCTCTACGATAGCAGTCCATCTTCCCAAACACTTTTGTAAGCTACAACACTGAAAAATGTAATTGTCTGCTATTTTTCCCCCTTGGTCAGAATTAAAAAAGAAAATTGTAGTCCCTGCACAATCGTGTATAGTTTTTTTTTTTTTTTTTTTTTTTTGCAACAGCTCTTCTTTATTTTTGCTGTCATCTGAAGAAGTTTAGCTGTGCCGGGCTTTCTGAGCTCTTCTGAGAGTGGTTGCAATTGCCGTTGAACGTTGAGTCACAAGAATATATTAAATGTGTTACTCTGCACAACTAAAACTATATGTTCACTCATAGGCGTTAACAGATCATGTGCATTTGTAGGAGCCAATGAGTCTTCCTTATAAGCCTCGATAAGTGTTCTTGATACATTGTCATTTCTAATTAATAAAAACCTTTCTGTATGGGAAGAGAAAACAGGCTGACTAGCTTAACTAACGGGTCCCTGCTGGCAAATGCCTGTGTGCTCCGCACCCCCACCACCAGTGACGGCTGCTCCTGCTCTCAGTGCACTCAGAAGCTGAAGAGGAGGGAGCCCAGGACTTCTTACATCGCCATTTGAAGGCCCTTTTGTTTTGCCATGAGGGATAATTAAAAAGGCAAATATGAAAAGATTTTCAACGCAGGTTTAGAGTTTGTCAGAATAAGAATCAAAAAGGCACCTTGACTTTATCAGATGCCAATTAAAATAGAAGTCAATGGATGGCTCTGAAATAACTTTAAACCTGACACTTAAAAACATAAAATCCACAAATGGAAAGTCCATGTCTTCTACATGGCCAAAATAATAGCAAAATATTCTTGCTGGAGCCAACAGTCAAGGTCAAGCAAATTAGACTTAATCATAGATTACTAGTTGAGTTTTGTTGGCTTGGTGGGGTGGGGTGTTTTGTTTGTTTTTAGTGTGGTTGTTATAACAGGTGGAAAGCGTAATGTCAGCTAATGTGCTACTATATAATCTTCACATTCATGTGTTGGCTTTATCTGTGATAGGATTCATGGTCTGTCACAAGAATATACGTGCAAAATCCCCTGTAGCAAACTTCATTCATGCAGGTATACAGATCTCTGCAGAATAGTCCTCGTGTTTAAAAACCTCATGCTTAGTGACTTGCATCCTTTTAGGTTTCATAAAAGTGATATTTGAATGGAAATTATTTTAAGACATTATTACTAAGAAAATAACGTCTAATGTCTTAGACGTTATTACTAAGAAAATCAATACTGTCTAGCATTTGTGTGACATTTAAATTCTCTTTTATCATGTTTTCTATCATACAAATTTGGAACCAGCTATCAAAGGACTATTAGGGAGTTGTTTTTCCAATTTTTGCAGATATTTATCAAATTATTGTAGGATTTTTATAGCTGAGTTTTCTGAAGAGTGCTTTATGAAGGAGGCTTGTTTTCTATTAAAGAACCAAGAGAAAACACAGGCCAGAATAAAACTGCATCTGCTAGAAGCTCTTACAGGACTCTTGTATCTAAATAAGAAAATGAGTCAAAACAGTAAAGTTCAGTGTAATCCCTTTAAAACAGTCTAAAAATAATCTGCTTCTATTTCTAAAAGATAAAAGCAAACTTCTGAAAAAAAATGTAAACTATATTTAAGTCATATATTTGCTATAAAAATACAGCAAACGGGAATATGAAAACTGGCTCATCAGCTCATATAAGTTGAAATTCTGTTATCTGGATGAATCATCATCCTCCAGATCTGTTCTTAAGCAGCACGGTGTCCTTAAAAGTGCTAGAAAATAGAGAGTTTTCTATAATGAAGTCAGTTTTCTTTAGTACAACTGTACAAAAGGGAGCTTGGACAGGAATTATGAGGGTGCAGAGAGGATTAATCTATATGAAGAACACTCAAACTGACAGAAAAAAATAATTATGACAAAATTTTATCAGACAAGATTCATTTCAATGTCAGCAGTCAGAAGTGTGAACTTTGCAGATGGTATTTGGTAAAGTGATAAGGACTGGGAAAATTTTTGTAACTTGTTATTTTGCTCACCTCAGCCACAAGTCCTTTGCTCTCTAAGCAATTCTCAGGACACCAGGGAAAGGTGAGAAACATTGCAAAGGAAGATGTAAAGTACTTCTACTATAAACAAAAAACCATTTTCCACCCTTTTGTGTTTTGTATCCCTTAAACTTCTCAGCCTACAAAGCTCCAAACATTCAGATGGAAAGATATTTTGTATTTACTCTTAGTTCCATTATCTAGCTCCAAGTCTTTAGCTGCATATTTATTTGTTTATTTATTCAAGAACAATGAAACAGCTGGTAATATATCTTCTGAGCATACACAGTACCACTCTTGGCTGAGAGAAGAAACTATGAAGGTGCAGGTTGTGGCTTCTGAAAAGTATCAGTCGCTGAAAAGTTTCAGTGAATGAAACAAAGGATATTCATTGTTTTCATTGCACTTTGACATGATAGCAACTCGTAATGCTGTAACTGTACAGAAAACTAAAGTAGATGCTCCTGTTGTTTCAGTAGAAGACTGTCGGTTTTAGAGTTTGATTTTTTTCCTTCTTGATTTTTTTTTTATTCTTACTCTTTTATGTAACATTTACTTTCTTTTCTCTTATTTACAATACATGAATACCTGCAGTCTCTTCATTTTTTAAAATTCCCCCTTCTCTTTCTCAAAATATACCCTGTTCCTGAGACACTGCAATGTGTTGCCATAGCAATCTTTGAGGAATGCTAAGCCTTTGCATCCACAGGACAAGACAGCAGTGGGGTAATTATCAAGAAAAAATAAATCCTTTTCAGACTTTCTTCAAGCCCCCGTATTATAGGACTAGATTATTTCAGCCAAATTGAAAGAAAAAGTGGGAGATTTCAATGCATTTGATGTGTGGACTGGAAAGTGACTATCCATTTGTGGCACATGACCTACACACATAATAAGAGTAGAGGAGGGTGAGAAATGGCTTCTATGAAAGATTTTGAAATCATCTGGTCTGCTTTAATGATGGCCACAAACCACACATTAAGTAACATAAGAAAAAGAGAACTTCATTTCCTGCAGGAGCAGGAACCAACATGAAATCATATCTTGTCCTGTTTGGGCCCCCAAACATTAAACTACTGCAGTTAGCCTGGGTTTGCTTGTTTTCCCTCTTTCTTTAATAGCTGAGACATTCAAACTGTGATAAGATTCATAAATTCCTTTATTAAGTTCACAGAATTGGTCTGGCAATTGTTGAAAAATTCAGAATTTAAAAGGCCTTTTTATCTGCTTGTTTCCCTTATTGCTTTTAGGTCTGAGTGTCTTTTTAAAAGGAATAACATGTTGTCTGATAATTGTTCAGCTGGCATTTTAAAAGCAGCATTAATTAACAAAAAGAGACACAAATTAGAAAGGAACAATACAAAGATAAAGCATGGGAAGGTAGCTGTGAAGCAGTCACATGCTGTCTGCCAGCCCTGACAAATTTTCACCAACGTTTAATTGTTTCAGGTGCTGCTCTAGGCTTTACTTGCAGCAGTAGTGTAAACAGCTTTCTTTGAGAAGCTCTGTCAGATTCTGCCTATTGGATAGAGGGGAAAATTCAGGTAGCAAAATAAGGTATTTAGCACACAGAAGTCCTTTTCTCCTAATTATAAAAGCTGTTAAATAATACAGATAGTTTTCTCTTTGCTGCCGGCTTACATTAGAACATTTGCTAGAATTACTAAAGGAAAGACCAACTAAATTCATGTTTATGTGAAGAACCTGGGGAAGGATTTGCTTGCTTTTTTTGTTGTTTATCTGGCAAATGAAGTGGACCTGGAAGTTAACCAAACAAAACAGCCTGTTTTTTCTGATTACAGTCATTGTCTTTCATTTCTGTAATTTTTCATTGTTGCGCCAACTTTCAAGGCTGGGCATCCTGAGCAAGCCAAGCTAGACCTTGCTTGCTGTGGGTAACTTTGTGGTGCTGGGAGAGGTTTCTCTTCTGTCAGATAGTCCTGTTTCGTCAGTGAGAGTGACTGCAAGGGGAGAGCATTGATTTCAGCAGCGTTCATTTAGACAGGACTATTCATAGCCCCGACCCAGAAAATATTCCTTCTCTACCTCAGATGGGAGCTAACAGTCCTCCCAGTCCCAGTGTCCTGCTTCAGCCCATGATTAAAGCTGTGTCTCCTATGTGCAAGGAAACAAAACTTC
This sequence comes from Anser anser, assembly GCF_964211835.1. NCBI lineage: Eukaryota > Metazoa > Chordata > Aves > Anseriformes > Anatidae > Anser > Anser anser. The sequence goes on from NC_139726.1 coordinate 9,328,584, forward strand.
ACTGACCCTCTCTCATCCCGTTTGCTTGTTTTGGCCGTGAAAAACTTCAGATACCTTTGGAGAGCTCTTGAGAGCACCGAGTAACTTAGTGACTGGAAAGAGGCTGTGTTTCACCCAGTAACTCCCACTGAAATCATCCTGGCCACAAACTATGGGGAAACAGGGTGGTAAGGCCAGTTATGGGTTGTAAAGGACCCTAGGAGAGAAAGCAAGCTGGAATATAGCATACCTCACAAAGACCATAAATAAAATGCCTCAATCACAGCATAAATGTAATATACCCAAGTTGGTATATGATCCTGTCACACCAGTTGTTACCATTTATCGCTCAGGAAGCAGCGAAGCTCCTTGCCATCTCTCCTTGATGCATATTGCCCTCTTAACGTCCATTACAGACTTTAAAAGATGTTGCAGGACAGGCTTAAAATTATTTTTGAAACACAGCAATTTTGAGGGTAGTTCCTCGAAACGGCCGGGAGAAGGGCGCGTTTTCGGAGACTTGGTGCGCGCCCTTCGTGCCCTGAACTTGCTGCGAGGCAGAAAAACGGGAGATGTTCCCGGTCCCTTTGCAAAAAAAAAATCTTGTTTAGGTGCCACAGCCTAGAAATAGCACACGTTCAGCACCGAAACCGACACCAGCCTTCCCGGCGGGGGCGCCGAAGAGAACATGGCGGGCGGGGCCGCGAGGAGAGCCCGGCCGCCTGAGGGGGCTGCGGGGAGAAGCGGGCGGGCGGCTCCGCTCAAAAACCGGCGAAGGCGGCGCCTCCGGGCCCCAGGGCGGCCTCTGGGGCGGGACGGGAGCCGTGGTGCCGCCTCCCCGTGCCTGCCCCTCGCAGCGGCCCCGCCGAGCCCCGTCGGCCGAACCGCAGCCGCCCGCTATGGGAGCGGGGAGCCCGGGGAGCGGGCGGTCGCGGGTGCCCGGCGCCGCCGCAGTCTCGGGGGAGCGGGCGGCGACAACACCCGAAGGGGGACCGTTGAGGGGAGAGCTGGCGCTGGGAAGGGGGAGAGAGGTGCTGGGAGGGAAGAGGAGGGCAGGGAAGGGCTGAAAGTCCGGGTATGGCGGAGCCCCTGAGTCCCTGCGCCCCCCGGGGCCAGTGTCAAGCCAACATGGGCGCCAACGCCTCGTCGTCCAACATGGACGCCAACACCTCCTCAGCTGCCTCCGCGCTGGTGGGTGGCAGCTCGTGGAGGGGCAGGGAGCCCTTCTCCATCTTCACCGTCCTCATCCTGTCCTTGCTGGTGCTCCTGACCATCGCCACCTTCCTCTGGAACCTGCTGGTGCTGGCGACCATCCTGCGGGTGAAGGCTTTCCACCGGGTGCCCCACAACCTTGTGGCCTCCACGGCGGTGTCGGACGTGCTGGTGGCGGCCCTGGTGATGCCGCTGAGCTTGGTGAAGGAGCTGTCGGCCGGGCGGCGGTGGCGGCTGGGCCGGGAGCTGTGCCTCGTGTGGGTCTGCTTTGACGTGCTGTGCTGCACGGCCAGCATCTGGAATGTGACCGCCATCGCCCTGGACCGCTACTGGTCCATCACCCGCCACCTGGAGTACACACTGCTCACTCGCCGCCGCATCTCCAACGTCATGATCGCTCTCACCTGGGCGCTCTCAGCTGCCATCTCCCTCGCCCCCCTCTTTGGCTGGGGGGAGAGCTACAGCCCCGAGCAGGAGCGCTGCCAGGTCAGCCAGGAGCCCTCCTACACCATCGTCTCCACCGGCGGGGCTTTCTACCTGCCCCTCTGCGTGGTCCTCTTCGTCTACTGGAAGATCTACAAGGCGGCCAAGTTCCGCATCGGGGGCCGCAGGAGGAACGCCGTGGTGCCCCTGCCCGAGGCTGCCCAGGTAAGGGTGAGGGATGGGGAGGAGACCCTGCACTGCCTCCCCCTGCCGCCTGTGCTCCTGCTTCACCTCTGCACCCGTCGGTGGTTTCAGCACAGCGAGAGGACTGAGACGTGCCCCGGGGCTCTCATGGATTTAGCTCAGTTATGGTCTGGACCTGAGCTGTAATTAGCCAGTCAAAAAGTGCTACTCTGCTCCAAGAGTTTTATTCTTGTTTTTTTCTTACATGTGTTGTGAGAATATGTGACAGGTGCATTCACTGCAAGTCTTGAGACCCATTTAAAAAATGTCCCTTTAGTTTGAATTTTCCATTCCTTATTGTTTTGTTTTTCTCTTTATCTTTTTACAGTGTAGTCAGGGTAAACAAAGACATAAACAAATCCTTAGGTCACATACAGAATCAATGCATGCACATTTTTCTGCCGATACAGACTTTATGTAGGATCTCTGTAGGGTCTATCAGTATCTGAAGGGATTTTAGTAAGCAGATTATATTCAACACTTTATTTATGTACTTGGGCTGTTTTACCTTGTATAGTGGGAACATAGTGCTTGCTGCATAGTACCAGAGCAGGGTATTCCTGGTAACCCTGCAAAGCCCTAGACCTGTGGGAGGTCTCGTTTGTTTCAGGGATATGACTAACTGAAGGGAAAGCTGCATCCCTGAGGAAGGGTTGAGGAAGGCCCCTTGTGTCCCATTAAGTCAGGGTCTTTGCGTGATGATGTTGTCACCCATGCCAAGTGTGCTCAGCAGTGCTTACTGCTAGCTCTCCACTTACTGTCACATACCCATACTCTTGCTCCAAACAGTGGAACTGATTTGTTAAGGTATGTTTTTGTGTTTGCATGTTGTGCTTACTGAGTCCAGTTCTCTCTCAATAACAAAAGATGAGTATGTGGCTGTTAGATCTATATAAAGAGACATGGAGCATTTTCTATGCAGCTGGGGCCAATCCTCACTCATCCACTAAATCCCTCTAAATTTGATTTTGAGTCATGGTAGGCAACATGTTATTATGGCCATAAATAAAAGTCTGGGGTTTCTAGCAAGAGATGACAGCCCTGGCAGTTATATGTGGTCATACTTGCATATTTGTGTCCTGATGTCTTGAAGATGTTTATAATATAAATTGATTTTTGAAGCTGTCTTCTATACAAACACAGAAAAAGTGTTAGAAAAGATGGAATGTCTCTTCTAGTGGCATCCTTTCTTTTCCTACAGCCTCCATCCTCTTGTTTGCACCACATTTCTTTCCAAGTTGTTCTAAGTGTGATGAACGTATTGCTTGGAGTTAATCTACAGTCTTTCAAAACACAAAATCTAACTAAGTATTTGTAGGGTTTTTATATGCTCTATGTTTTACATACACACATGCTCATACGGGACTAACGGTAATCTAAAAGTATGGAAAGTTAATTGGGCTGAGGCATTATTGCTCAAGTTTTAGTCTGTATGTAGGCACTTTGTTGGCAAGTCAGTTTTACGACGGCAAAGTCTGGCTCCTAATTGTCACAGCTCTGTCAGCAAAGGCCCGTGCATGGCCCAGCTCGGCTGGCAGGTAAGTGCTGTTCGCTGAGGTAGTGTCTGAGAGCTGGTAGAAGCTGTACTGACAAAAGAGCTCCTGTCAGTGGGAGCTGAATACCCATTTTTGAGGCGTTTGCCAGTATAGCTATTATTACAATCTCAGCAAGTGCTCAAGCCAGCAATTCTTCATCTTATATTTGCAGTGATTGACATTAAGTTCTTTTATAAGCGTGCCTCTTGAATCTGCAGTTGGTGTATACTGCCAGCCTTCCCCATTGTCCCATCAGCTTCGTTTGCAGACTTAAATAAAAAGACTTGTGATTCACGTGCAAACCTTTACTCTGACGCCCTGCTGCACATGTTCATTAAATTAACCTGTGGATTGAGGGAGCTGGCATTCAGGATGCATTTCTTCTCGGTTTCCTAAGTTAAGAGGCTGAGACTTACTGATTTTTATCCCAATCCCATTTAAGCACATAGGAGCAGGGTCTGTCATGCCCACCGAACAATAGCAGTCCCCCAGGGAATTCTGGAGAAGAATCTTCAGATGCTTCACTACTGTTCCTTTGGAAAAATTAAATAAATAAATAAATAAATTTTTAATGTGCTAAAAAAGATAACATTTCCAGGGGAAGTGCAAACCTAGTGAGGGGATCTGGCTATCCCTCTCCGTATCTGGGAGTGATCTGGCTGTCAGCATCAGCCCTTGCCCTCTGATGGGGCTAATTCTGTTCCACTTCTCCTATATTGCCCAACAGCTCACTTTATTTTTCCATTTCTTTCTCCTCTAATGTCTCTGCTCTCTCTCCCGTCTTTCACCATTCTTTTTCTGAATAAAATATCATTACGATGATATGGGGACGTTTTTAAACACTGCTTTTCCACTAACAGAGCCAGGTGCTGAAGTGGTTTGTACGTGGACATAAGCACGTGGAGAGGGGACAGTCCTCTCCAAGCTGAGGGGTGGCATACCTAGGGTATGATTCTTTGTCACTTTGTGGTTAAAATTTTACCTGAGTTTTTAAAAAAACACTTTAGAAAGTATTTGGAAAAAATTGAGGGAGATGGACATGAAGTAGCTGAGGTGCTTCTTGTTTTAATATAATACAGTATAGTGCTGTTCTCTTCCCCCTTTGAAAACGAGAACTTTTTTCTTACTTTCTCTTGAAACAAACAAACAAATAAAGCAGAATTGGGAGCCTAAAGTGGGCTGGTGCTTTCATAACTATTTGTTTACTTATGAAATTCCTTAAAAAGTGAATTCTGCAGTCAATACTGATGTGAATGAACCTTGTGTGAAAAAAGCAGTGACACGCTGTCGCTGACAGCTATACTCTGTCCTACCTGGTTGACAGTAGGTAATAATTCTCCCTGTAAACAGTCCAATTGAAATAAATGAGACAACTTGAAAGACAGCAGAAGCTGATGGATAATGCCCTTTCAAATCAATTGAGTCACTTGTAGCGTCAGTTTTGCAAAAACAAGGACGGCAGAATCTGCAAGCCAGGGTTGCTTAAACGTAAAAATTACAGGGTCAGGATTAAATTTCAGTGTAAGGAGTTAGAAATTAAGTTCTGGTGATGTGTCGTTGTTGTCTTCCCAAAGCTAATCAGTTTTGCAGGAGTCCTTCCCACTGCTTTGATGGGATGTGAGCAAGGTCCTAGTGCTCGAGGAGCTGCAGCGTTGTTCTGCACCTTGGCCAGTCCAGCCTCTGCAGCCCACGGAGACGGTCAGGACGATACAGGAGCGAGAGAAAGTTCTTCTTCTCTGAAGGGGTCACAGGACATCGATTTCTTATTTCTGCCTCTGGCTGTAGAAGAGAAGGGACAGAAAACAAGTGGAGCTTTGCAGAAGAGGGGCAGCAGATGTCTGGTAGGAAAAAGATGAGGCAGGAAGCAAAGTGGAATAGCTGGGATTTTCCTGGGAGACACAAAGCTATTCCTGCTGATGGCAGAAAAAAATTCCCATGAGAGAAAGCAGGCATTCTTATCCCTATCAAATGTGCTATTTATAATATTGGTGGAACATCCAAAAAAGTGTAGATGTTCTTGTGTTTTGATCTTTTGTTGTGCATTTTAGTTTCTCGTGCTCTTGTTGAAAGAGCAAGAAGTACACCAAAGTTGCACTGAGGCAGTAATGATCTTGTTCTGTGCTGAACCACACCGTAAAAGGCAAAACTCTGAATTTGTGGGAATAAGCTAGATTTGATTGGTATATATCAGGACTATCACAGTGGTTCCGAAGTTCCAAAAGGTTTCTTTACTGTTGTTTAAATCAGAAGTTCTTGCACACCCTCAAGGTGCAGTACAAACATACACGATACCTGCCATGAAGGACCAGTAATAACAGTCATTAAAGCTATAAGGAACATCTTAAATCAAGAGATTTCTCCAGAAGCTCCTTGGTGGCGTGTTCTTTATAACACTGCTGGGAACACAGGAACTGACTGTGTGTTTCCGCAGAGAGCTGCGTGTGCCCATTCAGCAGCAGTGAGGTACTGGGGACAAACACCAGAAGCGGCACCGAGCTGGAACTGCTGATGAATGTGCAGAATGAGTTCTGAAACCCAAACCAACCTCCTTTTGGCGGCGATTCCTTTGTGTCTTTAGTGTAGAAGGAGAATGCATACACGAGAGCTCTTTTCCTTCCTTGAAATCTCTTTATGGCACTCTCACTGGAGAGTGGCCCTCTCTTCCCTTCTCAGAGCCTGTTGTCCTGGAAATAGCTGATTTCACAAATTCAGGAGCTAATTCTGGCCTCAGAGTAGCAGTGCTTTCATGCCAGCTATTTTTCCTGACTCGCAGCTGTGGGAGAGGAGTCTGGGTGGAGGGGAGGAGACCTGTGCCCAAGGCATAGCGGGCTGCCAGCTGCTGAGTGAGAGGGGTGCTCAGCACCCTGCAGAGGTGCTCATATCCCTGGTGTGAACTGAGGTGTCTTTGTGGTGTACTCTGTGGCGACCTGTTCCCCTGTCACAGCCTGTTGGCTACTGATCATCAATAGGCCCAAAATGGGGTGAAAGGTGTTATGGTGGGCTTTTCCTTTGTTCCATATGGCACAGAGATAATGGTCAAGTATTGCGACTTACGTTAGGAATTGGGAGTCATGCAAAGCCTCCAGGATTGGCACTGGACACCGCAGCTTTGCTGTAGTCAGAGCTGTGTTTTGTTGAGGAAAGGACAGCTGGCAAGGCTGGAAAGCAGCTACATAATCTCTTTGGGTGTGCCCTTGTTCGGGCAATGCTAAATCGCAATGGATTATCGCATGCCTGCACGAGGGGGATCCTTTAGCGTGGTTCCCCTGCCAGCTCTGCAGCGTTTGCCTACAGCAGACTGCTTTACCTTCCATGTACTCCGTGTGGGTTGGCGTATAGCAAACAGCTTTGACAACACGCTTGTGGGGACTGGGACTTGCAGCGAGGAGAAGCTTGCACCAACCGGGACGGAAAGGTGAGTCAGGTCTGCAGCACATCAGACAGAGAGCAATAAAAATCAAACGACTTGAAATGATTGTGAAAGGCTGGGATTTCCCCGCTTTGCAGTACGCCGGGCACGCAGAGGTGAGCTTTCTGCAGCGTCCAAGGTTCAAACACGTTTGTAATTCCTGTTGCAGGCACTGGCTGAAGGGCCTTGCTGAGCAGGGATACTAGTTACATTTTCAATAACATTTTGTGTTATTAAATCCTTTCAAAGGATTTCTTACGGAAAATTGAAGCAATATATCTCCAGCCTGCCAGGGATATTTACCCAATTTACTTACTGAACAGAAGGCTCTATGAGAGAGCCCATTATTTTTCCTAAGGCAACAGACTGCTCTATTACAACATTATTCCAAAGTCCCAAGCAGAACTAGTTAATAAAAAAAAAAATTGAAAATGTACCTATGAAAACAGAGAAAGTTGAAATTATGTAAATATAAGGAAACTGCTGTTCTGTAACTTACAAAAAATAACATGATCTGTTTTCACTTGCTGTTTAGTATTCAGAGATCTGATCTAACAAGCAGAGGAGCTTGCAGAAATTCCTCTGTTTCAGTAGGAGCTGGATAAGGGTGTAAATGCCTGCTCGAAGGAAAAATATCTGAGGACTGTGGCATCATGTGTCAAAATAAATTAATCAATTTTCTCCCAAGTGAAATTAAGGGATAGAAGAACCTCTGCTAGTAAACTCCGCAGTTCAGCCACAAACCTTCTAAAATCTGAAGTATCGAAAAGAAAAGGCTCTGGTTTGATGATGGGATGCTGTGAACTCTGTCTTCTGAGTAAGGGTTGAAGGTTAAATATGGTACCAAACCGTGCCCTGTGCTAGCGACAAGGTCCTTTGTGTGGCTCTCCCCAAGCGGCGTAGCTCTGCAGCTATTCCTCAGGGCTAAGAGGTGATCTTTCAGGGCTGCTTGTCACAAATCTGCCCTGGTGTCATCCATCCATCCCTTTTTACAGAGCGTGATTAAGGACGTGCGGAGCAAGTCCTTCTGCAGACAAACGATGTGATCGTTGCCACGTGAGGGGTGTCCCATTTTAATTGTCAGGACAGATGTGATTTTCATTTCCCTCCATTATTTGCCTGCGCCCATAATCTGCCGCTCTTGCATTCTGCAGCCACGTCTCATGTCGGAGGGCGACGACAGGGATATCCATCTTGAAGAGTGATTGCCTAGCTCTCGCCAGCGCTTCCCCCTCCGAGTCGCTCTGCCCATGCTAATAGCAGCCCTCCAGCCCTTACAAAGCTTGCACGGAGGCAGCCCGTGCGTGTGGAATATGGGGCTGATTGAACCCAGGGCCACCTTTGGAGCCGGGTCAAGTTCTTGTGGTTCTCATGAGTTATGGGCATGTGGGCAACTTCTGGGGCCTCAGGTTGCACCCTTGAACCGTTCGTGGTATTGCTCTGTCCTTAAAACTGTAGTGCTCAGAAGAGCTTTGAGCTCACAGACACTCAGATGGTCAGTGTACCGTCACTTCCATTTTCTGGGCAGGCTCCTGCATGCTGGTGACCTGTGGTCAGAAGCTGGTGGCCAGTCTCACCGCCCCTGGGAGCTCTGTGCCGGGCTCGCTGCGCAGGTGGTGTGTGGCCCTCACCGAGAGAGGAGGAGGCGGGAGGCACCCAGGGGGAGCTGAGGTTTCCCCTCTCATGCGTACTTCTGTGGGAGCTGGAGCACGGACAGAAGGCCGATTGAAATGGTGCTCTTCAGGCAGCGACGGACGTTTTGTGAGCACACCAAGTCCATGTGGGTGAAACGGGCAGGTGAGAGAAGAGGAAAAGCGAGGACCTGAAAATACTGCTTCTCCAGCAAAGCTTTTTTTCCTTCTTTAAATCAGAATACATCGATTACTTCTGGAGTATTTTAAATGCCAATTCAAAACGGCGGCACGGTGCCTGAGGCTGCATCATTTCAGGTGCGTGCTTTGTTCCCCTGGCCAGACGCAGTGTGGGCACTGCGACCAGCCCCGGCTGCTGTGGGGCAGGGCTCGGTGCCTCGGCAGGAGGGGGACGCGCCTGTGGGGAGAGGGCCTCTGTCGAGGAGGAGAAGGTGCCTGAGTTCTGCCCTCCTTAAGGGACTCTGGCTGATGGGTTTGCTTTCCACTGGAATATTCCCAAAGTAATCATTTTTATTTCAGGTATTTATGATTGGGTGGATGGGGGTGATTAATGCTGGCATTTTCCAAAAATCGCATGCATTTCGTATAACTTGCCTTTAACTGAAGTCCCATTCTGTTGTTAAAAAGGTTCTGATAGAATTTTTTCCTGCAGGTTTAGCTGAGATTTTTTTGGGTGTGTTCTGCCTTCTGAAGAACAAGTAAGTGGTGTTGCCGTGCTCCAGCACCCCCCAGGGATGGGGTTTTGAGCTCTGCCTCCAGGCAGTTAGGTTGAAGAAAAGAAGTTTATCTTACAGTTGATACAAGCCATGCAATGTAATTCATTTACTGTTCAGGCCTTGAGAAACCGTAAAGATCACGTAACACCACAGGAGAGCGTAGTTTAGGGCTGCGCAGGAGGTACCTCCCTTTGTTAGGCAACCCTAATAACCTGATTTCCTGGTAGGTATCGAGGAATCCAGTAAGATAAACTGCAAAATGATGTCTGCAACACACGCGGCATCGGTGACTCCTTGCTGACCTTGGTTTGTCAGTCACTCTCAGCAGCTTTTCCAACATAATGAGAAATCTGGTACTTTTGGCATTCGGGGACATTTTCTTTCTTTTAACGCGGAAGGAATGAGTTGCGGCCTTTTGTGGTAGGTGCGCAGATGTCGTACTGTCATTTAAAAATAATACTTCGCTCAAACAAATCGTCTTGGTAAGAATCTGTGTTTGCTTTTGTTTTGAGGTGAAGGAAGCTTCGCAAGAACCACAGATGGTGTTTACAGCTCGTCATGCAGCTATCACTTTCCAGACAGATGGAGAAACATGGAGGGAACAGAAAGAGAAAAAGGCAGCTTTGATGGTTGGCATCTTAATTGGCGTTTTTGTGCTGTGCTGGATCCCTTTCTTCATCACAGAATTAATAAGTCCCCTCTGTTCCTGCAACATCCCACCCGTCTGGAAAAGCATCTTTCTTTGGCTTGGCTACTCCAATTCTTTCTTTAATCCTCTCATTTATACAGCATTTAACAAAAATTACAACAATGCCTTCAAGAACCTTTTTGTAAAGCAGAGATAAAAGGGGACACGGAGGAGGAAATGATTCCTTTATTGCATAATGCAGAGATTTCTCGAAGGAGATGTGCCTGTGATACATGCAGTTTTCAAGCACAAGAGCTACTTAAGGGGATTTAGCAACAGTGAAGAAGAAGCTGGAAGATGGTTGGATAGAAACCTACTGACACTTGGCAGTTGTCTTTTGGAAATACATATATGCTGCCCCAGGGTTTGGCAAAGAAAGAAGTGGTGAACATCTCCCTTCTTTTCTTTGAAGCAATGTGGGCTAAAGTCTGCAAGCAAAGCGCTGTTTGTGTCTAATACCGTGACTGCCAAAGCCAACCAGAGTGATCCCAGCCAGGCAAACACAGGTGCCGTCCTGCAGCCTGCTCAGCTTAGCAAAGACACCAAGGGGGCTGCTAAGGGAGCAACACTGAAATGTTTGAGATGCAGGCAGGATGCTGGCTTCGTTCTTGAGATTTGTTTGGAAAGGAGGGAATAAACATCCTGCGTTCCACCCATCGCTTAATTTATGTGAAATTAAGAGGGGTGACTAAGCAGCCCCAAACCACACCCTAGCATAACCGAAGGGCTGTGTTCTCTTGCAAGCAGCAGCTCTCAGCAGGAAGTCCTGGTGAAGTAAAGGTCAGTTATGTCCCCCAGGGTTACGTGAAGGTTTAGGGCCAAGTGTAACGCTGTTCAGAGGTAGGTGACAAACTAGGAATGTCTGCGCTGCCCTGTCCAGAGTCCTGGCATCATAAGTGTTGTACTCATCACCCTAACTGAGAGAATTCCACTATTTGCCATTTTTAATCAACTTTCTCCTCCTGTGAGATAGGTATTGATGCCATCAGGTTCGAGTGACTCCAAAAAAATCCTAAACGACTTAGAATCAAGCCTTAAATTGTTTGCCCAACATCTAATTTTCCCATCCCAACAATAACAAAAAGATGAGAAACAGATACCCACGCATACTACTCAATCTGTCTCTCCACATTTGCCACTCTAATGGGTTTTACTTCCTCCCCTTCCCTGAGGGAGGATGCTGAGTGTTTCTGAATGTTTCTAGCATGGCAGCTCTTCACTGCAACAGAGTCCCAGCAGCAAGTTAGATACTTGCTCAGCTTCATAATTGCCAACTTAAATAAGCCTTTCCCTTGTGAATCTCAATTAGCCTACAAAAGGAATAGCTAGTGTTCAAACTAAGGTTTGGAGGCTTCACCATGGCTTGGCATCTGGAACTTGAGCCAGCACCGTGAGGCCAGAAGACTACTGTGCAATTCTTGTCTGCTTGCACCGATGCTGTTGCAAAGGCTGGAGATGCAGCAGGGCTGTCTCAGCTTGCTTGAGAACGGATAGTAGCAGGGCTACTGATGGAGCATGCACTGGAACTCTTCACCTTGTCAAAAATTAATTTAGCTTCCTTAAGAGGTGAATTTTAGGCTTTATAGGTTCACTGTGAGTTCTCAGGATAGCTAGTTTTGTGCTCTGCCCACCCAAGCATCTGTGACAGCAGTGACTTGTTACACGGTGACATGCTGCCACTGAAAGCAACCTGGCTTCATATCCAGAGATGAGAAACATTTCACTACAGTGCAGTTTTAGAAAGCTCTTAAAAATCAGCTTCCCACACTGGCTCTGTGCACGCCTATATTTAGAAGAGCAGCAACACATATTCAGGATGTGAAATCCTGGATTTCAATCACACAGAAGCTGGGCTCGGGGGGCAGGAGGAGGAGAACCACGTTGCACAGCGTCAGAGCTGAGCCTGCTGCCTCCTGTTTGATAGCAGAGCAGGCACTGCCAGCCCCTGACCACCCGCACAGCAAGGACCAGGTTTCACCCACGGATTTACGTACCAAACCTAGTAACCTGGTACAGTAGGAGCATCTCTCTTGGATAGTCATCAACCTTGATTAAAAAAGCTGGAACAGTGCGTAATTTTCTACCTCCCTTGGTACTTTATTTCCGTGATTAATTACTCTCACTACTAAAACTTGGAACTTTATTCTAATTGAAAAAAGAAGAAAGTAGAATGAAGCATGGAGGCATTCCTCCTTCCGGCAGTTCAAGCATTAGAGTTCAGAGCTCACATTACCGCTGTGTTGTTACCCTTAGCTTCAAGACAGACCAAAGAATATACAGAAGATACAACTCCCACGTGCATTAAGGTAAATGATACAGGATCGTGAACATGCAAATAGAGAGAAGGGGGGAAAAAAAAGGAAAAGAAAAAGCTATTCTAGGAAGTAATCATTTGACAGTGCTTCAACATTGGGTCATTTCCCCAAATACCAGTTGCCCATTTGAAATACACCAGTTATCTCTGCCCATACACAGTGGACTACTAATTTTAATTTTATTTCCTGATGCTGAATCTGTTCCTAGAACTCAGTGGGACTATTGCTCAGCAGAAAGTTCATTGCTGCACCCTGCAGCAAGGCTCTGAATCCTGCAGTGCTGTATAAATTAAGGCCTCAGGTTTTTTGTGCTCTCGGCATCAATCCACAGATTGTACAGAAATCCAAAAGCTTTGGAAGATGAAAATGAGCAGCAAATGAGAAAATGAACATTTTTAAATGAAAACATAACTGCTTAAGAACTGTCCTCCTGTCTTTGAAAATTCCACTTAAGAGTTACCTCCTGATACTGCCTTTCACTTTGAAAAATAGCTGTCGTCATTTACAGTGGAATCCAAAATTAATTTGTTTGGTTCTGTTTAGCAGGATTGTCATATTTATAGTGCTAGAGCATCGTGGATACTGTTCCCAAAAATCACCTTCCCACGAGTAGTCATAGCATGATGTACACTTGTTCCTCTACAGTAAAAGTGGCTGGGGACAGAATGATCAAGTAGTTAGCCTGACAGGCATCATATTGAACAGGAGGAAGAACCAAGTTGGCTGTTCGAAGAAGTGCCCATTTTCTTATACTACTTCTTGATTTCTACTCAAGTATCAGAAGAAATGCTACCTCCAATGTACAAATTAGAAGAATAATTACAGGTTTTTATAGAGGGCAAAGTGTGTAGACGTCATTTATGATGTCTACTGCTATCAAAGCCAACTAGAGAATGTCTGCAAGTAGCACTCAATCCAGATTTCCTTCCTCAGGTACTCCGGTATTTAATTTTGCCTAGATTTTTCAGATACATATGAAGAGAAGCAGCCTGCACGTATTCAGTCACTAACTAGTGGGGGGGAGTAAGGTACAAACTGGCTCAGTGCAAAGGTTCTTTTTATTTGTACTGAAGGAACAGGAAAAGTGTTTCTGGTTGTCACAAAAACAGAGTCTCTTTTATGAGAAGGCACAACACATTGAATCTAGCCTACCACGGTTGGGGTAGCTCACCACATTTTACCCAGACAGAACGTCAACAATCTCCTTACGCAGATCTTAACAAATCCATACATTTCTCCATTTAACACTACAGACTCTGCATGAGATCACATACAACTATCAAACCTTCCCCTGTCCTCAAAAGGCATGGAATCAGGTAGCGCAGTGTGATGAACGTGTACCATCTCCACCGAGAATTCTGTGTAGTGAACAGATGCCTGTGCAAGACACATCTAACCCTTCCACGGATCTCCTTGGCATACAGCAGGTTTGACAGTTTGTCCCAAATACTGAAACATCAAGCTTAACAAGAGCAGCAAGAGAAAACAGAAGTGTTACTGAATGCTATGTGACACATGAAAGCATTTCTAAGACTGAATATCAAAATACTACATTTACAGAATTCATCTTTTAATGCACTTGTAATTCAAAAGCATATTAAGGCTTCTAAAGCTGCCCTTTAACATGGCCTAAAGTGCCACCTCAAAAACAATAGCAGAAGGTCAGTGGATTCTAAACATCTTTTTATTTTGTATGTGCTGCCATAGAAAGTAATCTAACAGCAGTGTAAATGTTATTGGGGAAGAAGAATGTGGTTTTCCTTTTCCTGAACAAAATATGTGATGTACATTAAGTCAGTCCAAAATCCCGATGTTAAGTACAAAAAGCAACTGCTTGAATTATAAAATACTGTATATACAGATATAAAAGTGTTTCAGAAAGTGTTCCACAAAGTTTCTAAACTTTCAAGGACAAATCTTCAGCAGGGTAGATAGGTTGTTGTCTTCAAAGGTGAACATCAGTTCATTTGAGTAGAAAGTCTGAATCTTTATCTTCCTATGTTACAGCTGACACAGACTTTGATTTTCATCCCAGCTAGGGATAATGCGATGGTCCTAGGGATTAGGGTTTTTTTTTTCCTGGATCTATTAATTTAACAAGCACATACTCTAAATATAAAAATGGAATTTCAAAGAAATTTATACAACAGCTAGACTTTATAAAAATATAGATCTATAGTTTTACATGAGGAATTATCCAAGGTAAGTTTCCATTTTCTTTTGTCAACCATTAGAAACTGATTTTTATCCTTTGGAATTTTATCTATAGCTAGGAGTGTAAATTAAAGTAATATGGAGTTATTAGCTGGTGAAGAGTTTCAAGAACCATTTTTTATGCTTATTTTTGGCCAAAATTTACAAGCTATTGCATCCTGCAGTGCTCATCTTATGGTACCGGACATATTAAACAGTCCATATCTACTTATTCCAGAGTTTTGATGTACTTCAGTGTTAAAACCCAAATAAAAACCATCTTAATTGTTCTTTCTGTGAAAAACAAACAAATAAATAATTTCTATTTTGCTGTACTGCATTAACTCTTTACTGTGTAGTGGAGGCAATAATGAGTAACATGGCCGTTTGATGAAGGAATGTAAAAGAGTACATGCTGAAAAGAAACCCAGACTTTACAGCTGTGTCTGTATATATATATTTTTTGTATATATATATTTTTTTATGTATATATATATATATATCTACAATTGCATTTTTAACCGTCACTTCACAAAAAAGATTTGATGTATGGACTGAACAATCATGTATAAAACTTCACCAGCTGGAGACGTTCAGGAGGAGCTAGCTTTCAGCTTGGAGAGCAGCATTTCATTCTTACGACATTCCTGTTAACAGAAAGGAAACAAGTTAGGTAGTAGCTCTCAACTCTATTACTTAGATCTTCACATCAGTAAACCAAACTCTCTAATTTTGAAAGATCTCCAAAATCCAGAGTAGCCTGGAATGAGTAAGGAAGATAATTCTGATTCATCCATAAACGTATTCCAATAGGACATTCGTTAAACTTTACAACATACACACCAAAAGGAATGCTGCTTGACCATTGGTCTAAAATGGTTACAAGTAGTTAAAGCATATCCACCTATTTATTTATAAATTGAATAAATCTGAAACTGAGATTACTTTTAAGTGATCTAAAAATTCACAAGACAGTTTGCAAAAAAAAGTCAGTTTTTACGGAATAACTCCAAGTCAAGAAATATATTTACATAGGTACATACCATCAGTTTTCAACACCACAACCACTATTTATTTTTAAGGATAGCAAGATTGAAGGTGTCTCACAAGGCAAGGAAGCCAAATGGCTTATTTATTGTTTAAAAAAAATCCACCTAACTTCTACAAAGAGGATGCAAAATTCTGTCAGAAAAGTAGCTGAACAGTCTGTCAATCTCCCAGAGTGTACCATCCAGAACAGGAAGGAGCCTCAAAATAAGGAAGGAGTTCTCAAAATAAACCAGAAAGTCTTCTTTCCCCCCAAACTCCTGAAGCCAATAACAATTTCGCCTGGCAGCACTACTTTCATTTATTATCATGGAGACAGTGATTAACAGAAGCACATTATGATAAACTCAGGCAAGGCTAAATCAATGAAGTATTAATCAGTCCTTTGACAGGGGTTAGAAAACAAGGCTGGTCCCTAAAAGTATTTAGGACTACAAAGATTCTGGATTCCCTCCCTTACTCACACATACCTAGCTGCTGCTCACAGATCTCGAGGAGGATCCTGGAGATCTCCAGGATTCCACTTGGAGACCTGAATATACAGCTTACTCAGTAACAAACTAGTACTTCCCATGTAACATGGAGTGGTGCTTGCTGATCAGTGACAAAGGAATTTTTCAGAATAAAACTTAAAGAATCACATGAAGAATCACACCAAGAGACATCGTTAACATGGTGCAATAAGCATTGTAAGGAACACTTGTGCACAAGTAAATGCCTAAGTCAAGCCAAAATGGGTCACTGGACATTAAAGCCTACACATGTTTAGAAGCCTTAAAATCTTGAATTGACTTTTTTTTTTTTTAAATGAAGTGCAGAAAAACAGAAGCAACACAAACATGCAAACCCACTCCTTCATCCGCTGACAGGCTTTAACAAAGCTCTTAAGTTACTATGTAGTCAGTTTTCTTACCTGAATACTGGGCTTCTGTGTCTTACCCCAGTTTTATGGAATTTTTAAGCAACAAGTGTCAAAGAGCAATCCTGCATGTCTGTTTCAAGATGGCATAAACTATTTGAATTGCTTCCACTGTCTACTCCTAAGTAGGAGGGACATAAACTCAATTCCACCAATTTGCCTTCCTTCCTTCCCATTATTGTGGTGCCTCAAAGGCCTAAAACCTCATCCAAAAGATACATGTTATATACTGTAAGTTTAAGAAAGTAAAATAGCACTTATTAGCTGTCATGGCATTAATAAACCTAAATCCATTCTTACTTTTAGGAATACTATTAGTGGATTAATTAAACTAGCTATTCAAATTCACTCTTGAGAAATGAAACAACTTGGATTTGCCTCTGCTGCCACTGATGTCAGTGAGAGCAGTCAGTCAGGCAGATGTTCCACCAGAAATCCCACCTTGTCTCCAGGTAGTTGCTAGAACTGTCTCTAATGTACCAGCAAGTCAGGTGCTGCCTGCCCCCAATACCTAATGAAAGCATTTGCTGTTGCAGACCCATTTGTTGCCTTCTAAATTCTCATCGAGTAGAAATACAGCAATGAACTACATCATGAGCCTTACAAAAAAAGAGAAAGTTCACAGTTCTGCTAATGAGGAGAGAGCTATTCAGCCATTCCCACAACACGAATGCTGCTCATTTCTAGGTAGTACTACAAAGCTCCTCCTCAAAATGAGATTGGCAGCTTCCTCAGACAACTAACTTTTTGTGATTTAACTCTTCAGGTAAAGTAGAGAAATGCAGGTTTTGTTTTTTTTTGTTTTTTGTTTTTTTTTTTTTTTTTGTTTTTTAAAGTTCTAGACAAATCCATGTATTTAGAAATTTGCTCCTTTGCTCCTAAACGTAAGCAAGGTGTATAACACACTTGAAAACAATCAGTGTATCTAAGCAGAACTTCTTAAGCAACTCTATCAGTTCAAATACTCATCAGCTTACATTAGCAAAAAAACCCAAAACATTCTTACCTCTTTAAATTCTTTCACTGTTTTAAAGTAAAGCCTCTGTTTCTCTAGAAGCTCCAAGTATTCATCATTCAACTGATCTCTTCGCATTTTGTTTTCTTGCTTCTTCTTTTCCATCTGTAAGTATATAGGAAGGATAAAAGGTCACTTCCTGTATAAGGAATGCACACATATGCACATAAAGCGTGAGAAACAATTGATTTTAATGGACTTCGAAGATTTAAGAGTTCATTTTTAAGAACCCGAAGAACAACACAGAGCTCTTGGTCTGCTTTCACTCCTTTGACCTATTGTGCTGTTATTCATTTCTGTCTGCATAATGGAGGTCAAGACAGAAAACAAAACAATGAACTCCTCAAAACAGTGAACTCCTAGGCAGTTTCAATTTCCTGCAGTTGCTTGCTACAGCAGTTAAGAGAATGTCACTCTTCCAAAAAAAGTGTAATTATCTTCAAGCTCATCTACACTCGTTGGAATTGGACTGTTCCGAAGTCTTTTCATAATCTCAGTTTGACTTTGACTCACTCGTTATGTCAGCCTTCGTAACAGAAAGATGACCCATACATACAACAGCATCATCACTATTCCGCTGTCCTTTGTCCTCTTTGAAAACAATGTTCTCCAACACGATAGTCTATAGTCAATGTTTTTACGAGTTTGGTAGTGCAGAGGGCTTTATGACAGCTTGAGTTGCATTCCATCCTATTTTTTTCTATATACACACAATTATTGCATTTTATATCTGAAGTTTCTGCTTAGCTATTAGGATAAAACAGCCTTTTACCTGGAAAGACCGCTTTTTCAGTACACACTCTAGTATATGTTGATTTGAAGTGCACCATACTTCCATTTCAACTCAAATGAACAACTATAATCCACTACCAAGAATCTCCTGGCTCTACAGAATAAACCGTCTCAAAGCCCCTTAATGGTATATAAATCTATTTCCATATGAATAGAAAGTAGAACACCACAATAATTACAAATTAGTAACTGCTATTACCAGGTACTTAAAACTACCCCATTGTATGCAAATAAATCCATGGACGGCTTCAGCTGGAGTAGCTGTTGAACCTCATGCTTGCTTTGGGTGCATGCATTGCCCCAAGCCCACTTAGCACAATTCCACTGAGGCTGTGTATTCAGCAGCAACACCTAGTCTTTTCTAAATCAGGTTAAATCCAGAAAGTGGGTCTGACATAGGCCTGGCTGGGCTTATGCAGTCCAAATGGAAAAAAATTCTTATCAGCTTCAGGGATATCAGCGAGATATTTGAACCAGCTGTTTCAAAGAGCTAAGTCACTACACTGCCAGTAACAAAGTTCAAGGGTACAAGATTCCTATCTCTCTTCTACTCTGTCCATTACCATTTTAGTGGTGAACAGTTTGTTATGGATGTGAAAGAGACAATACTTGTTAGTTGCTTCCTTAATTTGCACCTCATACAGTGAATTCCTGCATTCATAGTTATTAACCAAGAGGCTTTTCTGAAATAATTCCCAGGTTCTAGAAGAGAAAGTGAGAAGAGTCTCTGACCTTCATTCGATTCTGTTTAATGCCTTCCACAATCTGTTCCATCTGCCGTAAGAACTGCTCACGAGAACCAGAAGATGCCATTGCTCTGGAAAGAAAAAAAGATAATAACTGATAGGGATGTGGGACAATGCGTCTCATCTACAATTACCTTGCGTATTTACCCATGTCCAAGTACTCACATTGCTTAATATCCTTTGTAAAAAACTCATCTTTTTAATCAATGATTTCAAGTACAGTGCAGATCTTCAGCTGGTATAACCCATCAAAGAGATGGGAACAGACTACAGAGCTCATCGCAAACATCTTCCTTGACAGCTTGCATCTGTTCCTTTCTCTTATGTGTTGTAATAAATAATGAACTACTATTAACTAACCAAGAGCACAAACTTATAATAAAGGCAGCTGATTAGAATATAAAGAAGGTGAGTAGAGGACTAGAACAGTAAATATTCTAAAAAAGATAATAATTTATGCCCTAACAGGAAGAGGCCAAGATATGTTACAGGCCCCAAAACACTTCTGAACAGATTAAGGAAAACAAAATAAAGAAAATGCCACCCCACACCCAACCATCAATAAAAACAATCCAAAACACAGCTGTCAATTAAAGAATTGGTTTCTAATGACTGGACAGAATATCAAAAATCTTATCACCGAGCAAAACAGATCTATGATCCCTGCTGCAAAGCTGCAAAGGATAACATTTGAAACACCTAATTTATTTATTTTTTTGTGCTGGTGTGGATTTTTTGTTGTTGTTTTAGTTGTAATTAGAATTTCGGATAATAGGAAAAAACATCACAAAGCTCAAAACTTCTGACCAAACACAAAAAGGCACAGGTGTATAGTATTACAGAGATCATTAATTACTCTATAAGAAAAAAACAATTTCACAACAATTTCACAACAGAATTATAAAGAGATATAACAGAAAAAAATGTTTATAACTTATGAGGCCATATCCTCCCCCATGACTCTATTGCACTGTACTGTTGTGACAAAAAAAATCACAATGGAGTTCCCCCACCCGCCCCCAAAGTCAAAAAAAAAAACCAAAACACAGAGGAACAAATGCTGGCTGCATCACAGACTGATATTCGACCTTAAACTTCCAAGGGAACCATGATTTTACCTAAAGACTTCACACTTCATCAAAACCTTTAAATACAGAGTTAGTGTATAATAAACATGTCTGAAATATGTTCGAGCCTAATGTTTTGTACGTAATGTAATAACCACAAACTCACAAAATGAAGAAAAATACTTCAATTAATGCCAGGAAAATTATGACTGAATGATTTCTTTCCACAACTGCAACTGAACAGCCAGATATTAAAAACATATGTTGACTATAAAAGTTAAGTAATTTCAAGTCTGTGATTCCCCAAACATTGGCTTAAACAGAATTAATAAACTATTTTATTAAACCGTTTAAGTTAATAAAATATTCTAACAAATTTTTACACTAACTCATGCCCCCTCCCATTTTTCCCAAACAACCACACCACCCACTGCAACTATCAAGAGAAAAACGATCATTACTTACTGATGAAAGTTGTCATGAATAGAATTTAGTAAATTAACCTGTGAATTAAAAAAAAAAAAGAAAATATACATTTGTCCTTTCTGATGTTACTCTGAGTTTTCACAGACAATAACATGAAATTCAGATCTAAAAATGGACTGGTATCAAGGCTTCCCTGACAAGCAGTCAGCTGTATGAAATCCTGAGGTTCTTTTTGAAAAAGGAACCACAATCCGTCTTTGTAAGTGACATCTGTCCTAGTGGAGGAACCACAGAAGGCAGCAGCAAGTCTTGGATCAAAATTGAGATTTTTAGTTTTACTGATGCCCAGTTATACCACTGAGAATATTACAGAATCACATATTCGTGCAGGACAGCTTTCTAAACTAAAGCAATGAAGTAAAAGAGCTGTTTAAATGTGTTGAAGCTTACAGGTAGTTGTCCAGTGTTCAACTGTGATGGTGCACAAGCATATGTTATAGCTATATTAAAGTAGCATACTTAGTCCTAGTTGCAGTGTCAAAGTAAAACAGTTTCGGTTAAATGTCTTAAAAAATAAAAACTAATAGAAAACCTTTTGCTTTAGAGACTGGAGCCGGTCAGGCTCACCACACAGCCACATCTAATACCACACAGCCTAACCAAGCAGTGCAGAACAGGTAAATTTCTGCACTGTATTCTTTGTGCTGGTCAGTTTTACTGGCTTCCATAAAGCCATGCATCGTTACACACTTCACCTCTACATATTTCACAGTCTGTTTAAAGATGAACTTCTAAGAAGTAGAGAACAGCATTTCACTTGCATAGCTACTGTTACGAAGATACTAACATTGCACTTAAACAGTACAGACATAAGAATTTGTAACATTAGTGAAGTATTTTGTTGCTCTTGGTATAAACTCACTGTGCAGATTAAACCATGCATTTTTTTCTTGCTTTCTAAACATTGCTGAGGGCACTAAAATTCACAAAGCAGCAGCAATTAATGCGATCCCTTCGGCTTTCAGTACTTCTCACAAGTCTCCTGCGGTTAAACCTTCCGAGCAGTTTCTCCTTTTGATGAGTACTTTTAAGCATTCTTTACTAAACAAACCTAAGCATTGCAAACAGAAGCATTTGCCCCACTGCCACAGAAAGCTAAACTGACTTCCCTTAAATCCAAGATCTTTGATATAAATGAGAGAGCAATAGGTGATACATGGCAGCAGCCACAGTTGTTCACGACCTCACTATGAAAAATTCAAACAAATTCTGAGCAGATTCCAAAGAAGCTGTGAAGCTTAAAAATGCCTGTTACTCAAAGAAATCACTGCATGATTCATCAACACTTGCCAAACCCACATCCCTGCCTTGAAAGTTTGTTTTTAATAATGCAATTACGCAGTTTATACCACAAAACATTCAAGTAATAAGAGGTAGCACAGCACAACTACTGCACAGTAACACTTGTGTTACAACGCAGAACAGTAAAGCTAGTGGATAAACCCCAAAAATCAAAGACATAATAAAAAAATGATTTTAAAAACATTTAAAAACTATGTTTTTAAGAAGTATTTTAAAAACTATGATTGAAACCAACAACCATATGAGCAGAAACCTTTCACTGAGACACTGAGAACCAAACGATGCTGCAAGCCAGCAGGTGGAATTTACTTTCCAGAGTTACTGGAGATGGGTTGGTTAGGTTAACCAAGAAGAGAGAAACAGGGTAATTTGGTCCTGTGACAAAGATATTTGCTAATCAAATGTTACTCGTGTTTTGTGAGCACAGTAAGCAGATTAAACATGCTGTATTAACAACAGCACTTTTTACAACACAGACCACTTCCACCTCAACATTAGAAATGTTCTTATGAACTCATTGTCTCAATTTTACTCTCAAAGACTGCTGGCCCTGCTCTGACATGGCTGAGTAAGTAGTTTTTACTTAGCTTTCCCTATCTTCTCCACAGACTGAATATTTAGAAAACAATAGTAACATTCTCTTACCTCCTTTTCCAAATATACTTTCTTATCATCCAGTGTATTATAAAGAGTAAAGAACTGTTTTGTTTCTTTGTGAGTTGCTGAGACTGCAAAGAAAAAAAAGGGTAGAATAATAAATGGGGTGAAATGGAACCTGTAAAAATACTTTGTAGGCTTTTTATAATATACAATTATCAATAACGGAACACAGTCTATAATACATTCCGGAAGAATATTCCCTCTGCATGTAAATCTTCAGCAGCATTCACAGCTATCAGATTTTATGATAACTGGGCTCCAGAACAACACAGCTCAGTGTCTAAATTACAGCCCAGCTGCTGACAGTCCGTT
Source organism: Anser anser (assembly GCF_964211835.1). Classification (NCBI taxonomy): domain Eukaryota; kingdom Metazoa; phylum Chordata; class Aves; order Anseriformes; family Anatidae; genus Anser; species Anser anser. The sequence goes on from NC_139726.1 coordinate 9,351,295, forward strand.
TCACGAACGCACACTGGCACTATCAGCTGTGCTTCCTTACCACTACCTGTTCACCCTTCCTTCGTGAACTTTAACCTCACACCACGGAGGCTGCTGTGCTGCTAACAGTTGCCCTGGCCTAGCTGGCACATTGGTGGGCAGGGGGAGTGCAGGGGCACAGAAAGGGAATGGATAATCTGACAGCATTGCATGGAAAAAAGGAGTGCATTAAACTGTATCTTTCAAGGTACAAAAGTACACAATGCACAAGAAAGGTTTTACTGTTTGAAAGCCTCCTTTCTCTTCTTACAACATATGCATGCTGATAGAATTAAAAAAAACATTTCTTTTCCAATAATGCCATCTATTTTAGGAGATTATAGCAGATGCTGGTCACAGCTCAGTGCAGAAGGTAAGGCTCAGACACTCTTTCCCCTTTGGGTCCACAAGATGATGATTGATACTCAAGTCTCTGAAGTCTATTCTTTAGTTCTTCAGTGACTAAGGAAATCTAAAACACTTTTGATTCTCAAGGGAAAAAGTTCAATTGAGAAGGACAGCTGGCAAAAGTTACCATGATTATATTAAGCAGCCTAGAATCCTGAACTGAAAAAAAGTACATGTTTATAAAGATCAAATGATTTAATGAAAATTATTCCAGAGCTCATGAGTAAGTCAGATATACATGAGGATGATTTCACTCTGGTTTATACAGTTTAAGAAAGGGAATATTGGAACTTAAAAGCATTTCAGTACAGGACCACTGAAGTCAGAAAGCACCTCTGAAGATTGTTTTGTCCACACCAAGCCTTGGACCCAGAAGTCCAAAAAACAGTTTTTGTCTACTCTGAAGATCTCCTGAATCTGGTCAAATGCAAGAACTCTAAAAAACTATGCCACAGTTCACAGAAAGACTTGCAAGAGATTTTCAGCTCAAATTTCCAGAAGCTTAGCCTGAGCAGTACAGGTTCCTGGCCAGGAGACCAAGCCCAGTGTTATCCTAAGTTACCGCACATATTTTGCACTACAGAAAACAGTCCTGTAAGATTCAAAGCCTCTTAAATCTGCACCCAAGGTTCCACAAATCTCCTTAATCTTCCTGTCCTTCATATATAAACGAAGCCTCCATCTTCTGAGCAGGTAGATGCTGGACTTGATTAAATAAACTGCATAGCACATAAAAAGCAAATGGGGGGCAAGGGGAGAAAAGAACTGGATTTGCACTCACTAAAGAAGCACACCTATTCCATGCACTGAGCTAGATAATGCACACAGGAATATAGCATGTGACTATACAACTAGAGATGACTTAAAAACAATGGATATGAATCAAAGTTAGATAACAATTTTAGAACTGCTCAACCTTCAAGAGCTTGGTTCGCACCTGTATATAATAAATGCAAAGTATCTTTAAAATACTAGCTAGTTCTTCTACAGAGAAATATGTTTTAGCTTATGCCATTATACAGGCTACACTAAATACACACCAGTAGGTATGCCGGTCCATTGTCAGTTTGATAGAACAACTTCAAAATTTTATTCAGTTTGCATGCTCCATACCATGCGCAGCAAACACATCGCTATCCAAACAGTCAACCAAGCAAATGCCCACTTTTTATAACTTATCTTAAAAGAAGTTGAAGATAACTCGTACTCTGATCCTAACAAGATATTGCAGAATATTTATAAATCAAAAATGAAATAAACAATGCCTTGTTTTCTTTGAAGTTCTTGTCTTTACTTGGCATTATTTTTGTTGACATCTGATTCTGAACCAAACTATCTAATGTTAAGAGCAATTAATGAAGCATGACTTAAATTTATAGCAACCTCGTCTGTAAATAGATTAAGGAATTTCTAAAATCATTGGTCATTTAACTATACGACTGAACCTGTTGCAGCCAGAATTTACTCCCAAGACCTCATGTATCAAGTTTCACCCACAGGAGAATTCTTATAGCCAGCTTATAAAACCTTGAAAATAGGTTGTATAATGTGAATATCAAACGACCCTTAAACTCCTCAGAATTAGCAAGCGCTGTTTTACACTCCATAAGCTTAAAATGCAATTACCCTCCTTCCAGGGCTTTAGCTTTCAGCAGAATGTTCCTGCTTGATATACATACCCTGACTGTAAAGTTCAATAAATCTCTTCTGATATTGTGTTAGCTCAGCTCGGCTGGGTACTTCATCAATCTTGCGCTGTAAAATCGCTATTTCTCTGTTTCTTCGTGCCTGAATAGAAAGTTAGGAGGGGAGAAAACAAAGCCTCTTCTCGTTCTTTTCTTAAAAAGGATGAAGCCCCCCCAGCAATACTTTGTTACTAAATAATCAGTTTTTTAAAAAAGTATTGGCTGAGGCTCAATATTATTTTGTAACTGATTTGTGATTTTTTTTTAATTAAAACAACAAGAAGAGAGGTATTAGAAGTGACAAGGTAAGAAAAACACAAGTAATTTTGTCCAATTTATGAAGACTTACCAATAATAGCCGGATCTTTTGAAGTTTATCTTTCTCAGTTTTGTACTGCTGGTCTATAAGCTTATTCGGCTCCTAGAATTTGAGAACCCAAAACAACTGTGTATTACAGCAACAAATGAGAGCACAATTACAAAAATGTGCAGATTGGTTTGTTTTCTATATTTGTATCTTCCATTTAATGGCTCCCACTAAAACACAACCATTTGCTTTTTTTAAAGATGATTCATAATCTGCATTTAAAAAAATGACGACTTTTTACTGTAAACAAGTGTGTTTTGATAATTTTAATACTGATATTTTAGTTTTTAAGATTTGTTGATAGTGTTTCCCCACTGCTTTGCTACAGTCACACAAAATGAAGACACCTATCAAAAGATTCTTTGCACTTGTCCAAATGTTTATACTTTGATTCATTGGCAGGGTTAAGGATAAACAAGCCCCAGGACAGAACATAAACCCTCTGAGATGTGTGTCCTACATTTTCTGGATTGCAGTTTTAAAGATTCTTTTTTTTCCTTCTTTAGAAACTTACAACTGAGGTTTATGTTTTCATTTTTACACACTGTGTTCAGAAGGACAGCAGCATCATGGAACTTGTAATCTACCTCATTTTAGACACACAAATACACCAAACGTTTACTCACTGAAAATACAAGCGAGTGAAACTCTTCGTTTTCTGTTCATTTGTTATTCACTGCCTTCGGTCTGGATGCCCTTGCACTAAAACCTAGCTTCAGACAGCTGCTCACTGCATACAATGCACTGAGCCACTAAAAACCTGTGCCTCCAGCCCTCAAATAAATCCACTTTTAAGGAAAAAAAAGACAACCAAAACAAACATGCTTTCTGAGGAAGACTTGTTTTTGTCAAATATATGCACAACTCTTAACATGTTGAGATTCTTCCCTGCTGCTACAAAGATGAAATGAAAGGGGATGAAAGCATCTATGAGTTAGCCCCATGGGTTCTAGCAAAAAGAATAAAGAATACTACAGTGATTTTCAGTCTACTGCACTTCTCTGTTTATTAGCCACACTGGCTTTACCAGTGATAGAAAATAGAATTTTTCAGAGATTGCAACAGATTTTCTTACCAGAATGTGCCAAAGTCAGAAGGACCTAAACCAGCATTTTAAAACACAAACTGAAAATAAACCATTAACACATTTGATGTTTACCTCTTCCTCCCCACTTTCCGCTGCCTCAGCTTTCAGATTCTCAATATTTTGTTGAAGACGCTCCATTTCTTCCTACAAAATAAAAAAAAAAAGAGAGGAACTTATGTTGCTTTTAATTGAGACCTCTCCTAAAAGGGGATGGCAGGAGGCTTGATGCCATAGACCTGTAACAAAAATTTGGCACTGACAACATATTTTATTTTAGAATTTGTAAGATTAAACAGCATTCCTTGCCCAGGGGTAAGGCACCCATTATTACTCATTGCATAAAATTGAATGCCTGCTTTTATCAAACAAAAGAACAGATTTATTTCTGACTTACAAATATACTAGAGCCAGCTGAAACAACTAATGAGTGACATAGAAAATGAGAAACTAAGGAAGTAAAGAAATATTACAATAGCAATAGCATGACACAGAACCACAACACGTGGTAATCACACTAATGAATGAACAAAGTTAGTTGTAAGGTCGTTTCCATCAGGATCCTTTACAGCTTTCCAAAACGGTATGTTTGGGGAAAATGAGGTTTCTATACTCAGTATCTGCCACAGGCAGTGTGTCTTTTTACTTTTTTTCATTCCATTAAATTTGATCTAACACTGTTTAAACAGAAGAGAAGGAAACAATTCTCTCTGATCATATTTCTAAGCAGCCCATAAACACAGCAGTAAACATGGCAGCAAAACACTGTAATTAAGCAGTAAAACTGAAACTCTACTCTGAAAACTGTAATAGATTTATCTCAATCTCTGTCTCTTCCGGTGGTTTGCTCCAAAGCTAGGGACTTTCAAGACGCCTTCCTCTTGTGCACTGTGCTTCTCAGGTCACTGCTCGTCCAAGACGACAGAACGTGTTTCAGGCTGTGAATAGCACAGATGGTATCTAGTACAGCCTGATCTCAAACTTAGATTTATTGTAATATTATTATCTATTTGTAATCCCTGTTGCCACATCTCCAGATGTGGCAGAACAGGGAAGGGAACAGGAAGAGCCACAGTACAGGGCTGATCTGGCGTTTTATCTAGAAACTGCCTTTTAACAAAGACCCCTGGCAAAACAAAACATTGAAGGCCACACTACTTCAGATGCCCTGCCTGCCTTCCTTGTAGCTCCCTGCCTCATAGCAGGGAGCGAGTCCTTCTGGTTAGTTCAGTTCCAACCTTCTTGGTTGACAGCCTCGTTGTAGATATGATACACTGCAGAATTGGGCAACTGTCCATAATTCTGCAAAAAATCAAACTAGTGGCAGTATTTAATATGAACCTGTAAAAAGCAGTAAATGGCAGGGAGGGGAAGAAAGGACAAAGCAGGAAGAAGTATAAGCATACATTTAAAGCTTGGTAAAGAAGCATTATATAAAAAAATCAAAACTTACCCTACAATGTGCTTTGAATTCTTGCTCCTGACTTTTGAGGTTCTCATTCATGGCCACCAGTGCTCGCAGATTCTGTAATATGCTAAATTTGAAGATCCAGCAAACTGCATTAGTTTTTTAGTTTTTAAATTAAACAGATTGAGAACTAAAAGATACAGGAATAAGCTTAGTTCTATACACTTTTCCAATAAAATCCATGTAAATTATAAATCCAAATATTACTATGACTTGTTAGTGTTAGGTCAGAGGTTGGACTGGGTGATCTTGAAGGTCTCTTCCAACCTAGACGATTCTGTGATTCTGTGATATGGTCAAAATAAAACATGGTGTTACCCTAAATATTTTGATGATTTTGCAATGCTCTCGCCTCATTGTTGTGGAAGTTTTGAAAGAGTACCATAATTTATGCAAGATGAAGACTTCAAATATAAAGAAAATAAGAACAGGAAGGCCTCATATACATTTCAATTGTGTATAGTATTCTTTTGCTTGTATTATATTTAAGCATCCACGTTTATTTTCAGCTACGTATTGACACTTTTCACTCAGACTTAATAATAAGACAATCTTTTGCTGTTTTTGGAAGGAAGCCGGAAAATGTACTTGTTTAAATTCTAATTATTTGTTTAGGCTGAAAAAAGCTAGAAATATTCAATTACTTGGTTTTAAAACCATCATTTTTCAGAACTTCAAATGCCACAAAAGAAGGAAAAACACTTACCTAGAATCTGCTTGGGATTCTATAGTTTCTAAAGCCGCCAATTCCTTGTCCAGCTTTTCACTATAACTCTTGACCTAAGGGTTATAAATAATAATTCTGTAAGATACACTTTTAAAATAAAAAACATGATTGTCCCCTACATTGTGCCAAGTGACTTCAATATGCTCATCTTAACTATTCTATATTCCGTTGGAGCATGGGGTAAGGCAGTAACCATGCCATCCAGCAACCCATGAGTACAACCAAAATGCTGGTAATACAAGGCACAGAACATAAAGATCTAAGCGCTGAATTTGAGCAGGACTGCAGGGACTTATGAAGAACAAAATCCAGTCATAATGACATTTCACAACTGGAAGAGGGTTCCACAGTTGACATACGAGATCAGACAGTAAAATCAGATACAACTTTCTCTTTCAGACCATAATGTTTAGTTCAATCCCTTTACTATGTCTGTAATCCTTCCCACTGAAAGAAAAAAGACAACCAACCAACCAAAAAAATCCTATTATTCACGATATTTCGGATCTAGAGTTATGTAGAAGCATCGTCATAAAAAAAAGCAGAGCAACAATCTAAGAATTAAAAGCAATAAAATGTCAAAAAGCAGTCTTCACATGCAGAAATAACTAAATCCAAAAATAACTCCATGAAGTAATCCAATAGATTAACATTACACTTCACGCAATCATTTTTACTGACTCATACACTCTGTTGCCACTATAAACATTATTTTCTTTTCGTAGTAAAGCCACTTCCTCCCATTCTAGAGTGTGTGAGTTTTTCTTTTGGACCAGAAAAGCTACTGGGCGATAAGACAAAAAAATCATAACCCTATTCACAACCTCAAAACTTTCTTAACATAGAAAAGTTGTCAGTCATCTTCAGCATTTAATACATCCCTCTACACATAACGTCTCAAAAGAATTATCTCAAAAATGATCCAGCTAGAATCAGCGCCCAGACAAACAAAGAGATTACCTCGGTTAATGTCTTTTTTGCTTCAGTACATTTTGTCTGCAGATCAGCACATTTAGCTTGCAACTATTACAAAGAGAAAGAAGAGAGTTAAATTCTATGTTCACGCTAATTACACCTGTAATGGAGAACAGCAATATTTGAGATGCTAATAATGGTTGTCTGTTAAATGATAGGCAAGCCATCACAAACAGGGGCTTTTCTCATCAGGTGAGTATATCTTATTGCAAGAACTCTGAACATTTAATTAATAGCAGCAAATACTTTCCACCTGACCTTCCTGATATATATTATTACCAAAATGCCACTGGCTCTTTCACTTGTCAAATAGTTTAGAGGTTAATTTTACATAAATATCCCTCCCGAAAGTCCATATATTTTAAGGTAACACTGCAAATATTAACAATAAAAACAGGACGGGGGTTAGAGAAGAGAAGCACTGCAAGTAAAGAAATGCACATTTCACTTTCTGATCCTCTTCTTTTCCTCTTTTCCTGATGGCTGAGTTTGCCATTCACCACACGGAGCTGTGACTCACTCTAATCATCCCTCTCCACAGACAAATTTATAAGACTTTTTGCATTAGTATTTCTGTATTTTTCACAAATAAATCACCAACAGACTGAATTCTAACTAGCTAAAAAAGAAAGTAATTTAAACCTGAAGTCCACATCTCATGAAAATAGACAAAGATTAAAGAACCACTTGATATGAGAACTCTTGCCAGAAATTACTTAATACTGGCAGTACTGAAGACAGAATTTCACAAATACCTTTTAAAAGGAGGTCTTGACTGTCACTGATTTTAACTTCTTCTATCTCACCCCACTGCAAAAGCCAATTACAACTGCTAAGCTCATATACCAGCCTCTCCTACTGTTCAACTAGGCAAAAAAAAATAATAAAAAAAAAATCAAACAAACAGCATGGCTGGAGGTCAGTGTGCTAGTGCAATATCAAAATTTGTTTTTTAAACCTGAGCTAGCTGTTGCAGTTCTCCAATGCTACAATGTGAACATACCTAGGTGATCCTTCCCCAAATTCACCTTGAGCTAATTGTCTCCAAGAACACGAACAGCTCTCACAGTGCAAGGGCAAAGGACAAGAGCTGTGGTGCGCTGTTCCAGTATCCTACATTCAAACTGAGCATTCCTCAAGTACGTCTGCTGTCTGCAGAAAAACTGCAGATGGATGTGGGCTGATGGACACAAGCCAACATCCACTCCAAATCTCTAGAACTGTACTGGAATATCCTTAAACCCAAGTGAACATGCCCTTTTATCACAGGGCAGTACCGAACTGTTGCCAGTCATGACAGCACAGCTTTCAATTTGGAACAGGTCTGCAACCGGCAAGCTCAAAGTGCTTGTATCTGCCTCCACTCTAAGGTAATGATTTAGGGTACAGTGAATATCCTTCTACTTTCCCCACTTCTGAAATGCCTTAAGATCACACTCTGTAATTTATGTTCCTATTTCAGTGAGGAAAAAAAAGAAACAAACAGAAAAATAAACCTATATAGACCTATAATGGAATTAAGCTAGAATTTAACTGTTCATAAGGCCATGTTATAGTTTTGAAAGGTTGACACTTCAGCGTGCATTTAAGTATTAAAATACTGACAATACCTAGCATTAAGTCATCATTTTGACCAGGTACCAAAGTTGTATTTGAAATAGACATGGAAAATTCATATTACTGTGTTGAAATAATACAAATTCAAGTAAAAAACCCGTAATAAATTTCAGTATATCGCAATAAATATAGCATAATACTTTCTAACCTGTCACTCTAGAATGAAGAGGAATTGTGACAAACATCACCTACGTTCAACTTATAGTGCAAATAATAATTTTAGTGCTATTTACTATTAAAAAAATACTGGTTTTGACAGATGGGGCATACAGAGTGAAAAACCCATCAGCCTAAAGAAGCATGAAACATATTTAAGAGCAGTTTCCTAACTTGTTTCTTCAGTGGACTGTTTTCAGTTTCAACATCATAGCTATCAAGTCAAATGCAGAAAAAACACACAGAGCATCTCCAAAAGAGGTGTACAAAACAATACAAAACCCAAACAAAACTAAAAACTTCTTTTGATCAACTAGCCCCTCTCCCTCACAGGGTTATTCATTTTTTTAATATGAAACCAGGCACATTGTCTTAGTAATAAATGTGCAAGCAAGATGTTCAGAGATGCTGAAATGGATGTTGAACATGACAAATTGCTGGTAGAGAAGACAGCTTGCAAATCTTTTCTGGGTGGCATAAACTTGGTGATCAACCACATTTATCAATGTTTTCTTTGTTACACACATAATACTTACCTCTTCCAGGAGTTTGGTTTTCTGCAAGATCTGCTTATTCAGAGATGCTACCTTCCTTCTGTGCTGTTGGGCAGCTCCAAGCCTTTCAGGACGCTCCTCAGCAGAAAGCTCAGACTGCTAAAATAAAGAGTAGTAAAGCCTGTTGAAACTCAAACCATTACTTTTTACTTCTACAGTAGCTAAGGAAACGCCAAACTGGGACACACTTGTGATATTTCCTTATCAAGGGCTGTGTCCCACTACCCAACAGAAAGAACGACTCACCAATCTGTCTTGCATCAAGATAAGAAATGAGCCAAACAAATAAATTATATCCCAGAAGTATCAGTAAGGTAAGATAGTCAAGTGCCATGAGACTCATTGAAAATACTACAGCATACCACGTCAAATTAATTGTTTTGTCAGCAATACAGTTAAACCTAGTAGGGTTCTTAAAAAAAGAAAGAAAGCAGCCTAGCAGCCTACCCCCCCCCCCTTTAAACTGAAGCAATCTTATTGCTTAAGTAATATTTACTGAACTTCTTCAATTGGAGATATCAATGTCATACCTCAACACGTAAATCCATAACTCTTAAAAGCCTTAAACATTTGTGTCTTTAGATTCTGAAATACTGGTTTACATGCAGTATGCTGATTGACATAATTGCAACGTGGTAATTACATTTACCTCTCTACGCTTTTATTTTTATGTGTTTCTGTGCAATGGCCACTAGTCTTTAAAAGTGCTTGCATTGCCAAGAAAGTGTCTCACAAATACATAATTAAGACAACAATCTGGATCCACTCTCCTGTTCTCTCTGAATTTTGAAGGGAAAGCTGCCAGAAACATACTTTACCATGAATAACATCTGTAATAGAAATTGTGTATTTGCAGTAGATTAAAGAGCAATTAATATATTATTAATATAGTAAAATAGTTATTATTAATAATATATTAATCCATATGAACTTGTGCTGAAGATCTCAAAGCTTTCATGACAGCTTGTTGACAACAGTGCACAGTAAAAGTCAATACATCAAACACGAACTGCAGCAGAGAGACTAAATACTGGTGCCTCGTGTGGAGGCTTCAAGACATAGCATCAAAGCTTCTATTACAAGTATAGGAAAGGCAGAGGGGTCTTCTGAAGACAAGAGAAAAAACAACAGAACACCTCATCCACAGAAGGCAATATAATACACTTGGCATAAATGTTATCTTCTTCTCAACTTGAAGTGAAAAATTTACTTGTGTTATGATTGGCAGAAGACAAACTAAAATCTCCTTTGATGCCCGTCTTGGAGCAGGCCAATCATGAAGAAAGGGTAAGTCCTTAACTTGGCAGAGTAGACACCAACACTGCACCCTTCTCAGCTAGTGCCTACTAGGCAGGAATGACGTAAAACATTGCAAGATTAAATACTGACATTAAAAACACCTACTGCTGAAGGAAGTGATCTACTTCACTTTCCTTAATACTCCTCCACACTCCTCAGTTACAACACTAAAAGTGAACCACAACATGTATCTTACACGTTTTGCTAATACAGTTAGTATTGCTTTTCCTGTTGGTTTCCATGTTAGTCTTCAAGTGGCTTCAGACAACAGAAAAAAACATTCTACTTCATTATTGATTTTTTTTTTTTTTTTTACTTTTTTGATTGTAGACACCACTATTTTTTCTGTGACAGTGCAAAGTTCTATATAACAAATTTAATTTTACTGTAAAAGGTAAACTAGCTTGCTTAATTTCTTGCATAAAGATCTGTAGTAGTCTATGAAGTATCAGGGGCTTCACAGATCACAAGCTAAAAACTGGCACTCTGTAGTGGCAAATGATATTCTAAACCTGCACTGAACCCTATAAATTTACTACTTCTCCTTTTTGAAATGTGCACACAATGAAGGAAGCAGAATGCCTATCATAACATTAGCTTATGCTAAATTGCTTTTCTGTAGCAAAATGCTTTTCAGTACAGAAACTGACAAATGCTAGACTTGCTTCCATGACAGAGTTTTAACATGTCCATTTATTTTGGAAAGGTGTGTAGAAGTACTGGATCTGATGGGATGTTCAAAAAACAATTGTTCTTTTTATCTCTTTTTAAAAAAAATCTGTAGGGCATATTATAATTATTTCATAGTCATAATCTTCTAATCTTTTGTTTCAGGCTGATAACGTTCAATCTATTCAAGTATTTCTAACTTCTTGCATTTCGGTGTAGGCCTTATAAAACAAAACTAATATATAAGAATATAAAAAGACAAAACATTTTATATTTTTGTTAATAAATCCCAAAGAACAGCCAAACCCTAAAGCTCCCTTTCTTTTAGGAAGCACTGTCAAAACAGTTTTTGCTGTCTCTGCAAACTTCTACTTCTTCAGGCAATTCACATTCTTATTGTCCTAACATTTTTTTTTTCCTCTTGAATACGTGAGAAACAAAGAGTGCCCAGTTCCTCATCAAATTCTACCTCTGTTCTTGCCCTGTGCTCCATGCTCTTGAAAAAATATGGCAATCAACCCTGGTTTGATCTTTAAAACTCAAAAGAGCATGTGTTACTGATGCAATTTATCGGTTACTATGGGAGCTACATTCGCAATGCGCCCATAATGTTCCTACAGTAGTGTCAAGATTCTCCTTCCTTTTCTTTTCTTCTCCTTCCTTCGCTTTTAAAATGACATCATTAAAACATGCCTGCTTTAAGTACATTGTTAAAAGTATTTTCTGCCTCATATGTAACCTCTTGGGAACATAAAAGAAAAATGTGTTTCCACACCACCATTCTTGATGATTTATTAAGAAAAGGCCATGCCTCAAGAAGTGGGCTGCTAAGCTTGCTTTTTGAAACCGGGAAATAACCACCACATACAGAGGTTTCTGCAGAAAAACCTTTCTGGTATGAAAATTAAAAAGGATTTGCTCTGCAGCAACACTACAGCATTGCAGTTACTGCGGAACTGATTTGCAACTAGGGGAGAAAACAAAACTTTCAGCACAGAAGGAAGAAAGCACACCTTATAGAAACTACTTTGCTTTTGACATTGTTTGTTGTTACCTGGCCTCTTACTAGACTGTCCCAGTAGCTGACATTACTTAAGAAAGCATTAGTGTCTCTGCCTGTTCAAGATTATCAATTTGCTGCTGTATCTCAAAAGAATTGCAATTGCATGTGACAAAAAGGACTGAACAGATACATCCTCCAACTTTTCAGTCAACGTGTGGTATCCCCACCCACTGGCAGGTAGGTATAGGTTCACTTTTGCACTCCTCCCAGGTTCCTTCCAACTGCCCCCAAAAGAATTAGTGAATTAAAATAAACAAGTCAAATATTATTCAGAAACTCACTTTGCAAGACAAAATTTTGTATGTTAAAACTCAATATTAATTACGTTATTTTATATTCATCAGTATTGCTAATCTATTTGCAGCTCATAAACTGCCAGCCAAAATAAATGGCTAGTAATAATGACTGTCACAGCCTGCTTCTTAAAGGAAAAAAATATTGAGTCTCTGTATGAAGATATAAATGTTGTAGCAGTAAACTTTATCTCTTCACTTTCAACCACCTCCTATCACTAAATACACTTCAGAGGAGACTGAACTCCACCATAGTTGCCTCAATTTGAAACTGTCTGAAGCCCATTGGGAAAACAAAAGCAATCTTCAACTCTTTTAACAGTTCAAATCTGTTTTCAGTCAAGTTCCACTTAAATCCTTAGCAGTCATTCCAATGTAATTTGCCATCATTTTTCCTTGACACGTTCCTGAGTCTCAGGAACCCACATTAAAAATCACAGAATCTCACCCTACCTTCCAGGGTTTCTGCAAACCAAGAAATTAATAAATAGCACATTTAGTATCTTCCTTGAACAATTAACTTTAACCACACTAAATGGTTGAAATGCTTATCTTATGCTACACCAACCCAATGTGTAGGGTGTGTAGTAATGTCAAATACAAATCTAAAAGTCCAGAAATATTCCAAGTCAACTCTTCATGATATGAGAGCAATTTGCAAACACCATTTAAAACACTTCTGAAAAAGTTTCTTCTTCAAGCATTTTGAAAGGTGTAGTTTTCAGACAGCATTTCTCTAGTTATAGTCATCTCATTTTAGCAAGCAACAAGCTCTTCATCCAATTCTACTCCTAGCAAAACCTTCTGTTATGTGTGGGGATTCTTCCTCTGAGAATTTGCAAGTATCCTTCTAGCACAGTAAAAATCCAAGCTACTTTGAATGACTGTCCTTAAAAAGCTGGTGATGGATAGGCAAATAAAAACCATGTTAACAATTTTCTGCCAAGACGTTCTTTTTTTAGAAAACGAGGAACAACACTAGAAGCTTTCCTTACAATTAACCAAGCAAGTTAACAGAGCAGCAGAAAGGATGGGAAATGCAGAAAACTACACATTGATCTTCAGCAAAAACACCATCTTGTAAGCACAGTCCTTGCATATGGCAAAATCAGATCTAGAATTTTGTTTGCCAGCTTTCTGCACTGAAAATGGGCCTGTGAAACCTATTAAGATTCTGATTGACAAATAAGAACCACCTTTCTCTTCAGACTAGGAATACTTAGAAGGGGTTAAAACTATTAGAACCATATCCAAACATTGTTGATGCTTTAATAAGCTGTTTGATAACATCTTTAATTCTCTTTTCCTGGTGTATGCATACACACATACACAACATTTCTTTTCCATCATATCCAGTAGATCTGAAAAGCGATATATTTTTGGTTTGACTTGAATCAGTTCTTACTTCCCAGAGTATTAATCATTGTTCTACTGTAATAGTCAAGGTCTTGCTGCCTTCTCTCAGAACAGAAGAAATGTAACATTGAAATATGACCCCTGGGCTTCTGTTCTTCCAATCCTTTATAATAAAGAAAGGCCAAGAATTTGCTATAGACTCTGTTGAGTTATAGGGTTTATCTCCCAAATGGGAAAGCTCCATACCTCATAAGTGTCAACAAAAAGGAAGAAATATGAGAAGACTATTGGACAAATAAGAGTGACCTATAACTCATAACTGGCAGTGATGTATTATATGTATTAATTGCTCTAAGAGCCAGAATTCTTCCTCACATTACTGTAAAGAAAACAATCACTGCTGAACACAATGAATGGAGCTAATATACACGGTTAATCGCCTTGACTTATAAGAGCAAAGATTTGTTTTTTGTTAATACCAGATTCAGAATGAGAGACCTAGTATATGACTGATGAACGGTGCCCAGTGCAAGTAAGATTCCAGTGTCTAACAATCTGAGTGGAGTAGGCATAGATTTTTCTCTGAGCAGTCCCGCAGAACCCTATTCCTGCACTTAACGTTTAACATTTTCAAATGCATTCAGGCCTCTGGTTTCAATAGGTATCAGCTCAGGCCTTTCTTTATTCATGAGCAAGTTTAAGCAGGTGCTTAACAGCCAAACTACTCATATATGCAATAACAGAATATGCACTCTCATGCCAAAAGCTTGTGCATATTTAAGTCTAATTAAAACACTTCCCTGAATCCTGACTGTGCTGTCATGCACACAATATATGGAACAGTGTTGTTTTAGGAGAATCATAGCAATTAATTTAGAAGCTTAAATAAATTAATTATCAAACACTATTTGGTAAATCATAACCACATAACACTTACCTTTTCAGCGTATTCTGACACTATTTGCTTGATCTCATCTGATTGGAGTCCAACTATCTGTCCTACCGTGCTTGCTGTCAATTTGCCCTGCAAGGGTATCAAAGTAAAAGAAATAAAAAAAACATTTGGAGTTTTTGAACTGCCTGTGCTTTTTTTATATGGCAATTTCCTCAAACTCTAATGTTAACAGGAACATAGAAAACTTTTACATTGGACAAAAATCGCCCCTATAACCACATATTAATGTACTACAGAGCCTGATGAAGTAGGAAACACTGATGATGATGAATCTGAACAGTGACCACTAAAACATAACTAACAACGATTTAAACAAAGCTGTATCAGTTTTAGATGCTTACCTCTTCTGTTGCCATTGCAGCCATTCCAGTCATCAGAGTTTTAATGCGAAGCTAGGACAAAATATGAGGTATTATACATAAAAATATCTTATTTATTTCTGCCTAGTGACAGTGGCATATGTATACAACTAACATTGCGTAACATGCATTTTAATGAACGTAACTTTCATAGACTTACTGTCCCGTTAATTCAGAGGTCAATGAAGTTACCGAATAAAGGAAAATTCTTTACAAAAGTACAGTCTAACTCACGGTATTCAGAACCCAGTATCAAGCCAAAAACTGACCTCCTAAAAATGCTCAAATTCCAAAACTGAAGTTTTTTTTTTTTTTTTGTATCGAATATCGATAAATATTTAACTCCTGTACATTGATTTCAAGTTCCATACTCTTCTGGAAAGCAACTCTCCCTTCAGCTAAGCACCTAATTTTTCCTCCCAACAGAGGAAGGAGGGGCACAGATAACTGTTGCCCTCCACCCAAGCTAGTTACATCCATGCCTACTTCAGTACATGGCACACCTCTTCAGCAGCTTGAAGGTCATCTTCATCACAAGGCTCAGCTTTTCCTGATGCTGCAAGCCCTGAAGGTACCACAATTTTTTTATCTTCAGCCTTTTAAAGAGAAATTAAGAAACTATTATATCCAGTCCATGTAATGTAAAGTACTAATACAGACATGAAGGAAAAAATGGAACATAACTGATCTGCTTTTATAAAAATATTTCAGCTACCAGAACATCCCCACACTCCATTTCATGCCATCCCTCACTGATTTCAAAAGCATTCAGAAGGTCTTTGATAGAGCATCTCTGGCTTGCTACAGACACTTCCAGGGCAAAGATCTCTTATTCCATATTCTTCTGGAAACTACCAATTCGACAAGGCAATTGTCTAAACCAAAATGTCTGCTATAGAGGGTAAAGCTGTAATTTTTGACCAAAATATATATTTTTAATAACTTAACATTTGCATGATAAACATGCAACTTAAAAAAAAAGCATAGAATTGCCTAATTTAATCACAGGAATTTATACCACTAAAATAACAAGAATTGGTGACAGACCAACTCAATTTCTAGGTCTCTCCATTGCCTCACTAATCTATTTCATATTCTAGTTCTGCCTTACTGGTGACTCAATTCACACAACAAACATGATGGCTGCAATATATAACATTTCAAAGACAGTCAAGTTGATGAACAAACAAAATGAACTCTATAAAACATTACTGCAGCCTGGCAGTTACTTTGAGGGAAAAAGAGGTATGCTGAGATTTGGAAACATCTCAATGTATAAATTGTAAATGCTAAATTTGTATGTGGAATGTTGAGATAATGAATAAGGGCAACCTTAACATGCTCAATTTACTGCTGAGTCCATGACATAATTGATGCATTTCTTCATCATCTCTGTCTATAATAAAAACTTGTACCTAAAGTAGTATCTACACTGAAATAATAACACTGCAAATACTCTGACTAAGATAGCTTATGATTCCATTGTCATCAAAAGCATAGAAAAGGATCCTACTTTTCACAAGGCACCACTATTTATTTACGGCATGGTATTACGTTTCTCTTTCACATTAAATGACCTGTATGCAATAAATGGCTGCAAAAGTTTTTACTGAGCAGTGTGATTCTTTCAAAAGAAAAGTACAACACAACACCACCACTCCCCTCCTTCAATTACCACACCATGGAACACTTAGCTAAAAGATACTCATCACTCATGTAGCAGACAGGATATGCCATTAACACACAGACACCCACCTACCCACCCACTCACTCCCAACTGGATCTATTTTTTTTTTTTTACCTGTTCTGTTTTTCCTGCTTGCCTGCTAAATCCGTATCTCCTAAAACAACAGGAAAGAATTACTGTTTCCAGCTTCCACAAATAAATTAAATTTCCATCAGTTTTTAACATAAAAATGCACTAAAAACTGGATTATTAAAAATATATATATATATGAAGCCAGGTTCAGGTTAGTTTTGGAATGTTTCAAATAAACTAAATAAGCAGGTAGTGCAGCGTATTTGCAGAATATTTTCAAACTCAATCTGCTCTTCCATTATGATCTGCAAATCTAGACTTTGCCTAAAATACTGTCATGTAAAGTTACTGGAAGGAAGAAGTGATGCTCTTTCCATTTGGAAATTAATCCTGAGCTATTAGCTCATGAACTCAGGAAAGGCCTTATGATATTCTTAGTGTAATCTCTATGGCCCAGAAAACCAGTCACTTTTTTTTTTTTTAAATGAACCTGCAACGTCTTTCTGAAGCACAGTATTCAAATCTTAAAAGATATACTCAAACTTTTCTACTTTTTTTTTGGAGGTTAAAAATTTGACATGAGTTGTATTGTTTTGTGTTGTAAAAACAGTAGTATTGCCATCATTGCATAAGCTATTTTTATGGAGCAAAGAACAAGTATGTTCAATAAACATAACCTGCTAAAGGGACAAAGTCAGAAAGTGGGTTCCCACTGTATCAGGCATTGTACACATATATAAGATGACTCTCCAGTTCCCAGGGAATTTACAGGATGAGTAAACAAAGTCTGAAACCAAACTAGAGTAAATCTGAAACAATATGATTCTCAAGTAGTATTAAAGAAACCACCACACCAATTTTTATATGGAATACTTCTAAAGAGACATAATACAAAACACTCAGGCAATCAAATGAAATCTTTCACCTGCCATATTCCAAAAGCGTAGCATGAACCTTTGATTCTTCATCTAGCAGTTCTTCAGCTCCTTTCTGACGCTTGTATTTTCTCTGGGGTTTGTAAACCTCCTGTAAGACAGTAAATGAATTCAGAGCTTGTAGAAAGAATTTATTTTTAAGTAAGTGTGGCATTGCTATCTAGACTGATATATACCACTGGTTGCTTTCCAACTCAATATATTTACTAAAATAAACATCCTTGACTTCATCATTTTTGGAAATACACAATAAAATCTTACTAAATTTATTTCTAAAGACTTTGTTACAGG
Organism: Anser anser; assembly: GCF_964211835.1. Lineage (NCBI taxonomy): Eukaryota > Metazoa > Chordata > Aves > Anseriformes > Anatidae > Anser > Anser anser. The sequence goes on from NC_139726.1 coordinate 9,369,333, forward strand.
ATCTGTCTTTCCATGTTTAAAAAACAACTATAAACAGTTATTTAATAGTTTAAAAAAATCATGTTTATTATCTCCTTAATCGCATTGCAATTTAAAGAAGAAAAATATCTTAAGTCTGATACTAAAGTGTTTCTGTCTCACATTATCCCAATGTGATGCTATAGCTGGACAACAACCCGTCAAACAAAACAAGGATTTGTGAAAACTGTTTTGTGCTGACAGAGCTACTTTTAATTTAAAAACAAAGTGGAAACAAAAGGTCAGAGGTATTATCCTGTTAGACTGTTAACAGGGACACAACTGTTACAGCACTGTAAGTATGGCATATGAAATATGTTACTACATTGAAGTAGTAACTTTTTTCTTCCTCTTTCCATATAGATCAATTATACAGTTTAAAAGCCTCTTTACCAACAATAGAAAAAATATTCCAGCCCAAGCACGGACTAAATAAATAAATAAATAAATCAGGGGATCCTTAGCTTTCCCAAAATTAAAAATTGGAACTAAGACAACATTGACTTTAACTGGAATTAATTTTGTTTTACAACAGATTAGGGTGCAGTGAACCTGAAATGCATCTTTCCTGTTGCCAGACCAAAGATTTTTAAGTTACTCGAACTGTAGTATTCAGTACCATCCTGCTAGCAAAGGCATGGTGGGTGGAGAGGGACATTAACCAAGAACCTATGACGTCAGAGATAATTTTATGATTCCATTTGATGTCAAAACACCAGAAAAAAAGTTCACATCCCAAATCAATTAGATTGACATTTTCTCTCATCCTTTTTTCCTGAGAGGGAATTCACATCAGCTCATCACATCATCATCATCATCACCAAAGAGCCAACAGCAAAAAGGAATGGTCCGCTCCCTTTGGTTTGTTTTACATTGAAATAACTTAAAGTCCTTTGATGGCTAGGCTTAAAATGGTTAAAACAAATACATTACTAAAACAAATGCTGAAATCAATGAAAAGCTTGTGCTTTTCCTATATATGCTTAACTTCAAACTATTAACTATATTCACACAAGACAAAAGATTCAATGCAAAAAGTTGCAAAGACTGTAAAGGAAAATGAAAGATCATTTTTTGCTTGATATGATTTCTTACACAACACGAACTATGATTTTCAACAAGCAATTCTTGAACCATAACCTTTAAAAAAGATTGAAAGCTGTTTCAGCAAGACATGTAATCCCAAAGTAGAGATTTTGAACAAGTGAAAATAGTATTTCTTGACAAGTTTATCTGGACTTTGCCAGTTATTCTCTACAATTTATACCTCATTTCCAATCTGAATTTCAGTCATCTTTGTTTCTAGTTATTAAATCTTGTTACATTTTTGCCCATCACAATGAACATGCTTTTTATGATTAAGAATCTCCCATAACACGTACTTCAACACCGACAGAAAAGCAGTAGAAATCACAAAAATAATTCTAGTTTTTATGGTGGTATTGTATACTATACTTGTGCTATATAAAGAATAGACATCATACCATGAACTTTAGTCTTGGTATTAGATAACTGAGTACTTGAGCAAAACCAGAGAATCTGTTTACTAGATATTCACCTTTCAGTAGCAGTACTTCTTATCCCAGTAAGCATTACTGACATTTAATATTCCCTTTTCTAACCTTTAGACCTGGTTATGACCATAAATCTCATTGTATTGTCCCCTTGAGAAAAGGTAGGTCCTTAGACCCCAGGTCTAATAATGAATTCATACAACAGACTAATCTTTCACTCTTGCTGGTTCTCTCCTTTAGGAGAGTTGATTTCTCTTCCAATTCCAATGCACAGTGATTTAAAGGTGACCTGCAAAAGAGTCTTGAGCTTATACCCTTTCTTCCAGTTCCTATGGACAGATAGGAAAGCTTGCATGCTTTCTCCCCTTAAAATTCCCTGTGCATTTTCCTATAGACTGCACTCATGTGTTGACACCTTAAAAGATCTCATGAATTAATCTTCTGATAAGAAGATCAGGTGCCAGCAGTAGAGGCTATAATCCTGACAGAGCGCATATATTTAGTGAAAAGGTGCTTGTCTGATACCCTGAGCAATGATGAACAAATGTCAAAATTTTTTCTACCATGAAGATATACCTAAATACTAGAGACCTGTAATCCAGAGGAAAAGACAGAACACATCTTCATCAACTCTGCAGATAGATCCAAACTGGGGAGAGCAGCCAGCATGCTCAAAGCCAGGAGAGCTATTCAGAGAGATTCAGACAAGCCAGCTGAGCAGTATAAAATAGTATCAAACCAGGCTGTACCTTGTCATCCTTGACTTCCATTATCTGTCCCATTCTTGGACCCTGACTATGGAATTATTCCCCTGGCTGCAGAAGTGGACACATACACAGCTGATTCCAGGGCCACGATCTATGAATTTCAAAGTAACAGCCGTAGCATACCAGATAAGGGAACTCACTCTCTTCAGTTAACAAAGAAACACCCAATTTGGCATACCTGAACCTATTTCACCTTTGCTGTGTCATTCTCTGAGCTCTGAAAAGCAATTTTAGAAAACATGCTGGTAGACATGTAAAGAAAACCCTACCAAGAACCATGGGACTTTGGACAAGACACTTGAACAGAGCTGACATTTACTAGGTAACTGTGTGCTGCTAATAGATTGCATTCCTCCTTTTCAGACAGCTTCTCCTGAATAAACACATTAACAGGATAGAATATACTTTAAAAAACAACTTATTAGGACATAAATCTGAGCCCTAAAACCACTTCTATTCCTCAGCAAAGTGATTTCATTACTAAAATTGCTTGCTTCTTGATCATAAAAAATAATATACTTACAAAGATATCAGTAACTGTTTTGACGGCCTTCTCTTTTCTTTGCATAAATTCATCATCCTGCAAAATGTAAGAGGTGATTAAAAATACAAAAAAATGAGACTAATTCTCAACTTTTGCAACGAGTTTAGCAAATTTGTCAAATGCTTTCTAACTGAGCTGACCAATAGTTTGGTGAAACACTAGTGATTTCCTGCAACAGAAAAGTATTTGCTTCTCTCATCAGATAGGTAAGTAGGTCTTTAAAACCATATCCAGATCAGCAGTCTTTCTGTTCTTTGTTTATATAGTACCTGACAAAAATGCAATCCCAGCCCACTACTGGAACCTCCAACCATTACCACACTACAAAAAAAAAAAAAAAAAAAGCTGGGACAAGCTTAGTGTGAAAGAAAGAAGTTTCCCCTATCATTTTAGTTCCCAAGCATTAATAACAATCAAGAAAAAACAATCAAACAAAAAACAAAAAACCCACAGCACTCAAACTAATAAAACTCTGCTGTCATTCCCAACACTAGGGATATCTACCTTTAATGATATTAAAGAATTAAAACCCAGAACCAAAAGATTTGTTTCTAAGTATGGAACTTCCTCAGGATATGCACAAACAGAACTGATGGCTCTGCACTATATGCAGAGATCCAAGCTCACTCCAGCTCTCCCCCTGGCCCAAGAAAGCTCTGTATCAGTACTGCAGAACAGGAAGAGTTTCAACAGAAGAGGAAAGGATCACATCACTGTTCTAAGCATGTAACTTCAAAGCTGGCAGCATTTGACTGTTGGCACAAGCAGAAGAAATTTGACCAAGATATCTCAAACACCTCAAAGGTTCCTCTTTGCACTTCTGGATAAAACTGCAGCTCTGACTCCTCTGGCAATCATATTTTGAAGAGAGAAAAGTACCACTTTTTTCACAAAAGTGCCCCTTCTGTCTTTCCCAAGTTCAGTTTTTCAGGCATCTAGTTTTCAAGAACAGATTTGTTCTTTGGATCCATGGAGACAAAGAGCTGACTTTGAGCACATTAAAATACCACCTAAGTCATAAGTGGCATTATACCTATGCACAGCATTCACAACATAACAATACTCGTTTAGATAGATCAGCTTCTCTACAGCATGCCACGTGTTTCAGAACGTATTTCAGGCAGCGTAGCTCTAGTCATACAGTTAGCCTGGATACACTGCATGGCTCTATATGCACTCCAGGAGCAAGCTACCTGGCAAGCAACATTGACAGAGAATTAACAAATATTGCTGAAAAATTAGGGCAAATACTAAGCAAAAGTTAACTAACACCTATAAATTTCTGCCACAACGAAGTTTTAATTTTTTTTTCCCCAGCTGAATCTGTACATGGATTCCTCTAGGACCCATTAACAAAGGGATAGCAAAGGCAAAACCCCACAGCCTGATGTATATCAGCGTAGTCTAAACAACTCTGGTACATCCATGCTGGCTTTCAGAGCTGTGAAGCTGACACTGTACCTATGCATTTGACACACTGTAATAGAAAAAAGAACTAGCTTTGACCTTACCTCTGGAAGTCTGTGTGTTTTTTGAAACTGTGATATAGAGTAAGACCGGATATAGTCTCCCATTTCCTCCCTTGTTTCTATTGCACGTTTTACCAGCCACTGAAAAAGAAGTTTTTAGTCAGTGGAAAGAGGAAGAAAAACAACAGCAGCGACCAGCAAATTGCTTCATAATTGCTTTTAATACATGATAAAAGCTAAAAGCACATGTTAAGCACACAAACGAACATTTATGTTTAAGCATGGTAACTGATAGACCTACTCCTAACAAAACGATCCAGAACTAGCCTTTCTATAAGTTTCATGCTTGCTATTCTTTGATGGGCTAAAAAGATAACAAAAGAAGAAATCACATACCTAGTAAGAAATTCCAAGAAGTCACAAGGCTATCCTTACATTCAGAATTTTGTCTATAAAACAAACATTCTTCATCCTGCTGAAATACATTGAACCATGCAAACCTCAAAAATCCATGGAGTTCATACTACAGTGGGATTCAACAGTCTAAAGATCAAAACTGCCTTCCCTTAAACACTTTTTGGAACAGGGCCTGGTACTCCAAAAACAACTTTTCTGAATAGCTATTTGTAAGTAGTATATTACAGAATTAGTTATGCTCTTGCATGATTTCTCCTATATTTAGCCTGCACTACAACTTCCCCTATACTGAATTGCTTTGATATACCAATATATTTCTTATAATAAGTATGGAAAAAAATTATTGCAAACTTCAGCTAGTAGGAATTCATAGTACTCAATTCATAAACAAAACATATGAAATCTTTACAACTACATGCAAAGCTCATTAGCATTTTGCCTATATGGATTTCTACAATCCAAATATTTGTATGTCGACTAGATTTATTATAAAAAAAGAAAATGATGAGCAACTGTGAAACACAAATGGACATGGACCACTTCAAACATTATTCTTTTAGCCTGCATCTTTAAATGTCAAAACTTTAGTTTTCTGGCTTTTCGTTTTTATCTACACCACGGAAAAGCCAGCACACCTCAAAACTCACCAGACCAAGGCCTCAGCTATAGGCTCTAAGTTTTTCTGCCTAGAATTCTATACTTAAACTCAAAACTCTGCTGTGCTACACAAGCCATCAATACTATCTTTGTACTGCACAGGCCATACTGAAAATGCAATATATCCCTTGATTCCAGAAAGTATTAGATTTATAGCATGCATACAAAAATATGATTACACTCTGCATGCAAGCAGGAAAACCCCTCTTTACTCCAAAGATGCCGTCCTTGGGAGCATACTTTCAAACAAACAGCTAAATAGTCCACATGGCCTTTTTGCAGTCCTTGGGCATCCTCCTACAAAGAAAGCTTCAACTGTTCACAGCATTCATCTTTAACAGTTGGAATGGGGGCAGACGGGCTGGATTTTGACACAATTGCAAGCTGAACAGAAAATGTTATCGGCTCCCCATGCCAGAAACCAACACGGAACCTGTCGTGTATCATCAGTCCATGGCACAGGACACCACTTAGGACATGACCTCATCCCAGTAATATTGGTTGTACCCCAGGCAGAAGCCATTACAACTAGGCTATGCTCATTTCTATCAAATTTCCCTGTTACAGATATTAATATTTTTTCCACAAACTACAGCAACACCGTGAAAAGATGCATCTTTAAGCCTATGAAGCATTCAAGAAGAACCACATGCCTGTGTAAGAAAAAACATTTCTTCAGACATTTATAAGACCACACAAAAAGCCACAGGAGACTCAAGTACACTTTAAATAATGTTGGAGGAGACAAATCTTGTGGGCTGTTGACAGCCTGTGCAGCAGGTCATATCAGAGATCAGATCATGCTTGGGATCCAAGTTTGAGCCAGCAACAGTTTTCTGTGCTACAACCGTGAATCCCTGGAAAGCCAGGGGACTACACTGAAAACGAGGGAGCTGAAAACACAGGCTATTAATTACAAAACACATCCCAACACAAGATTTTGTACATAACTTTGCTTATGTCTGCAGAGAAAAGTTAGCAGGAAGAACAGCACCATACCTGCTCACTGGGTTCCCATTTTTAAAGTCTATTTTTTGTTTATTTAGCTACAGTCCGTGGCAGTGAGCCAGCTCAACCTCAATTCCTCTTGTAGAGAAGGATTCAGCTAAATTCCTGTCATCAAGTTCACTGGACTAACTTGCGCAGTGGAAGACCTTTTGGGACACAGAGCTGAGCTAAGGAAAAAGCTTCTGTATCATCTGGGGACTGACTTGCAATTTAGACAGTAAGCAGAATCTTGAATTTAACATGGCATCGAGTCAAATGTCATTATCAAACACAGAATTCCTACACACCATGGTGTAGTAGGCCTATTATAGATCTTATACAGTCTTCTAGAATACAGGAACCTGAGGGAAAGCCATGTTTCCTGAAAAAGATCCTCTACACATGAAAAAAACAACAACTTAGGTCATCAAGAAACTCTTCTTCACCAGGCATGGATTAGATATACTGCCTACTGGCCAGCTATGAAGACTGAGAATCACTGCTATCACAGAAATCCAGAAGCTGTCTTCCCTCCTGCTTCAAAACCATGTATTTTCCTTTTCAGAGGTAGTATCTCTAATCAGAATTTTTGACAAAGCAGGTCAGAGAAAAGAATTCCTGAAGCTACGTTTTTACAACAGGAGAAATAGTTTGTTTTCACTTTAGGACAGGAATTATTTTTCCTATGAGTTAAGTCTTACATATGATAAATGTAGCCATTTATTATTATTTTAAACTAACCAGGGCAAAAAATGAATCTAGGGTAGGGTTCTTTTGGTAGAAAGTTACAAATTTAGAAGCAAAAACTCACGTTGACAATACACAAACTTCCCACTTTAGGCAGCATGAGCACAGCTTGAAAGCTTTATTACAGTAGCATACACCACACTTTTTTTTTTGTGGGAAAGACAGCTAAGTGTGGTTTTCCTCCAGAGCCTCCCACTACAAGATAACAAGAAAGAGACAACAGGAAGTTTTCCCCACTTCTTACAAAGTAGAATTTGATTAAATTCTTCCTTGCTACACTCTTTCACAGGAAAGAGGAAAAGAGATACTTAATGAGAAAGCTTGCTGACCTGTCTTCACCTTCCCTATTTATCAGGGCTACATTCTTGTGTGCAGATGAAAAGCAAAATCTGAAGAACGATAACAGCATACCAAGGATTCTTTAGATACCACATAAGCGCAACATATCACATGTTAGCTTCAACCTTAATAAAATGAAGAACTGTGAGCATGCATGCAGTCGGTTAGTATTGCTCAACAAATACACAGTAATAGGATCACATGTCAGAAATTTATTTTTCTACCCAGTCTTCAAGAGATACCAACAGGGGAAGAAAAGAAATGCTTAATTATGTTTAAAGAAACAACCCCAGCTGGCTTTCATCTTATTGACATCCTGCTGTTTGTGTCACTACCTGCATAACTCACTCAGTAAACTTAAAAGATAGGCTGTAAGATACTTCTTCTATTTCCCAGTCTGACAAAATAGATTACCAGGTTCTGAAACAAGCTTAAATTTCAGTTTCTTTAAGCAGACAAGTTCTGCAAGAGGCAGAATGAGTCCATTTCAAAGAATTTAGAGTTTGTGTTTTTCTTAAACATGGATCATCTACAGTGCCACTCAGTTCTTCAAAAGCATTCATTTAAAGTACATCTGTCATTATTTACTCCAAAATTAAGTAAAGAGACAAACAATAACATAAATCTTTGTTAATATCTTTATGCAAATGCTAGGGCCTTTCTCAGCAAAATATTGACTATTACCTGTACAACAGGAAATATGTGAATGAAATCCAGTCCCTGGATCTGATGTGGTTCCAAACGATGAGGACACTTCATTTTTGGCAATACTGACACAATTTTTTCAGTTAAGGCACTATTATAAAAACAAAACAAAACCACAAATGTATTTATGCTTCATTCTTCTTTTGTAAATCTCAAATGATTTTTGCAAACACAATTAGCAGTTAGAAGGTTCCCTCTAGTGGCTTCCATTGTACACAGCTGTGAAAAGCAATCAAATGCATTTACAGAATAGCTTTTACATTGTGCTATTTATTATCAGTCCATAAAGAGCTAATTAAAACCCTCATCATCTCAGATGGAATGAAAAGGTGTTTGTAGATATAATATATGCATGCATGATGAAACACTAACTTTAAGACAGGCGCTCAAAGAAAGACTAAGATATGCACTTTTAAGGGCTTAAAAGCCTGCTTAATAAAACTGCCAAAATATCTCAATGCCACTACCGAAATTTTATGAGTATAAATGTGTGTTGCATCTAATAGTTAAGCACATAGTATACTTCATATGGTTCTGGTTTGAAGTGAATAAAACCAAATTTGCTAGCAACCATCACATCCTACAGTTCAGGTACGAGCTGATAAAATGAAAGGGTTACTCATTCATCTACAAGAACACCATTCGCCTTCTACAGAATCCCTTATTTTAGAGCAAGACTTTTTTTTCGTTGCCTACTGTCAAGCACATTTTAAAAACAGGTGTCAGCACTGAGTATGAACACTGTACTTGCAAAAATTAGAATTATTTTTCCAAGAAGGAAAATAATTAAGTGGTCCAGTATTGACCTCAGTGATATTCTGCGCTGCCCCAGTGGATAACTGGTACTCTGAAAGAATAAATGGGCAGTGAGAGGGATAAGAGAGACCAGAGCCTGGGAATGGAGCCTGAAAACTTAAGAGACGTGAGAATCTGACAGAACTCAGTTCTAAGACAGTTTCCACTATGGCGCCACACTACTATTCTACTACACAGAAACAGCACTGTCTCTCAGTGGTGTAATTAAATGCTCAGCAAACGTAGTTTTAAAAAGTTACTTAATCCAACAGATGCAAGATCTCCTAATTTGTTTCCATGCTTATTTCAACATTTCTAATAGTTGACACAGCAATTTAGTAAGACACTATCAAAATGTTTTCAGAACAATACTGAGAAAACACAAGTTTTCCTTATCTTGAGATCACAGAAGCACTGACCCACCATTCATTTAAACATTACAGACCATCACAATTGACTATACTCGTGTGACTTTGAATATAAATAAATCATTTTTGCTGTTCTGGGAGATGAGCCTGTTTTTTGTTTCACCAGTTTTACATACAGTCAGCTAGAGAGATAAAAGAACATTTTCAGAACAACTTAATTATTTCCTATTCAGCTGTTCTTAAAGATAAGAAACATTTTCTTGGCAGTTAAAACCAAAACCACACTACCACCATCTTCATTCAGTCTAAATTTAATTTTGTGTTTTTACCAATGCTTTATGTAGTTAGCTATGATGATTTGAGTATTTCTAAATTTAACGGAAAACCAACAAATCGTTATTTTAAAATGTGTTAAAGCCTTGCCAATGCTAAATGACTTTTGAGAAAACAGCACAGGAAAATGTTCTTTCCAAATATGTTGAGCAAATAGGTCTCTTCATGCAACTGTAATTTGACAGGCTATTCTTACTTCCTGCAAACTTTAATTATGGCTCATCACAGAAACACAAAAAAAAATTACGGCGTTTAGAATTATTCCCTTTCTCAGCATAAATGATCCCTAATACAGGAATTGGTTGGCTTACAATTAAGTTCCATGCATAAGAAATGACATAAAACCAAAATGGTCTCATCAGGTCATCATCACAGTAGGTAACTGTTTTGGCAGCAATTTAGATTCCGTTTGCTGATGCCTCCAATTCCAACCCAGAACCAGAAAGAAGAACCAAAGGTTATTTACACAGCAACACAGCAGACACAGAACTCAAGGAAGGTCTTCTAATGTTGCATTCCCCAGTTTCCAGCAGCGTGGTCTCTCTCTGCCCTTTGTTTTGGCTTCTGCATCATCCTCTTGTGCCAGCACAAGCATCTGTGCAGCTGCACAGAGAACTGGAGCCAGGAACTGATTCATGTTACAACTATTTTCCTTTTTTTTTTGGTAGGTTTTAAGCTGGATCAGTTCCCAATCCAGTTCGTCGTGCAGCCACATAAATGCTTTCACTGCTTAGTAGGGATGCACAGACATGGCATCGCAGAGGGGGTAACTGCCTTTTTTGGAATAAGCTTCCTTCTGGTTTTGCAGCTCATGGAACTACAGTCTGAGCAATCCAGAAACCCACAGACTGTTTTGAAAAAGGATGATCTTGAGAAGCAGGAAAAACTCTGTTATAAACAGGTAAATATCAGGTAATTCTCCCCCATCCCTTCTCCTTGTCTAAGAAGAAAAAAATACCACTTTTGTCATTTCAACAACTTACATTTTTTGACCAATAGTAGAGTTTTCCTGAAACAATAAATCAACGTCGATATCAAAGTTGCAAGTAGTGATACACCATGTCATGCCACCTACAACCTACCAAAGGATCAAAAGCATGGTTAGTTCCACTTCAATCTGAAGAGGTAAAAACAAACATATCTTAAAGGCTTTATTTATTTTAGAAACTACAGCTTCGTAATTTCTCCATCCTCACTACTCTTATATACAGACTGAAATTCATATGGATAGAAAGCATATATCAACTTCTACTTACAATATCCATGTACAAAAGGCGTGGAAAAAGGCCAGAACAATTAATGATGCCCTAAATTACTCTATTAGCCTTAGATATTAGTTTTAAAATAGTTATGGGATAAATATTTATGTACACACGTAATACAATACAATAATTCCACACCAAAATTTTATAAAGGATCTTAATTTCTGCATTCATATATTTAACAATACTGTTGTTACTGTTATTCTTTGCTTGCTGACGTTTGCAACACCAACTGCTAAGCACAGTGTAAACATTGTAATGGAAATGTCTAACTCTATAGAAATCTGTTTCAGACCCTATTCCTAGAGATCCTTAAGCATATTTAAACTCCTGAGCCATCTCATCAACTTTACATAAACTACTTGAACATTTAATGACAACCTTACAAAAACATATGCAAGATAACCTAAATATATGCAAAGACAATGAGCATAAAGAAGGGATTAAATGTGAAATAACTTCATGTCACACACCAAATTTGGGTATTAGAAAACCTTGCAATACCCTATAGACCTCTCACATTCCAGTCTAAAACAGTTAATCAGTACCCTTTTTATATTAGCAGCCAGCTCCTTTTCAATAGCAACACTCATTTTGTAAAGGTTGAGCATTGTCATGAAATGGTAGCTTTGCAATTATATTTAGGCAAGTATAAACCTGATGCTTCCACTTCTAGACATAAGTGCAACAACATCCCATCCTAAGGCAGTCTCCTTGAAACTACTTTATGGCTGTGTGCACAGTCTCCTTAACAGCCAAGGTCAGTAAACCCACGCAGGTTGTGGAAACTAAAACCGTACTGCAAAGCAGGGCTGTGCTACTTTGGAAGGAACAGCAGAAAACAGAAGTGTCCATTTAAAGACTGTGCCATAGTTCTGCGTGGTCAAACCTTGGTTCAGGAATTTCTCACCAAGTCAGCACTAGAACAATTCAGAAATCTCTTTTCAGCCTGAACTCCACTCCCTGTTGGTATCACATACTTCCTGTCTAGGACAATGAAAGGTTGACATACGTGACATTCTAAAGACACATAAAAACAGCCCCAAAATAACCTCACTAAGTGAGCTATTCCATTCTTTCACAAAGCCTCTCGAGCCAAATCCTTCCTCATTTCTAATTAATGAATACTTCTTTGTAAAAAGCATTGTTGCTATCTCCAAATATTTTCTAGCAATTTTAACTGCAGTTCAGAGAGGAGCAAAGTTCCCTGTATACGACTCTAACTTAAGCCATAATATGCATAGAAAAGCACATCAGCAATTTGCTTGCTCTTACAATTGTCTCTTTTAAAACAGGCCTTGCTGCATAAAAATGTTTTACAAGACAGAGGAGACCTGTCTCAAAGGGGCTCATTTGCAGAATCATTTACATAGGAAAGCCTCTTGCATTGCAAGTGTCTTTAAAAAAAAATAAAAATAAAAAAAATCAACTAGAATTGCTAAACTAACTTGGAAAAAAATGTAACCCACATATACTTAAAAAAAAAAAAAGATTTTTAAAAAGTACTGCATTGGTCTTACCTTGTCAAAGGGTGATAACCCTTTGATTCTTGCTCGGAAATACCCAGCAGCCACCAACAGTTCCAAAATTTCAGTCAACTTGATGTTTTGTTCCTCATCTTCTCTTGTTTCAACCTGACAAATGAACAATACAACACTAATTCAGTATTTCTCTTCCATTCTTCCAGTGAATGTTTCCCAGGCTTTATCCTAACACCAGAGACATATCAGGGAAACCCTAGACTTCCATTAACAATTCCGTCATTAAACTGAAAAACATTAAATACGTAATGCATTTCTGCACGGATTAAACATCACTTTTTTTTTTCTCCACACATTTAAATACTTTAATCTGCCTTTGCTGTTCAAACTCCGGGTCCACAGCTTGCCTCACACTTGATAGTTTTTGCTCCTGTGGCCATAAGACAGTTCATTTATTCTCTGTTTTGCACATCTCTTTCAATTTCAGGGTTCACAAAACAGAACAGTCACATTAGCACTTCTGTAATATTTTTACAAAAACAGGTAGATAATTTTTTGCGGATTTCCACCTTTCAAGTAATGCAATTTTAAGCAAACGCAAAGGAAGGCTGTAACAAAAACTAAACTAGTTTATTTTTTTTTCCAGACGGGTAGTCTGAATAGTTCCAATGCCCTAAAGCTTTATCAGCACACTCTTGTGAAGTGGTTTTTCACCACGATATAGGATGAATCCCCCCAGCTACCAGAATATTCGTGCCTTACCACAGGCGCAGCGCACCCAAGCTCTCAGCCCAAGGCCAGCGCTAGCCAACGGTGCTGGGGGGCTCCCACCTCACAGCCCCCCCCCCCCCCCCTCCCATTTACCCTCTGAGGGAAACGAAAGGGGGAAAAATAACCCCAAGGGGGCCGCTACGCCTTCCCACGGAGCCCGTTAAAGCCTGCCAAGCCCCCCACGGGGCGCAGCCCGGCACGCCCAGACCCCCTCCCCGGCACCCCCTCATGGGGTCAGGGGCAGGGAGGGCGCGGGGCCGGGCCCACCCGCTGCCGGTGCCGGCCCCACAGCGGCGGGGCAAGGGCCGAAGGGGTGCTGCTACGGTACCTGCTGGGGGCCCTGGCTCTCCTGTCCCCGGGGGCCGACCATGGCCCTCCGGTGTCCGGCCGCTCCGCCTGTCACGTCCTCTCTCCTCCCCCCCCACCCCCCCCCTCAAACACCCGAGAGCAGGGGGTGTTCCCAGCCGGCAGCTGCCGGGTCCCCCCGCCCCCGCTCAATGGTTCGCCCGCACCCTCCTTGCGTGCAAGCGCATCCGGGCCGTGCCATTCGCGGCCGAGGGGGGGGAATGTGGGGGGGGGGGGGGGGAAGAGGGCGGGGGCTGCGCGGCTCCCCGGCGCCTCATGTGACCGCTCGGAGCGCAACCGCCGCGGCGCCGCCCCGCCCCCGCCCCCGCCCGCAGCGCCCCTGGGGGCACCCCTGGGTGCCCCCGTGCCCCCGGCGGGCTGAGGTGATCCCCTCACGTCCCTGGCACCGCTGTTTGAATCGAATTTATTCTTTTTATTTATTTATTTATTTTGTCTTTCCCCCTCAATTCTTATTTTTGAAAGGAGGCGGTCTGGCAGCTTGCTGAGAGGTGTGATCCGAGAGACGCCTCGTGCCCTGCTAGGCGGTTCCACCCCTCATGTGTAGCCTGGTAGTGGTCTGTGAAGTAACAGCCGCGGCGGGCTGTTATAAATACATATTTTCTGGCCTGCGGATGGGTCTTCCCCCTCAGGAACCCCCCTTAGGTTGGTGCTGCCTCTGCAGTGACTGTCCAAAGAGCATGGGGCTCATCTGGGGCCCGCGCGTGGGTTCGGACCACTAGGAAGGCAGCTGGATATTCCACTGCAATACATATTCCTCTGTCATATTCCGCTGGCAGATCCAGTGGACGGAAACCACAAGCTCACAAGTGGATCTGCAAGCACTAGATCTGCCCAAGGCAGGCCTCCTGTCACCCAGCGGTGGCACTGAGCGCATTGGCAAGGCCAGGGGCTGGAAAGCTGCCGTCAGACACCAGTTCCTAACACCCAGCCCGCACTTTGGACTCATGAGTAAAGTTAGGTGGATACACAAGGATTTGCAGGGTGATAACAGCCCAGAAATAAACTAATCCACAGCTTGGAGGCAGCGTAGCTTCTCTTGTTGACTACGGCTTCAGAAATACCTGATGGCGATCTCTCTTCAAATTTACGCCAGGCGTTCAGTTTCTAGGCTCTTTGCCATACACAGAGCATCATCAGAAATAAACCCTGTATTAGGCTGCAACTAGAGACATCTCAGGGAGGTGAAGTAACAAGAAAAGCCATGCGAGAGCATCTTTTCCATCCGTTGGAGGGCAGCAGAGCATACACAAGCAAGTCCATACTGACTGCTTCTGTGACAGAGTGATCAAAACAATAATAATAAAAGCGAAAATATGCCAGACTGGCTCAGTCTGCGTCCTGGTATAACCACAGGCCATGTCTTAATTAGAGTTGCAGAAAACTGTTTTGCAGCCCCAGAGGCTAACATGCTCACCAGAGCAATACATGCTTTCTGCTTTTTGTCTGCTTTCTACTCACAGAGAACTGTAAGGTTCTAATTTGCTTGTCATGGAGAGAAAGATTGAAACAAAGCAGAGGGACAAGAAGAGTTGAACAGAAGCAGTGTTTGGGGTGGACGGGACCTTTGGAGGCATTGGCCTACACAGGTTGTAGTACAACTACTGAAAAGAAGCATCAACTTAGAAACAAGATTCCTGAGCCATGGTACTGTCACAAAATTCCTTTCCAAAGAAGCACGTTAAAGGGAAAGGATAAATAAAAACCAGAAGACAGTATGAACTAGAGGCTTAAGTACTAACTGCGTATCAGACAAGGGAGGAATCAAACCTACTCTGGAAAACTTACTGTTTTGTTGGCTTTTTGAAGCACAGTAAAGAAAAGGAGGCAGATGGCTAACTAAATCCTATAGACTTTAAAACTCATGCATTGATACCCAACATCACAAAGCTGATTAAAATGATATACTTACTTCTTTTAATTTGCTCTTTGTTTATGTGATCATGAGGACTGGAAACATTTTTCACCTTTGCAGTGAAGGCTGAAATTTTCCTACACCTGATATATGGCTAGGCATGAAAATACAAAAATGCATCTCCATTGTCATTACAACTCAACTTTGATTACTTGAAACTCAATAAAATAGTCTACAGCAGCTTTGCTTTCCGATACCTAATTGTGATGCAAATCCACCTGATTATTCAGAGTCATTGTCCCCTATGACATTCAGATAATCAATCTTCTAAATACCAATTAGGTCTTAAAAAAGTCCCAAGAGGCATACAATGTAAAAAAGAAAACCTCCCTTCCCTCAGATCTCTAGATTTTGTACTTGCAAATATGTAGGAGGTTCAGTTTTAGTCGTAGTTTTCCCCTTCCCTGCTCTATTTTGATCTGTGAAGGTCAGCCACATTCTGGCTCTTGGTGCAGCTGCTTTGAACAATACTGCCTTGATTTTTCAGTTTCATTCATCTTGACCCCATGAAGCTGAACTAAAGATTTTCCTCACTTTTTATAACTACAAAATTTATTTTGCTGTTCAGCCTGGACTTCTGACAGTAACAGACTTGGTCACCACTGAATGTAGCAATCAGGTTTCACTGTATCTTTCAGCACATATTTGCTTTTTGTCATAGCAAGAATTAAAAGATGAGGTGGAGTAGTGACAGCGACAGCAAGGGCTCCACTCGTCCTTAGGCAGGTGAAGTTAGATAAATAGTCAGATAGGCTTAGGTAATTTTCCAATGGTCTCTAAGACTTTTTTTTTTTTTTTGTAAGTTCTGCATGATAGATAAATACGATAAAATAAGTATAACTCCCTGCATAATGGTCCTTTGGTATAGGGTCCTTTGGATGGGGTAATATGTTCTTTTATATATGACATAAATAAACTGTCATGGACATATCTTGGAGTAAATAGAAAGGATCCAAGTCATTTCCCTGGACTATGGACCTCAATAATATCATGATTGCATCTTCTCAGTTGTGTACCTAATTTCAGGAGAAGCTGAAGGCAACTGTGGGGGACTGAACCCAAGCCTTCTGATGCCAGTATCAATTTTTGCCCTGTTTTCTGTGGCTCTGTTCTTGGGTGAGCTCTGTTTGGAGCCCATGTTGGTGCCTGGCAGCTCATCCCAATCCACAATGAAATGATTCCTGCCATGAAGGTTTTCATCTAGATTTCTGGAATTAGCAAGACTGCCAGGCACCGCAGCAGTGTCTTCCCCTATATGCATTTACTGTCTTTTTCTTCTTTGTTGTCTTGGTTGTAGCCCAACTCCTTGTAGTTGTTCAGTCCCCCTTCATCTATTGCTTAAGTGTAATAGGCGTGAGGGGCCATTCGGTAGGCAACTGCAAATTCCCAATTATCATCTGTGGCAGTGAGATGCTGTGCACTGTGAAATGAAAAAGTCACAGACCTGTTACAGTAGCCATTGCGTTAGAAGCTGCAGCAGACCATTGCATCCCATCAGACAAGCTGATATGTTTTGTAAAGTATGGTGCCCTTTCAGCAATCACAGTTGACATTAAATAGTGATGTTTTAAACATGCCTACTATCGCATCCGTTGGTGACATTTAGAAGGTGCAGTTTAACCAAGATCCTGTTCAGTCTCTCCTCTGAATAATTCCTATTCCCAGCATTTAATAGTTTAAAACATAGAGGGAGACAGCAAGAATTTTTTCTTGAAAATGATGAGTGTCATTTTTAATACTCTTTCATTAAGATTGGCAAAATTAACATGAACATTTTTTATCTCACTTACTAAGCTGCTAGTTTATCCCAAGCAAATCCAAGGCAAATATAAGCAAAAAAAAAAAGATGAAAGTAATGGATGAGAAAACGGAAGAAGCTCCTGTTCACTGTCGTCTTCTTGGTGACAGTAGTTAGCAAAGGGCCATGCAACAGTTTGGTTTTTAAGTAGGTGGAACAGGAAAAACTATGGCCTGCGGAATTTGTAGAGGTCAAGACAGTCCAATGGTGAAAATCTTGATGTTCTGATAAGAAAAAAAAAAAAAACCAAATACAAAACAAAAACAACAAAACAAAAAACCAGCTCCTTCAAGGTCTATGTAGGCTACAGTTGGCAAAATTGGTGGCTGATGCTCTTTACAGTTTCATCTGTGAAACCTCTCTCATAGTGTTCTGGCTGGAGAATAAGATAATAGCATGAAGACCTGATTAATAGGAAAGTTTTTACCAGACTTCTCTTTTGCAGTAACATGATTTTGGTCACACCACTCAAAGGCTATGGTCAGAATATTTGAATGATTGGTCATTTTGGGTTCTTCGATTTTGGAGAAACTTGATAAGAAACTTCATTTTGAGAGTGCCTACTGGGCTCACTTTGAATATCAGGCTACCAAGGAGTCCCCTTCCATGGACAACATCTTCATGGAGACCAAAAGTAGTTTGTTTTCATAACTGGTAAATAGAGGCATAGTTTTCATAGTGGCACAAGGGAGAGAAACGTACTCAGAAGCCTCTTCTGGCCTTAATAATCTCTTTCCTCTGACGTTAATTAGGCTGGCATTATTTATAATAAAGACCTAAAAACTGTCAATACAACATCCTTCAAACAACAATTGTGGTTCTCATCCGGGACATTTTTGACTGTGGAGTAGGAGCTGCCAAGAAGAAATTGGAGTTAACAATGGATATTTATGGAGTTTCCTGCTAGAAGCCCAGAACACATGCAGACAGGCAGAAAAGCTGCACTGAAAAGCAGAAAATGATCTGGTTTCAACCTTTCACCTTCCTCTCTGCCCTGCTCTCCAGAGTTGTGATGGCACAGGGGCTTTTCTGGCTCATGGGGAGGATGGGTACCACGGGGACAGCTCTGTTTCTACATGGGTACAAATTGCAAAGTCCAGGCAAGGAGATGCACAGTGCAGACCAACACGGAGCAATTATCCATAGTGAAGCCTGTTCAGGACAATGCTGTTACACATCTTCTCTTTTGAAAGTCTCAGGACATCTGTAGCTGTTATTGTTGGGAGAAATGCATCTATGGGAGAGTGCAGTGGGCTTTTTCTGACTCGTGTATCATCCACAGAACAGCTAATTAAGTCTGAGTCATGGAGTCCTTACCTGAGAAAGTACAAAGCAAATGAGAACAATTGCACTGTAACTGCGTCACGCAGCCCTCGTTTTGGGCCAGGATATTAAATTTCGGTCAGATCACAGCTGTGTCTGTGAAGCTAGCACTGGGGAGAAATGTTTTGTTTCATTTTTATATTTAGACTGAGCAAATCTGATTTGGAATTGTTGGAAAAGAAAAAGCAGAACTTATGCTTTTAACAGGTAAAACTTTTCCAAATAGAATCAAGCCTTAAGATTTATTTGTTGTTCAAACAAAAGAACAGAGGTTGCTGGATCACAGACTGTCTCGGACAAATCTTTACAAAGGGGCAGAGAGTTGTATATTTTCACCTTTGCTTTTTTTTAGGCAAAATATATGGATTTAGACTTTACCTTCTATGTGTCATGATAGTATGGCACATCCTTCCCTTAAAATAGTTATAAGAATGAGCAATTTAGTTCCCCTGTGCAGACAGATAATCTGGAACAGTAACAGACCTCACAGGTGCACATCTCTGCCAAGAGAAAGACTAAGGTGGAGGAGTTTCTCCAGCTTTTCTTTTTCCACGTCAGTTTTTGTGAAAGACAATTGAAAAGAGAGAAGTAGTAAGCGGAGCAAGAGAAAATATCAGTGATGTAGCAGTAGAAAAGACAGAAGAGTAGAGATGCTAGGCAAGCACTTGAAGTGCAGCCTTGAACAGAGTTAAGCAAAAACAAAAATAGGCTGAAGGCTGAGCAGAAAGGCTTGTGAGGTGCCAAACAAAGACAGTCCCACTTCTTACCTGATTCCTGCTTTATTCAAGTAAATAGGACTTTTCCTTTGATGTGAACTACAATCATTGTATTGAGAATTATTTCAATTTACTGACTTTGAAAACAACCTTTTCTGGTGAAAAAAATGGATCAAAAATGTTAACAAATCTTCCATCTTCTGATACTATTACCTCATTGTGACACTAATAGTCTAATGTCTTTTAGGAATTTTAGCCTGAATGTCTTTTAGGAATTTTATTCCTAAATTTAGGAATTCCTAAATTATTCCTAAATTTAGGAATTCCTAACATTAGGAATTTTAGCCTAAAAGACATTTTTAATATCTTTTAGGAATTTTATACTGACAGCAACTAAGCCCTAAATGAAAAGCAGACTTGGCTACCTTGACTCCATTGCCCCCGTCTTCCAACTACTTCCAAGCAGATTCTGGCACAATCCAAAACTGACTTTAGAACAACATATTTTTAAGAGTCGAAACTTGCTTACGCGAAGGCAAACACTTTGACAAATGGTGGAAGAGCACCATCTGGTGACACCAGGCACAACACCATGCTCTTCTGCTATTGGGAAATATTTGTGGTGTTCGGTTAGAGCCAGTATTTTGGAAAGCCTCGGGCTTTCCAAAGCCTCGGGCACCCCTGTCTCGGGGTGCTTTAATATGCTTTAGTACATTATTCAATTACGCATAAGGAGTACAAGATTGAGCGTGCTAAAAAAATCTAAGCTGATGGTGACCGTATCTCTTCTGTCCATTAAATCACAAGAAGTTCTCATAATTTAAATCAAGCGTTCTCTGAGTTGTTCTGAGCCATTTTTTAGGTGGCTTTGGAGCAGATTTTATAGGCCCCATGAAATGCGGTACCAAGTTTTATTGCACCAGACATTTCAAGGATTTTCTGTGTGTGATCCAAGCATTTTTTTTTCCTTCAGTATTCAAGAAGCTTGGCTTAACTGTCTTTACAAAGATTTTCTGTTTCCACAGAAGTGATTATTATGAAAAATGAATTAACTTTTGCCATTCTAGATATTCAGAGGTAGGGAAAAAGCATGGATCGTAACCTGACTATCATTTGCAAATCATAGCTAATTTCAGCACAAACTGAACCTGAAAGTTAACAAATACATTTTTTTTTTTTCTAAATAGATTCTTTTTCACAGTGATGATCACCCCCATTTCCTTTAAGTTCAGGGGCAAATTAAAGTGAATTTAGTTAGAAATCAATAAAAGCAATTAGTAATTATGCTAAGCTTAGAAAACACCTTCTGGAATTTTAGCCTGCGAAGAACTGGTTTTATAAGGCTTTGGTTTGTGCAGCCTAACTCTCTCATACTTCAAAAGCTGTACAAACCCCCTGAAGATTAGGGAACCTTGCCAAAAATTAGATAAAAGTCAAGAATGTAGAAACCATGGAAATTCTTAACTGTTACGCAGGAGTGCTAAGCATATAATTCATGAAAAATTCATGCTCACATAATTACCAAGTTATTTTTTAATTTATCACATAATCCTGATCCACATAATATTAATCTAATTGTTCACTTAATAAGATGGTAAAGCATTATCCACTCCAAAGTGTAAAGATTATCATCAGAATGTCACCTGGCATAAAACTGTGCCGCGTGTCTGAGGAAGTCTGTGTATAGCATATGGCGGTTATCCTGAAAGAGAAGTGATACGCCTTGCTTCCTCCCACCACCTCACATCAGTGGGATGATGAATCTCCAGCCTGTGATGACTCCTAAAAATATCAGCCTTGTTTCGGTGTTGATCAGGCTGTGGCAGAGACACCCAACTGGTAAGCCTACTGTTTTGTGCGGGGAGGAATACTGAAGAAGATTGGAGCAGTGGATGAGTTGGAGATAAATCATTTTATTAAAAAATGAGTTATAGATCAGGTCCATCAGTTTCCAAAAGGGTGGGGAAGAAAAACGTTACAGCTCCAAAAGCCTTAGCTGCCAATTCATACAAGGGCTCTAAGACTTCTTAGAGGACAAAATTCAAAAATAGAAAGCAAGAGAGCGCCGAGCCCAGAAGACCCAGGTTCTAGCTCAGTTGCTAAAAACCCACCTAGTAGGGTTCCCTTAACCGTGAAAGTTCATTACGTTCAACTGTCTCTGAAGCTTGGAAGAAGCTGTCTCGTGCAGAGAGAGTAAGCAGCCTATGCTCATTCACAGTCCCACCTAATGGCAAGACCACGTGCGTACTGCAGCCAGAAAGGCACGCACTGCTTGCAACTGAGGGTCAGCTTCGGCAGAAGTTCTTCCTTTTAGCTCAGATATTTGTGATTCAGTCTCGCCAACGGTCACATGCCAGAAGGGGAAGGTCCCTCTTCAACAGCTCTGCAAGTTTCCACACAAGGTTATTTCCTTTTCTACATGCCACAGGCGGCATTGCCATCCTGCTGTGCATCTAATGGCAGTCATGGGGCAGGTCGATTTGGAAACAGCCGTGGATGCATGCTCCTTATTCTCTCCTGCTTAGTCGCAGGCATACGGGTAGCAGCAGCTATCGGTGCTACCTGCTATTTTTCCTTCACCAGTGATATCAGAAAGGAATCAGCTGGCTTGAGCGTGGATCTCTCTGAAGCTGTTTTGCTGCTGATTAAAGGATGGTTTTTTTTAATAAAGAAACCTGATGCCTCATGGATATGGCATCGTCAGTGTTACTAAACAACGAACGTTAAAAATTCAATCTCCATAAATAATGTAATTGACTTAAATTCAATCTCATAAATAACGTAATTGACTTTAATCAGGTGATTTAATATATCTAAATTATATATCAATATGAGGGTTTTTCTGCCTGCTTTTTGGCTTTTGAGCCCTTGGAGAGCTTTTTTTTCTTTCTTCTTTTTCTCCCCCCCCCCCCATTTTTTTTCCAGCAATGACAAAATTAAGAAAACCTTTCTTGTTTGTTTCTTAATTAAAACAGAGGCGTTCACCTAATCTCTTGATTCCAGGCTTTAGACAAACACTGAATATTGCAGAGCCCATAACAAAAATAGGGAGAACTGGCAATGCCTTATTACACAGCCTCACATCTTTTAAGCAGGGCCACTTAGGACAAAGATTTACCTCTAAGATTGTTAGCGTTTTTCTTATCAGTCAACTCATAAGCAGCAGTTTGGTTGACTCCAGTGAATGTGTTGGATTTTTCTTTTTTCTTTCTTTTTTTTTTTTTTTTGTAGTTCAAAGTTAATGAGGTCTTTTTTGTTGTAGAATTCTCCTAGCAATTTCTCTGCTGTCTCCAGCAGTTCATATTCTTGTGAGTTTGAAAAGCTGGAGGTAATATGTTTGGAGTTATACTGTGCATCCCCAAAGCATGCCCTCTTATCAGTGACTACTAGAAACAGATGGAAGGGGATGCCTTGTAACTTCCGTGACTTCGCAACTCGGAAAAACATTCCTACAGACACACTAACAGTTGGGCTATGTTGGAGGCTGTCCAGTCTAGTCTGCTCCAAATGGCAATTCAAAACATGGCTCATTCACAAAGCAAGCATTAAAAGCTGCCTCCAGCAAGCTCTGCTTCCCGTTACTGCTGCCCTCTTACTTAGGATCCGTGCTACTTTTGCTTAGTATAAGAAGTAGATGTGCAACTACCTCTTATCTCCTAAATCAGCCTCTGTGTAGGGAATGTAATCACCTCTTCCAGCTTTCTGTCTCTTGGAACTGCTCGTAGAGCTTAGTCATGCTCCTTTTGCACCGTACCCCTGGCCAGTACTACTGTAACTGCAGAGACACAGTGATGCTGTTTTTCAGACCTTCTGTAAAGTAGAATCCCATCCTAAGAAGCCACCCGTTCCTGCAGATGGATCCAGCAGGAATTATTTCCTTTCACCGTGGGAAGCCTGGGGCTGGTGGGAAGCTGAGCAGGCAGCACCGAGCCTTGCTGCAAGCTGGCAGTTCAGCATGATCAGCATGGAGCAGAAGCGACTGTCTTAGTTTGTTCTTTAGTTAAAATTTTGTTAAAAATTGATAAAATTTTAAATTTGTTAAATTGTTCTACTGAGCTTAAGGACACTGCTGTCTTCATCTCTTCTGGCTAGGTTCTCTCCCAGCTCCCTTTCTACTGCACATTTAAAGAAAAATCTGGCAATGCATTTTCTTTATTGTCAATCTCTTCTATAGCTTTCTCCCTTGTAGTCAGTCCTTCTGCTATAGTCTCCCTTTGCATAGGCTGAAATGAGCTGCATATGCTGTATCAGAACATCGCATCAAGACTCGCCTGCCTTTATTTCTGGAGGTGTATATGAAGTGAGGCAGCATGCTGTAGAGCAGCGAGAGGTGAAGTCAGCACAAGGAGGAGAAAAGTTGCAGCTGTTCCTAGCGAGGGTCAGAGTGTTGAGATGCTCACAGAAAATAGGTTTGTGCTGAGCTGTAAGAGAGAGAGCAAACAACTCTGCTTTTGGTAAGAAGTGAAATGGGGTTCCAAAATAAGATGGCAAACAGGGGCTGTCATGCTGTGCAGTGTCAGAAATGCCAGTGATGAGCCACGGACTTGCCAGCAGAGGCAGAATTTCCAGTGTTAGGACAGTTCTGAAGAGCTTCTGGAAGAGGGAAAGGCTGCCTGCATATATGCTGGTTCTCTGTGCAAAAGCTTGGCTCTTCATGTAGGAGAAGCCATAGAGAAGAAGAAATGAGTTGTGAAAGGGTTGGAGTCAGAACTATTATTTCAAACACTTTATGGAGAAGTAAGAAAGAAAGAAAGAATCTCTAGCCTGTGACTTTGTTCAGCTCCAGACCACGTTCTTTATAAAGTTTTTCATTTAATTTTCATTTAAGAGGTGGAAGATGAGTATTTTGTTCCATGCCTCATCCAGAGCTTTTTAAGAAGGGCTGGGGACCTGAGTCTGTCCACCAGAACACCCGCTGGTGCTAGAGGTAACCCAGCGTTGGAGAACTCTCATGCAAGTCTGGTCGCCCCAAAGGTTGTTGTTGCACTTGGAAACTGTTGTGCTGGTGTTCTTTCCGATGCTTTTTCACTGAATTCCCTATCAAATTCACCCCATTTATAAGGCAAAATAAGATTTCTCTAACTGCCAGCTCTGCACTTAACAGAGTATCTGAAAATCGAGCTACATTTTTTGAATGCCTTGTAGTTCATAACTTAGCTCTGATAGCAACTGATATTCTGAGATCGGGATGGAACTGCAATTTTATTGCTAAGGCATAAGGGGAGATAGACTGTATCTTGCTTTTTCTGCAGCTGTATTGATTATCAAGCTTTATAGTAATTAAAAAAAAATCAGAAAAGCAAGGAGTTGGAGGTGTTGCCATGGGGAAAGAGTTAATACTAGAGGAGTAACCTGCTTCTGACAAGAGCATATCCTTGACACTGCAGAGGAAAACTAAGCTATTTGTAGTAAATGTAATATCATCATTTAACTTTCAAGGCCATCAGATTAACTATCTAAACACAATATTTAGGTTAATCTTCAAGAATCTCTTTAGCTTGCACAGCAGTTTTACTGACAGTCTCACGCAAAGCCTGCAGAGGTCAAAGTAAAGATTTCTGTTGCTTTGTACTGAATCAAGCCAAAGAATTGTCATTTGCATTTACAGACCTCCTACTATCTCTAACTGCACTCAGCAGTGATAAAATATTTTGTACTCTTCACATGTTTTCCGTAATACAACTCTATTGTATGAATTCATAGTCTTTGCATGCAGTCCTCTTTCTTTTTCTTTTTAATTTTATTTCTGAATGCACCCAATTATCCCTGAGGATACTTCTGTTTGTTAAATACAGCGAAAATGCCAGCATCAGGTGATAATTGGGCTGGAAGGAACTACTTGACACGCTGAATGACATGAGTTGATGATCCATCTGGGCTGGTCCTCTCTGCCTGATAAACTGGCCGTGTTTCCATTGCACACAATGAGACATCAGAGTTACTGGTTACTTTTCAAGCTCTTCTTCTAGGTTCTTTTTAGTTGGAAAAGATGGGATTTTCAGGATCTATTTGAGGGCAGATAGGGCAATGGAAAAGGACCCTGAGGAAGGCTTCCCCTTGTGGGAGGAAGATGCAGAAGAGGAAATGAGCAGAGGGAGCGATGCCATTACTTAGCTTGGTGTTGCTGGAGCCTTGACGAGACGTGGCTGGGGTGAAAAGCTGCCCTGGGTGGGGTACGAGCGTGCAGAGGATGGCATCACGCAGTTAGTCTGTACCAGGATTGTTTCTGATTTAATCTTCACTGCCCATTTTAACACTTCGGTGGTCACACAGCATCTCCTGACCTCCTGAGAGCGGTAGCAGTAGCTTGGTGTCCCATGGGTCATAAACCATATGGGCAAATACTTCCCTCATGTCCTTTGCAGGGCACTGAAGCCTTGGAGGTGATGTGGCACCACCTCGGCCATTTCCCGGCCCTGGGACAGGTTACCCAGTGAACCAGCAGATGGCAGCGAAGTTCAACAAATGGGTGGCAGTGACCGAGCCCCTGTGGTTTTCCTGCAGGCTTGTGTTGCTGCAGAGAGATGAGAGCTCCGTGCCTAGTCAGAGCCTGCAAGGTTCGTTTCCAGTGCACAGATCACCCGTGGGATGGCTTAGGTACATCGGGGTAGCAGAAAATATTAATTCATTCATTGCTGTTCGTAATCCAAGTCATATTTATTATGTTTGTGATGGTTTTGGTCAGAAAAACAGTAGAACATACAGACTCTGCTATCTTTACTTCCTTAAATCTGTATTTAAAATCTATGTATATCTGCACAGATGAGGATGAAGCTCAATTGCAAGTGAGTAAACTTTTATTCTTTCTTATTATTTATTTAGTATCTTGTGCTACATTTGAGGGAATGAGGATATATCACCATGGGTTGCTTTACAACTTTTATAATGCCATTTTTTTCACCACACGAAAGCTGCATGAAAGGGTTAATAATAACTTGGTTTAAAACCCCAACAACAAAATGATTAAGATAAAAACTTTTTCAGCCCTGCTTCACACTTTCAATTAATCTCACTTCTGGCAGAAGGATGGTAGAAGGGGATGTTTGTTTTCCAGCTTCCAGCAGGCAAAGGATGGAGATGTCAGGAGAGATGTTTGACTGCAACTTTTAAATTCCTTGCCTAAAGTGAAAAAGGGTTGGACAGATACTAGGGATGCCTACTTAATGTCTTTAACGTGTTAGCCCATAGCAGTATCATGAAAGATCATGCTAGCAGGGTCTGTGCTTTCCGAGAAGATGCTAGACCATCATATGCAATATTTATCTCCCTTACTTACTGCTTATTGCTTGATCCACCTAGGGAAACCCAACACGACGCTTCCTCCATCCCACACCACGGGGATTACACAGCCCTGTACGGTTATGCAAGACGCTCAAGGAGGATAGGGAAGTCAAGGCCCAGATCTTCGTTTCAAAACCTGTTTGAGACATTAACAAGTTTTGGCTGAAGTCCTCAGCTATTGACAGTGATGAGCTGTACATAAATGCCGTGGTAGCAGGAGAGGATCCCTTCTTGTGCCCCTCTTTCGGGCCATTAATGCTCTGCAACACAGAGCAGGACTCCGTAGCTCTGTTCCTAAGAGAGGAAATCAAGCCAGTGGGACTGCTTGGAGAAGAGAGGGCTTCAGGGCTGCTCTCAGAGTTTCATTGCCCTTATCGTAGCATGCATAACTACATATTTTCTTTTCAAGTTCATATTTACACATACCATAGTCTGAATATGCTTTTAATCTTCCAGTTATATTAGAATTTTTGTTTAAAAAAAAATGTGCATAACACCCCAGTAGACAAATTTATAGCAAGCAAGGGCACAAGTTTCAATCACTTGAGAAGCAGCAGCACTCTTAATCTGTCAATCAGTCTATGCACAAAACGCACAGAGCATCAATTGCTTTTTAGGTTATTTACTGTGACTTATGTATCTGCCAATAAATCTAAAATACAGGTCAAAGAATATGTAGCTCAAGTATATCCATAAATGTAGCAGAAAAGCTTCACTAACTACCTCAGATTGCCAAAGCTGAGGTCATTTCCTTGTTGTGAAAAATACTGGGGTCCATAAATTATTTTTATCACCTCTGGGGCAACGCAAACAGTTTCCCACAGATGCTGAAAGTATGATATGTTTTTTCTTTAATATCAGAACACCACTTTTACACAGCTCTTAAAATATGAGGTCCAAGATTCTGCTTTTGTTTTAAAGCCCCAATTCAGCAACATATTAAAACAGATACTTCAGGTCCTGACATTAAACACGTGCCAAAGTGCTTTGTTGCATAGTCATTTGCTGAATTGGAGCCTAAAGGCTAAACCTTTTTCTCATGAAACTCAGAATTTACCTTCCAATATCCTTCAAGGAAAACAAGGCATTTATTCAAACAAGATATCAATAAACGTTTAAAAACATTTTAAAAGTCTTGTCTTTCAGATATCACTTGGTGAGCTCTGGAGGGAAACCTTCATGGAGATAAAAGTTGATGAAACTTTTTTTTTTTTTCCAACAGTTTAACTGGTGTTTATTTAAGGCTTAGTTAGCACTGTTTCCTTGAGGAAAATAAAAATATGTTGAACGTGTAAAGAACATAAACATGAATAGTGAACCTCCTCTAGAGAACTTTGGAGAAAACACCACTGAATTAACTTACAGTACATTTGTTAAACATGAGCAGCTCTAATAATGACATTTCATTTAACAATGCCCTTTGTCTTTTCAGTTCATCAGTTACCTATTTCAGTAATGAACTGCAGTCATACCATTCTGATTTTCTCCTAATGTAAAGGCTGAGATCACTTCAGTTGCAGTGGAGCATGATGCTATTATTCAGTTTGTGGCTTAGGAAAAAAGCTATAGAATATATCACAATTGTAATTGGCCAACAAATATTAAAGTCTGTGATTGGTAAGGAGACCAATAATTTCATTTAGCTTTTAACAGGAACAAGTAAAATTATAAAAAAAAAAAAAAAGGTTGAAAATGCCCGGTATATCTATTTCATGAGCAGAGCAGTAAGTATTCAGCTGGGAAAAAAAATGATCCACGCATTAAACGTTATTTTAATTTTTTATCAACGGTCCATGCATAGAACTTAACAGCAACATTTTTAGTTAGGATGAGTAATCTCGGGTACAAAAATAAAATGGAGTTACCTGCACTGTTTAAGGATGATTTTCTAAAGGACTAGAGGAAGTCAGATTAAGTGGGTAATATCCCACTTTACACTATGTAAACACAAGGCAGATAAAAAATATCATAGGTCTACTTGATATGATCCATAAGTCTTGCGAGGGGTAATGGGGCCTACTTTTACTCATTTGCCTTCCTCTTTTTTGGGTTTCTTATATTTCAAAAGCTTTTTCATTGCCGTTCCAGCTACAAGAGAGACATTTTAAGCAGGCTGCCTTTTTCCACTTTCCTATTCACTGTGATCCATTCACAATATTTTCACAGCTCACCAAAAACATTTAATTAGCAAAGACTGATGTTCAGCACTTCATAATCTTTTCCCAACTGAACCAAATCTGCACAATTTACAATAGATCTTTGGAAAGCCTCTTTTTACCATGTGCTGCATCTATAAGATCTCTCTCAATTACCCACAGTAAATTTAGGCATTGTACAAGAGCAAATTTTACAGTCCATGAAGAGATGAAGTGAAATCTAGATGAAATTCATTGTGACAGATTCTCAGTTAGTGCCCTGATGTGTCTGTATTACAGAAGATAGACATTCTATTAGCATGGAAGCTCCCATAATGGACTGTGAATCATTTCAGGTAATAGAGATGCCAACTGGAATGACTGAAAAGCACTATTGAATTCCATTAGAGCTCTTTGTTTTTAAATCAGTCATTTCTTTGTGAATATCCAACTATATACTTCTTGACCCTAGCTGGGAGTAATAATTGTGAACTAATATTACAAAACATTAATCTGAGTTACTGTTCAATTAATGTTTCTGTTCAAGGGTTATTTTTATGCTGCAAATGTGAAGGAGACTGGCTTGTATTACAAATATGTATTTGGACTTGAGCTAGCACAGAATGCAATTTTCAGTTATATTCCTGTCTCCACTGTATTCAGTCTCATCTCATTAGCTGTAAAAAGACTCAGGTATTGGCTTTTCTTTTTCCAAAGTCATCCTACCAGAATAAAATAACTATAATCAACAAATCTATACAGATAAACATTTTTATAAGGGATGCCACAAATGGTCTTCTTTCATTTAGGTGCTTGGTTAATTATCAGCAAAATAACTAACACCATATCCTGTTACCCAAACAGCCCCACCTTATCTATCAATCATGTATGATTTATCAGACTTGATAATTGCTTGGATAATTAACACAGAATTTAGGTTTACTCAATGTGCTGAAACCTCAGAAATGCCTGCATAATTGCCATTTGTGTAGAAGATGAAGTTATGAATAATTCTTTTTCACATAAATATGAAGGCTGGATTGCAGGCAGCGCATATTTCCTCATCCATTGCTATTAATGCAGATATCATGTCATACAAGTGTATGGCATTGTCACATGCCTTCTGTTAACTGTATGTACATAGTCAAAGTAATTAAAATACATATCTATAAAAATAAGACAAAAATGTCTTCCTTTGTTTGTAAGTACTGCAAGCTTTTTTCATGAGGAAGTACAGAAGGGAGACTGAAGAAAAATTAGTCTACTCAGTACAGTGGCAACAGGATTTGAATCTCTGTAATATTCTCACATAAATCCTCTGGGAAGACTTTAAAAAGAGTAGGCTCTATATCTTCTGTCTACGATCATCTATTTTCACATCAGAATGAGCAACATTATCCTTATATGCCAGAGTATCTGTGTCTACAGCTTGAAAATGAGACTCTCCTTAATGTTGTAATGACAGGTGTAAGATTAACTTTGTTAGGTGTCTAGCCACTCATGCAAACTAAATTAAATTAATGGAACAAATTTCTCTCATAATTAAGATAAAAATTCATGTCAGCTGTAACCTTGCTGTACACTAATTATATACAAATGATTTATCATCTGCTTCGCCCAGAATATTAATCCTCAACTCATTGATAACTGCAGCCAGTGTTAAGAGATGAGAGTTGATTAACTATGACAGATTGGGCGACCACAGTACCAAGTGCCTGAACAACCAGTAAAACCAATAATATTCAAAGAGCATTTCTTATTTAAAAATGCATTCCCATGGAAACAGATGCACGTTTAATGAGGGATATGGAGATTATTTCAATAACGACTGATATTGGAACAGTGGGCAGAACTAATCAATAACAATTAAGCCTGGTTAAGATATGGTTCTATAAAGAAGGTTATACACACATTAGTGAAATACCAGTTTGGGCCACGTTACATGTAATGTCTTCATGCATTCTCTTATTTTTTTTTCCTACTGCGGAACGTATTGCATACTTTTCACGTTACACAAGCTCCAACAAAAAGAAGATGAAATGATGCTGCCAACAGTCTTTTGAAGGTCCAAATGGGAACTCCAGTGATAATTATGCTCTCAAAAATGGTACCTCTTTATGAAAATGCTGTTCTACAAATAAATAAATAAATGAATGAATAAAAAAGGGGGGGATTGGGAGAAAGGAGAAGAATCAAATATTGAAGCATCGTATGTGAAACAGGATAGTCTTTGATCTCCTGGAATACGACATTATTCTTCTACTTGAAAAAATCATTTAAATTAACTTGTGAAACCTTTAAGGAAAAGCTATTAGTCTTTTATTTAATAGCTGACATGTATTTTGGGGAAGATTGTTAGTTACTAATGCATCTTTTAATGAATAAAAAAATATGCAAAATTCCAGACATTGAAGATTCACAAGTTTGGGCTTGGATTTTTATTTTATTAATTCTGTCTCCCCAGGACAGCTATTTTATACTAATTGGTCATTGAGACTCCAAGAATCCCTGTCAGAATGAAGGAAAAAAACAGTCTTTTGTACCTAGGCATTAATAAGACACAACCAGCAAGCTGGATGAACTAAGTAATATTGCTGTAAATGATTTTTTTTTCCTGAAAAGTTGGTGTGTCTGAAGCTGAGTTATGTGTGGAAAGGCAAACTAATTGCTAACATAAAATTGAAGGCAATTATGAAGTTAACACAGAGTGGGAACCTGTTATTCAGACTGGTAAGCTGGGACGAGCCCTGTGGAGCACTGTCAGGTTTGAGGTGTAGGGTATAGGTCTGGTCTTCAGGGATGGAAATGAGAGCTGGAGAGAGGTGCCCAGAGCTCTCCCCCTTACCAGTCACTGCAGTCACAACTCCAGCTCTCATATTGACCAGAGAGGTTCGTATCCGACAGAAAGGGACAAAGACATTGGCTCCTATCCTATGGCTGCTAGGTCATTGGATGTTGAGGGCCAACCCTTCTTGGTCTTCCAACTCTTCGTGTGAGGACACCTATTCCTTTGGCACTGGAATGGCTCATTTCACATAGGCTACACCTGGATCACATTTTAAACACAAGTTGGAACCTTTTCTTGAACTCACGTGTTCCTTAGCATCCACTCAGCACCTTGCTGAACACAGGTGCTCATGGATAGGTAGCTCCAAAGCTAGGCTTGGAGGAAAATTTTAGCTCCTACACCTACCTTGCTGTCTGTAGCACCACTTCATGCTAGCCTGCTGCAGAGCCAGGCCGGGCACGGTTTGTCAGTGCTCTGTAGAGACATTGCAGGCTGATGATTGAGCAGACAAGCCAGGCTCCCTCATAGAAATACCCAGTGCTGCCCACAGCCCAAGCTTGAGCCGCCCAGGGAAAAGAAAGAACAAAAATACCTGAGCTAGGCCGCACCAGCCTGGCAGTCCCGACCCAGGGCCTGTAGGTCAGGGCCCACTTTCTACCTGCCTGTATGGACTCAGCCTCTCAAACAATGTCTGAATCACCAGCCTAGGAAGGAAATACTCTGTTTCATGATAACGGTCCTCCTCAGCCTCCAGTCCCGTGAGGGACTTTCTTTTTACATTTGTCTTTTTCAAAAGAAATTACAGTTCCGCTTAAATGAAGATAGGAAATAGGAACTTTATGAGAAATGAAAATTTAAACATTACTTTCTCTGCATGTCTAGCAATTTCTGGGCTAATTGCCTTTGACTTTGTAAGCATAGATAATGAGAAGACTCATATGTATATGGAATTGAAGAGAATATATGCAGAGCAAGCCAAGTACTTGATATCCAATTTAATGTGGAGTTTGATATCAACTTTAAATAAGCAAAAAGGGCCTATGTTTTTTTCATCATCTTTCCTCGGGGGATGTACACCTGCTATGAACCTAATCAACTCCAGTACGTCACTGGTCCTCTACGTCAATGCTAATGAACAAACATTGACATGGCAGGACAGAGGTGGATCATCAGCCTGGGGAGTGCATGTCGCAACCAAACACTGCCCTACACATTGCTACCAAGATTCAGTATAGAAGGTTTTGTGCAAATTGCCTTTCAGGTCTTCGGGATCACAGTAAAAACACATTATAAATGTATTTTTAATCTATTTATAAATGGTTCAGCTGTACTCTAATTTTCAGGAGTACACTTCCATGTGAGGCGAGCAGCAGTTCCTGCCAACACAATGATCCCATCCAACACTTTAGCCCTATTGCACATAGGATTATGTAGCTACTCTGGTGGTTGATGCATGTTGCAGTTCATCAGTAGCTACTGCTGCTCTTTTTTTTTTTTTTTTCCTTTTCAGATAAAGAAATCCTGGAGTGAAGAGTTACCTATCTTTCTAGAGCATATAGGAGTTAATGGACTGATTTCAAGGGAGATAAAGTGGAAGGTTGTGGCACTATTCACTTTGCTTAGGAAAAGTAAGCTAAAAAGAAAGCACTAGTAAGAGGGCATGCAGCCATTTAGCGCATCTTTTCTAGCAGAAACTCAGCATGAACATTTGGCAGTGATACTGTCTAAAGTCAGCCTTCTGGCAATGGCTAAAACAGGTGCATATTGATTAGTGCTCCTTTGGCTAATGGCTCCGAGGTAGGAACTAGGCTTACAACACACCGGTCCCTCATTGCCACCAGCTACAGCTATGCCTTATAGACCTGAATTTGCTGTTACTGACACACAAAAGAAAATACACTGCCTTTGCCAGTTTAACAGGTAAAAGGAAAAGTGGATGCCAAAAATGGGTAGTGTTCTTGTCCTAAATCTCTTTTGCACAGTGAGTTACTCTAACCCTGAGCATCTTCTGCCCCCTCTGCTTAGTGAGAAATGGGATTGCGTACTGCCAGCTGACTTCCCCAGCAGCAGCAGCTCATTCCATTGATCAGGCTCTGCAAACAATGCAATTATTTCAGAGGAGAGTGCAGTGAGCCCTAGTTTTGCTGCTTCCACTTATTACTGAGTAGCATCAAACTACACAGCCATTTTCCTGCAGCCATCTTTAAAAAAGGCAATGATCTCAATGTGCTGCACACCTAATGAGGGCTGTGTGTGACAGAGTCGTAGATACATTTTCTCACTAGCCTAATGAGGAAAGAGACAGTGAAACAGTTCACACTTGAGTAATTTTCTAGTCATCAGCAACTGCAGTGTTCACGGTAGCAGAAGCCAGAGAAGGGACAGAGAGATATACAATAAATACACACTGGTCCATTGGCCAGAATAAGTTATCACTAGGATAGAGGTCTTGGGGCAAACTCCCTTAGGAAATTTAAACAAAAAGAGTCAATTTAAGGCATCTCTAGCAGTGCATTCAATTAAAATTAAATTTAAAAAGTAGGATCAGCTGCTGGGCTGTTAGGCCACCTGCCCAAAGGAAGAAAAAAATTAGAGATGTAACGAACCTTTACTCCCAATGTCTGCAAGCTGCTCGCAAATGACTGAATAGCACCCGCTGCCCACAGCCACCCGTTCGGCATAAAGTCCAATTCTCCTTCTTTGCCTCCCACCCAAAAAAGAAGGAAATGAACAGCAGATATCTCGTTATCCATCTTGACAGCAAGTGTTTGCATCAAAAATGCTGTCCTTCTTACATTTTTAAAACATTATCACTTTCTTCCAGAGAAACCACTGTTTCTGGAGGAACATTTCTATGAGCCAAGCCTTGGTGCTTCCATTAGCACAGACTCCAGGACTGATGCCACCAGGACACAGCAGAAGCTGTGCAGAGCTACGCAGCTCTCCAGGCAGGACGGCTCTGTGGCCCAGCACCTCCCACCAGCTGACAGTCACCTACAGGGGTGGTGAGGAGGTGCTGCAAAGGAAGGAGCCCTTCCCAGAGATGGGGAAACCAGCTGGCCCAAGGGGAAGTGTTTCACATGATAATGGCATGTTTCTGGTCTTGAAAGGAACAGAGACCACAGCTGCCCCCCTGTGAACGAGCCCAGCTCCCTGAACCAAAGGAATATTAGGAAATGAATAGTCTCGTGGCTCTCTGCCTGGATCCTCCTGCTGTGGCCTTTCCTGCCATGCATGTGTGGGAACCGGCACGTGTTCAGAGGGACAGGTCATATCAGCTTCCTACCTGTGCTGGAATGACTTCATGGAGAGCTGTGGACATGCTCTGGAGGTGCAGCAATTAGCCACAGCCAAGCTCACGCTGCTCGTCCAGGTCTTCCATGGCTGCCCTGCAGGCAGCAATGACCTCGCTTGGTGTTTCAGCACAGCTCTGCATAGATTCTTCTTTGAGCTGCTCTGTGGGAGCTGGATGATGCCCAAAATGCCTGAACTCACCTCTCGCTGCACCAGTCAAATCTTTGCTCAGTGGGGCTGCTGAGGCAAATACATGTGCTATAGGGTGGGTCAAAATTTCCCCCAGTGATCACATCAACAAGAGACGAGGCCTTGTACAATTAAATCCTACCCTGCAAGAGCAGTCTATAGCCCCTGGACAGAGCAGACTTCGCTTCTGTTCCACTGAAGGCAGCCAAGTGTTAATTAGCTAATTTTGACAGTCATTCCGTAGGTCATTTCTGCTTTGCAGGCTGCTGGGGACGAGAAGGCCTTGCAGGAGCCACCAGAGGCACGGGTGCAGTTCACTGTGAACAGTTCCAAGTTCTGGGCTCCAGTCCTCAACTCTGGCTGCATATAAAAACATATATATAAACATGGCTCAGATAAAAACATATTTATCTGAGCTCACTATATGAGCTTGGATCAACTTGTTTTCTCTGACTTGTCTCCCTGCGTGTGTGAAAGCACCCCCTCGGCCTAGCAGCAGGGCTGTGGTTCAGAAGGCGGCTGGGCTCTGAGTCAGATGCCTCTGCCCTCACACCGCCTCTGCTCCTGCATGACCTTAGGCCAGGCATTTAAACTTGTTGCACCACACGTGTCATGGCAGAGGAACCTGGAAGAGCTCCTGCGAGGCTGTTGTGTCAGCACAGTGCAATTTGGGGCTGCGCTCGTTTGCTCTGCTCTCTCCGGATCCAGGTCCTGTGGCTTGGGTTTGGTAATGGGCTCAGCTTGGCTCTGCTCCTGTGTTGGGGTCAGCCTCTCCCCGACCACATCCAAGCAGCCACACACAATCTGCACCCACTCTATTTTCTTTTATTTTTAAAATACAAAAGCATGTGGACAGAGTAAATCTGAACAAACCGGGAAGTCTTCCTTTGAGCCACCCAGCAGAGATGGCTGCAGATTGTGCCGCCGTTGCACAACCCTCAGCCTCACTTGGGCTTAACTTGCAGCTGGGGTAAGCCAATAAACATTGGGATTTTCTGAAACGAGTAAGGGAATTAGGCGCATATCTCTGCCTGACTTTCTCTGGTGCTCAGCATTCAATTCCTTTAGGCTATTTTAAAGATCCATGTCTAGAAAAAGAAACTGACTTCTATGGGCATAGCACAAACATTTGACTACTTTGAATAACTCTCCATGTGGAACTGCTCATGTGCAATAAAAATGGAAGTGTTTTCCAGTATAAATAATCATTCAATTCTTGAGATCATAAATTGTTCACTTCTTGAATTATTTGGGTGTCAGGGGATAAACTGTTAAATCTATATTTAGTATCTAACTCCAAGTTCTGCCTGATTTTCTGAAGCATTGCACACTCTTCAGCTGGGAGACCTTGTACAACAGACCCCTCAGATAAAGTAAGCAAATTTAAACTTACATACTTCAGAAAACTGCACCCAGTGCTTAACGGTAATCTGCAAAGGAAAGTAAAAATTAGTTAAAAACTGTTCTGAGAGCTTTCAAAAAATTGTACAGTAGAAGGCATTCCAGCTGGAAATGTATTTTTAGCTAATTTTTCAGAAACATCCTTTGTGTTGTAAAATTTTGTCTCATGGATGTGCTGGAAGGGGATGGCTGGATCACATGCTGTGCCTGGCACATGAGGCCACAGGACAGGACAGAGCCCATGGTTCAGTGCTGCCAAGGAGGAACATAAACTGTGCTGCTCGCTGTAAATAGATGGACAAAATAAATAAATAAATAAATAAATAAAAAAGTTCAGCTAACCAGGAAGCATCAAGAGAATCTTATCCAGAGCAAAAGATTTAAAGAAATGTAGTGGTTAAGTCAATGTTCCTTTTACTTTGTAGCTTACCTTGACTGATCCCATAGGTGAGCCGAAATCTCTGAGGCAAGAAATGTGTGCAAAAGATGCAAACATCTGTGAAATGGTGGGACAAATAACTTCTACTCCTCTAGTAAAACAAAGCGGCAGCTGCTTGTGAAAAGAATCCACGTGCCAAATCTGTAAATACGCTCTACCTCTTTTTATGCTGCTGCTATAATTAATCTAAGAACCTTTAAAATTCCTATCTGATACTTACACTTGTTATAGCAACATATTTAATTCCAGAGCTACATCTTTTAGCAGATTCTTTTACTTCATTCAAATTACTAATCGTTTAGATTCTCTCTGAAAGTCTTTCCTCCCTCGCTCCCCATGCATGCTTAACCTAATTAACTATAAATGAGAAAAAATGCTATTCACATAAAAAGAAAATGTTAACCTATAAATTATCCATTGCTCCCTCCTGAGGCTGGCAACGCCTCTCATAGAAAAGCTCAGATGTTGGTGCAATATTCTTGGCTTGCTCTCCAGTTTCTGCCACCCAAAATCATTTTATACAACACATTACTCTGCCATTTTGTACATCTGGCAACATTTGCTGATACTAAGTCCTCTCCGGTGTTTTCAAGATTACACGAAGGAGAATTTCCAGGATGATTAATTGGAGAGAGAAAATCATTCCTTTACATTTCAAGGAACATTTGCAGAAGACTAATGGTCATTTATGGAAATATGGCCTCTTTATACCCATTAATGTCTTGCAGTGCTCCCTGTAGGTCACACAATTAACCACCCATTTGTGTTTCCTTGCTGCTATCCCAAGTTCTCTCAGTTGTCATCATCAAAAAACTTCTGCTCCTCCCCAGCCAGATCAAAAGCCTACTCAGGTCTGTGGGACTGAGCCACCAAAGGGACAGAGTCTTCACTCTATAGGTTTTTTCTCAAAATCCACTTTTTTCCTCAAGGTTCTCAATTACATTTAGCCAAATTCCACCCTGAAAACCTTCTCCAATCCTTTATGTCCCATTCTACTCCCTTGTTTTTGTGACTTTATTCATCTCGCTTTGTACACCTACTTACCAGCCATTTTATGGTGGGGATTCTGCACACTTTCCTTTGCACCAGCTTGGTGGAACCAGCCATACAAACCAACAGCAATAACTAATAATCGCTGTGCCCCAGTTCTCCGTCTTGGAAGAACTGAGCAAGGAGTTCAAAACACGATCTTAAAGGAAGTCCATATCCAAGCATAGAAGAAAACGAAGCCAGAGAGAAAGGAGAATGGAGGACAACACAAGCAAAAACAAGTAAATGCTATATCAAATATCAAATGCAGTAAATTAAAGAAGAGACAAATTTCTTATCCGTTCATTCCCAATTCCCTGAAAATTTCCCCATTTTGATAGTGCTTGGTCACGAGCTGAGAGGAGATGGGCTCTCCAGCTGTGAGGAGACAGCCTCTGACTGTAGCAGAAAATAGAAGCATAATTTACTTGCCATACTTGAAAACAGTAAAAAGAAATGGAGAGAGAAAAACTCAGGAAAAATCTATTGGCATTTTGCTTTAGCTTTCTAGATGGCGTAATCATCAAGACACAGATTTTGTGAATGTCTGTGCATTATATGGTTAGGAAACATTTTTGCCATTACACACATTAGTTGAATTAATTATACATCCACAAGTTTTCTCAAACACCCTTATGGAAGGTATATTTAAAGTTGTGGAGAAGATAATGTCATCTCTTATTTTAACATTGCCGAAGGACGATTTACAGCACTTTAGCAGAAAATGCAAAAGCTGTCCTATATACTTTCATTCCAACTTTTACATTATTTTTTTGTCTGTGGTCCTTTCTGTTCCGTGGTCAACCAAAAGACTGGATTAGGACACCAGCACCTCGCAGACAGCCCCTATTCGAAATGATCCTTCCTGTTATGTCCCCCACAGCCCCCCTCCCAGGCAATACCTGCATCACATCCCCTGGTCTCCCTGCTCCCATATCCATTTCCATGACGCCCCCGCTTCCAGACCATAACCATTTGCTCTTGTTGACAATGGTTTCATCAATGGCTTTGCAGGAATTTCAGTTAATTGGAACTAATTATAGTTAACTGTAATTAGGGCCACATTCACAGGGGGAGATGGGGATGAAGGAAGAGAAATATGATTCAGCCCACTCTTAACTCTGTACACACACCTAGCTGAGCAGGGTTAATAAGAGTATCAGTGTGATTCCCAAGCACACAAGAGGCGATAGCTAGGTAAATAGAAGCCATTTTTCATGTTTCACTCTGCAGAGTGGAGTTTTACCAAGACCCACTTTACAACTGGGGTGAATGAATCTTAGAAAAAGCAAGTAGCTTGACCAAGGCTCTGCAGTAAGACATTGCCAACACAGAGCGCTGGAGCAGCTCCTTTCCAGTCCGTATTGATCTTCACGAGAACAAAATCCCACATTTTTGTTATTATTATTATTGTTGCTGTGAAAAAGTTACCATCATTGCCGGCATCAGGAATTTGAGGCTGCGCTGTGGCACAGCTGTGCAATTTAATTTTAATTAATCAATCCCTAATCCCTGACTAGGGAAACATGGCAAGAAGAAAATATCGGAGAGAAAACAAAGCTCTGCCAGATATGTATACACACATACATATATATTATTTTCAAGGCTAACATCTTGCATCAATTGACAACTAATAAGTTTCAATAAGCAGCAGTGGAAAATAAGAGAAAGTCTATTAGCAGACACCGAGGTGAACATTGTGTTCCCACCTTTGAAACCCAAGCTGTGGTTTAAGATTATAACTATCTTTTTGCTCCAGAACAACAACAACAAAAAAATTGAAAGGCACGACTATTAAGCAAGGATAAAGGTTGGGTCATAAGCAAAAGTCATGTTATAGATTTACCTACCAACAAGAAGCCAGCAGGGTTCAGGTCAGAGGTTAATGAAAGACATCCAAAGGTCGTCCAGTGATTATGTGAGAGCATGAGTTTAATAGGGCGCGGGGACGACAGACACTGACAGAAGATTTATACCAGAGGTGATGACACTGCTAGGAATACTGCTGATAAAAAGAGCCCCAATATCGGACTGAGCAGGATGATGAATGGTGCACATGTCTACTCACACTTCTCATTATAAGCTCTTTCACTCATGGTGGCACTTAGCGGCGTTTATTTACTGTGGTTTGAAGGTACTGAGCAGAAGCACAGTATATCTAATACTTTAAATGTAGGCTTGCCATATAAAAATGAAACAAGAGATAAGATTAGACCATTGAATAATTGCCCAGCTTTCCTGCAGAGATTATATTCACTAGTGCTAACATTATTTTTTCCCTAATGTTCTAGCGTACGAACAGCTCAAGTGAATTAATTTTCTAAGGCAGAAGGTCAAAGGAAAATAACTGATAAGCGTTGTGCCTGCTATAGAATATCACTTTACAATATTCTCTCCTCCTCATTTGTCAGATAGAGAATAAGAGATAATATAATAAAGGTATATAAACATATTTTTTGTCACGCCGTATTTAGTTTTAGTAGTCCCAAGTGCTATTTTTCCTTGTAGATACTGGTAGGGAGAGGATCAGAAAAGTCAGACAAAAATGTCAAATAAAAAAATAAAAATAATAAAAGAATAAACCTTAGAACCAAACCCGAGGAAAACTAAGACCTGATGAATAACATGCACTGCACCAAGAAACTCCTTTTCAGACCGTTATATATTTATCAAACCACTGGAGTGTGAATTCTATGAATAAGTCTTATCATCTTTCAGGCAGCAGGCACAATAAAAATTAGAACTACGGAAAATTGTGGGTATTACAAAAGGTTATTTCTATCAATTCGCACGTATCAGTAGATGGGAATGTCACAAAAGAAAGTTCTGTATGTCTTGCCACTCGTAACTTCGAGCAGAGATGGAGCAGTATGGCGTGACGTCATATTTAACATTTAGCTGGACATGTAGCAACACAAATAAATCCCTACTTGACCAAGAGGTGTTGTAAATAGTCTGTGTAATTTTCGAAGGTGGAGATGTAACATTCTGAGCACACGCTACCATCACTCTGCGGGATGGTTCACTTATAGTTACCTTGTGTGTGCTGCCATTATTACCACTTCCAAACACAATACATCTGTATTATATGCCGTATCCATCTTGTAGTACCTGAACGTCTCCCGTGTAAGAGAAAAGGGAGGCAGCCACAGAAATGCATTGTTGTTTTTATTTCTGTCACTGTTTATTGTGGTCTGTATTGCAAATGTCGTTTTCAAAGGGGTCATTTGGGTAAGCAATGGCTTATTACAACAGTTAGGAGATTCACAGATGGGTTCTCGAAATGTTGCTTCTAGATGTCACGATTATGCTATGTCTTGCACTCACACTTAGCAGAAAGATGCTGCCTCTCCCCAAACGCTTACTGTCTCATAGATCTTACCTGCTCGAAGTAGAGGCTGTGGTCGGCGCGGCTGAACACAAGGTAGACATCACTGAGAATGTGAGGGATGTGCTCACTGGAGCACTCTATGTTTCTGTAATAATGTTGTGCGAGGTCTTCCATCTTAAAAAACACTCACATGAAAACCTCCTTAACAAACTGCTTGTGGCCAGCTCTTCATGAACCAATTTCTGAAAAGGAGGCCCGTGCATCCAAGCTACAGTCTCTAGCCACATGCTGACTCTCTTAGTAAGGAACAAAAAGTAAGTATTGAGAAAGGGAGGGAGTATTTTCAATACACTTGGAATTTGATTCCTTCCTCTTAGTAGAAATATGTGATAAGTGAGGGAAAAAAAAATAAAAATATTTGCATCTCAGAAACAAAAATATTTCCTGTGTCTCCTTGAAAATCACAAATCGATACCTAATATCTGAAAGGCAACTGAAGCCCCAGAGATCCCTCAGGTTAAGGGGCCTCTGATGGATTCCAGAAAACCAGATGTAAGCCAGGCAGGAGCTGCTGAAGTGCCAAGTCTAGTTACTAGAGAGGGATCACAGTTGTCTAAACTTCTGCATGAGTGGGAGGACAGAAAAAAAAATGAATTCAAATAAAACCTCATCCCTGTGCAGCATATGAGGCCTATGCACTGTGTAAGTAAAAAGGGGATTGTAAGTAATGGTACCTTTGTACCAGGCTGCTGCAACATGGCAAACTCCAACCTGAGAGGAAGCAATGTCTTTTGTTACCATACCAGTTGCATCATCCCACCAATTTATACCCCTAATCTGAGTCACAGATTTAGCACTCAACGCTCATTCGCAGTCACCTCTTCCATCTATGCCCAGAGCAGCATATCTTTGTTTAAAGACCTCACGCAGTTTTCCAATGCTTTTCAAACGCAGCAGAGTAATTTACCAAAAATAAATTTCACCAACATTTTCCAACAGCGGGGTTCTAATTCTTGAGATCTTGGCACCCACATTTCCCCTTGGAAAAATAATGCAATCAGATTTATCTGACAAGGCTTTACACTGAGCTAATCACTAAAAACTAATAGAAACATACGAAAAGGTCCATGCCTCCATTAAAATACAATAGTGGGGGGTAGACTCAGATATAGGAAAACCAATGAAGAAGCAAGAGGCAGAATGGTTTCTTTCTTTAAAGCTCTGTAGTCATCAGTGACACTGTCATTCAGCATGTTTTATTGTCCACTTGAGTCAAATGAATAGGACGGTCTAATGGAAGCCAAGGTATTTCTGAATAGACAGCATATTTGTTACTGAGGCAGACAATAAAATGTTAGTAAAGCATCTGAAGTGTCTCTACACCAAATGAGAATGAGATTTCTTATTTATGAAGAGGAAAAATAAAATTTGAATGCAGTCCTTCTTTATTATGCAGCAAAGGAGAAAGCCAGGGCAACTGAGATTCTGCTTAAAGAGCAAATAGTAAATGTGCCACTCGTTTAGCGTGGCCAGAAGAGACCAAGTTTTGTCTGAAGACATAAGATATAAGATCATTGCTGACTATGAAGGTGAGATCACTTCTTCTGAAGCAGCAGAAATTCTCTGATGACAAAACATTACTCATTTTGGCCCATGTTCTGGTTACAAGCATGTCAAATTACTACTGAACTGTCTAATAATATATAGCCAAAATTTAGTAACCAGAATAAAATATGATCTTTATTCTGTTGCACCAAAAATGTTAGAAATATTGAGATAAGAGTCAAGAAATTGTAGAAGTAGATTACTCTCAAAAAGACTGATGCATGAAATTCCCATCTTTT
Organism: Anser anser; assembly: GCF_964211835.1. Taxonomy (NCBI): domain Eukaryota; kingdom Metazoa; phylum Chordata; class Aves; order Anseriformes; family Anatidae; genus Anser; species Anser anser. The sequence continues at coordinate 9,412,353 of NC_139726.1, forward strand.
TACAATATATTTGGCAACTGACACACAGCTTTGAATTTATTGGGAGTCAAAGATCTTCATAAGACTCTCAGGAAACACATTTCAGAAAATGACAGTGAACCGCTGAGAAGCTGGTGCTCTTTTGCAAGCTAATTATGTTATTTGGAGCCCAGCATCTACCCTAGAGATCCAAACTCAAGACAAACTAAATATCAGATAACCTAATCTGATGGAATTAGATCAGACCTCTGTAAGAACTATCAGATACTATATAAGATGTATTTGCATCTAGATGTATGGACAATATTTTTATTTCAACTCTCCCTATGATTTTAATTCATTTAGTTCTTGAAAAATCTTTCTTTCGAGAAAAAGCAGAGAAGAAAGTGTTGTGACCACAGCCATAAATCCACATCAGAAGGTCTTCTGGGTAAGTAGCATGGGACACAAGTTCTAATTCTTTTCTGTGTTTAAAGTATTTGTGTTCACTTTGAGTATCTGTGTTTATCTTTACGCAAGTCCTGGCCTGTTAAGAGTACTTCAATTCTTGGGTAATGGAAATACCATCAGAAGCTTGAATCTCATCAACTTTTTTCATAAATGAATCACTAGAGCAAAAAGAAAAGGAAAAAAATATATATTATTATTATTTTTTAACAAAAGGACATTTTTAAAACTTTTTTAACAAAAGTTTTTTTTTTTTTTTGTTTGTTTGTTTTTAAAAAAGAGACCAAAAAACACATGGAACAATCCAAACACAAACACAATCCTGAGATTTTATTTATGTCTCTGTAATGCGAAGGCCAAATTCTCCACTGGGGTAAATCTACAAAGCCAGCATAAATTGAGTCAAAAAATTGTAGTAAAGGAATAAGACAAATTTCAAGATATGGTTTAGGCTGGTCATGGTTCAGTGACCCGCATTAGCAAGGTAGCTTAGTGTATACGTTTCTTTAAGTACATGTAAAGTCCTATGTAGGACAAGTTACGTGTTCACCTTGTGTGTAAGATTTCTACAAAAATAAAGTAAAAAAATCTTCCTCATTAAACCTTCTTAAACCTTGCTCATTCAGCCTTTAAACTAAACCATTAGATCATCATCCACTTTAAAAAAATATGCAGAAGAAAGTACAGCTCATTTTCTTATCAGATCCATTTGCTGTCACATTCAAATCCAAGTTAAGAAGGTTCATACCTCATGTTCTGGTTGCAACATCAGATCTTAAACAACACGGCTAAATCCCAGTGATCATCAGAAGAGGACAAGTTGAAGCAGGAACAGAGAGAGCCCAGAAATATAGGACAGCCTAACAAAACATTGCTGACGATAACTGGTGGTTCTCTATAGAAGAGACAATTCTTTCTTTCTTTTCCTTCCTTCCTTCCTTCCTTCCTTCCTTCCTTCCTTCCTTCCTTCCTTCCTTCCTTCCTTCCTTCCTTCCTTCCTTCCTTCCTTCCTTCCTTCCTTCCTTCCTTCCTTCCTTCCTTCCTTCCTTCCTTCCTTCCTTCCTTCCTTCCTTCCTTTCCTTCCTTCCTTCCTTCCTTCCTTCCTTCCTTCCTTCCTTCCTTCCTTCCTTCCTTCCTTCCTTCCTTCCTTCCTTCCACAAAGATTATAGCCAAAATGGTAAAAAAGGGTTTTCCATTTTTCAGGCCAGAGAACTCTGGAATACAAATTCCATTTACATTACTTTGTATTGCGTTATTCTGTCTCTTTCCTTCTCCAGCACATGGTTTCCTAGTGTTGCCTCTGATCCTGTGACTCAAAAAACCCTGTAATGCTGAGTCATACAACTATTAATCTTTCTTGTCTTTTTATAGCTTCAGGGGAGTTACATGGGGTTGCTTGCTAGCTACAGCTCCACTTATCCCAGTTTCCTTGCCTAATTATTATATATTTTTTTTCTGGCCAAGCTGGTGAGGCTCCATGTCATGTGCTAGGAGAGCTCCCAGGAGAGCACGGAGGTGCCTTGCTGCTGGTGCCTGGAGCACAACCTGCCTCTTGCCTCAGGACCTGGCACCGCAGGCGGTGGGTGAAGCCAAGTACACAGTGCCCTGCACTTGGTGGAGGTCCTGGCACAGAGCTGCTCGCTTGTGAATTTCTGGATGCTCCAGTGGTAACGTAACCGGGAGGGGCCAAAGCGATGTCAAGAGTGTGGGGTGCGACTTGAACGTGCTACGGCACGGGCCTCTCCCCTTCGTCAGACTGAGAGCCCTTTAATAACAATAGCAGATGGGATGCTTGATTGTATGAAACCTTGTAGCTCTGCAGAGATTCAGACTAACAGCCTGAGCGAGGCCTATTCTGTAATGATTCTATGATTTTATGATTCCAGACGCCTCAGCGTGCCTCCCCAGCTGCAGCTGCACCTCAGGAAGGTGAGGGCCCTGCACATCCCAGCTCCACGCGGGTGTCCTGGACAACTCCACGTGTTTTTAGAACAGAGCCTGAGTCCTATGCTTAACCACCTGTATCGCTTATGGTCAAAAGCAGCTAAGGCTGACAGGATATACTTCATTAAAACTACTTTTAATGGAAAATGGTGTTTCTAAGTGAGCTCTTGGTTTGCTTGGTTTTGCATCTTGCATTGGGTACTTTCTGAGGGAAAGGTCAACTTCAGAGGAAGGTGGATTGCCACAAAATGGAAATATTTGTTTGAAACAAAAAAATCTTTCAGTATTTGAATTGTCACTGGAAATGGACAGATTTCTGTTGGCTAAGAGAAGCAGACACTTTTCAAGCTGCTCTGTAATGTGTCCTTCCCGGCAGTGTCAATGCCAGCAATGATTGCTGTCCAACGCAGCCATGTCTGAGAGCGGTTGCAATACAAACATTCCTCAGCGCTGACCCAGATAACCTGTGCTCTTGAACAAATTACACAGGGTAACATCATTATCTCCTTATTCTGAGGCCTAAAAGTTACACGCCTATATGAAGTTTGGCATGATTCTATGATAATTTCCATCAGCAACAGGTGAAGGAAAGAAGCAGCCTTCTCCAGCAGATAATTTTTTTAACTTAAAATAGATGCACCAAATGAGCAGGAAGAGTCACTCAGTATGTGCTATTTCTCTCTACCAGCTGCAGAGGAACCTACTTAAGGTCCCTTAAGTCCACAAGGGTAGACCAGTTCTCTTTATGTATTTGTACAGTGAATAGCAAAATAGGAGTGTATACTATTGCCATATCTCAAAACAAGTTAAAATGAGTTGTTGCCACTTTTTTTTTTTTTTTAAGACATAAATGTAAGGTCTGTATCTCTACAAATCTAATGCAGATTGAAATAAGTTCAGTATTACCCAATGCAGTTGCCATTGCAATTTCTTGCTAATGACATAGCAAGACTTGTGGTATTTGGTAGGAGCTTTCCAAATACAGTTTCTAGAGTCTTTAGCTTCCTTGTGGATCTGAGATGCCACAAACAGAACAAGAGAGGGAGAGGAAAAAAAAATAAAGAAGAGAGAAAAGGGAGAGAGAAAAAGGATCTGTAATTCACAGCTGCAGAGAATTTGTGAACCCTCAAACCTTAAATATATTAATGGGGAAAACATTTTTTTCTACCTTCAATGCCACGTATTTAAAATATTTTCACAAAACCTTTTAACTTCCTGTGCAAGACTGCTTTCATTCTCATACACTGCAGCTTTCCTGTTTGCATTTCTTATGCCATTCTTCTCATCCACTCAGCCATCTATTTTTAGCTTGATTTGACACGAATTTCCTTCTTGCCCTTTTCCCATATACTAATTCATCTGCACTGACCTTATTTTCACTCTTAGCAAGTGACACGCTTCTGACACATACGCACACACCTAGAGCTGGAGTGCATCCATATATATTCTCTGTATCTTCAGTTTCTTTACTGTTCTTCTTCCCACCAGAATTCTTCTCTGAAAAAAACTATGTCCTAATGAAGTTCAGTGTCCTGGCTATTCAGTTTTGTTTAGTCTGTCTATTGAATAAGATGTTGTATGGCACTAGAATAATATGATAGGAGGTCTTTAATTTCTAAATCCCATAGTTGGATGTATTCTAACATGATAACAGTTACCTCGCATGTTATAAATTACTTTATAAATTACATTTTCAGTATTTTATTTAAATGCCATATTCCTTCAGTACTACAGCTGTTTGTGGCTCTTTGGCGTGTGATGCAATGAGGTTATCTTGGTAAACTTCTGACTGGGCTGGGCTCCATATCACAGAAACCATGACCGTGGCTGGCAGCGTTTACTCCCTAGGTAACTATTTTAGCAAGTACTGAATGAGTGTGGAAACCAGATCAGGGCTGAGCCACACTGGCACACTGATACAGGGAAACTCGTGCTGCATTTATCCATGCAGCACCTTTCAGTAAATAAATAAAGGACTTTAGCCTCTGGAGCTAACAGCCCAGCACCTTTTGCAAGTGGCTAAATAAATAAAGCAAACAAAAAATGCCTTTGATATCAGCCCTAGAATTGTGCATCCTGTTGCTAACCTGAGATAAGCACAAGCCTTTTCCATATGTAAGAATGCATGTGATCTGACGGTTTCACATTGCTGCTTTCTCTTTTTCCTTCCCTCTTTAAAATGCCAACCCTATTGGAAAATCAATTTTATAGAACTTATCTGCAGCTCATGCCAAGACCCCAGACTCATTCACAGTACACTGCCCCTTTGTGCCTAACGAGCCTCCCATATGTTGCAGGACTTGTCAGCCATTCTCATCTTCGCCTGTGACCCAGCTGTGTGCTAACGAGGATGGCTACTACGCCTTCTTTTGCAGATAATAAAAGAGACAAGACAGCAGCCTCAGCTGGTGAATTAAAAGGCATTGCTGGAAAATGTGCCCAGTTCTATAATCCTTCATTTCTGAAGGCCTTCCAGAAGCCTTCTGTATGCATGGAGAACTTCCAGGAAGGCTTTGAAGGAGATTTATATTCCTGAAGAATATTTTGATAAATAACAAATCTGTAATTTACTTTTTTTTTTCTTTTTTTCCCCCTTTCCCAATGATAGCTAAAGGCCCCAAGTACAGCAGTATTGATGTAGTTGTCTGGAACTTGGAATGAGGAGGGGACAGGTTTTGCATGTTGTGAAACTGCAGTTGCTCATCAGCCATCCTTCAGCGCAGTTCCCATGCAGGCTTCTTGAAAAATGCTCAAAGGATTGCCAGAAATATTCAGGATCTGCAGGCTGTACTTGTAGAGCTCTACCTATTATTCTCCCATTGTCTCTCTACCTTTTTTTCTCTGTCTACTCATCCATTGTCTTGTCTCCTTTCATTCATTGCCCTGCTGTGCACACACCCTCAGGTAGGCAGGCTGGCCTTGGCTCACACAACCAGTGGGTCAGGCAGCTACCATGGCCTTGACAAACGCCAGTTTTTAAAAGTGGCTCTTGCGGATGCTAGAACAATTCCACTTTTTCTGTAGGTAAGTGGCTGCTCTAGGCTCCTCTGCTTTGTATGAGCTTTGCTGAGATTTTCATTCTCAGATGTATCATATCCACAGAAATATTTATTTCCCCCAACTAAATCCAGAATGTTCTGTGTTGTCTTGTTCTGCAGCAAGCATAATGAAACAACTCTGTGTTCTTTTCCAGAAAAGATACTTTTCCTATGATGTTTCATAGCAATTGCAGTCAAAGTCGGGACAAATGACATTTTTCTGCAGGTCATACGTTTATCTCCTTTGTTTGCAAAACTATTTGTTGATGTATTTATTTTGGCAATTTCCATTTCAGGCTTTTTCCTGTGCTTTCCTCTCATGCTCATCCCACTTTTGTGCCATCAGACATTGTACCCTCCAACGTAACCAGATGGCTATAAGGACTGAGTCTTTAACTGGTGTAAATTGTCAATGCCAATAAGGTTCTTGGAGTGGCACTGATTTATACCAACCCTGGTTATTTACTTTCTCACATATTGGTTTTAATACCCTTATACTAATATAGCTAGTATTTCTGATATGATCAGCTTATTTTTTATAGGAATTGTAATCTTATAGACGTGACTATAAGTAACCTGACTTTATTGACAGACAAATCATCACCTGACTATGTATGTGTCTAAAGAAAGAAAGATCCAGCAATCATTTGCAGTCACCATTCACTTATGCCACACTTTCCCCTCTAATGTTCACACTTTATGTACACAAAGTTTCTGTTTTCAGGCTTTCCCATAAGGACTGACAATTCTGGTCTGCTCTGCTCTGCCTTGGGCACGTGGCTGTCCAAAGGAATTTATCTGACATTGGGGAAGACCATTTTATTTGATTAAAATGCCCTTTTGTTTGTCTTTCTGGATCCCAAACTTGGAGTTAAAGTGCAGAAAAGTAACTATCTAAATCACAAACAAGCTAGGGGTTACTGAGAAAACAAGATTTTGTTTCTGTGTGAAGAAAACCAAAGCTGAATGATTTGAAAATTCTTGCATTGCTCATATAAACCACAATGGGTTTCTGTTGCTGTAAATCTCTTTCTTTACCATTCTTAATACATCTATTACACTCTCCTTTGAGTTTATATATGTTTGGTAAAAGTGTTTTTCATAACATATCCGTATCAGCACAAAGAAACCAAAGTTATCGCTAAAGATACCGCTGTAGTAAATAGACTAACAGATTTCATCCTATCCAGTCATTATCCTGGGACTTGTAAAAGGAACTGCACTGCAGCGAATTGCTGCGAATGGGCCTTGGAATATGGATAGCTCAGCAAAGTGTTTGAACTGAAATACTAAGTTTGGATAAATGCAATGCACAAGCATTGTTTAATAAATTGTATTAAATATCAGTGCAATGAGAATAGAAAAAGTTCACTGAGGAATAATAACACAATGATATAGTGAATATTTATACGATATAGAAATTAATTTAATAATGCATATGGCAGCCTTTACTACTTGTTGTAGTAAATACTGTTATGCCTGTACTACTTGTAAAGAAAGCAAATTGTTTTCTGCTTCGCATTGTACCTTCTTCCTGAAAGGCCACAAATTGGTGATGAAAATGTGGTTTCTGGAGTAATGAGCTGTGTCATTTTTGCCCTAATCAATAAAGTTAAGCACATGTGAAAGTCTCTGCAGAATCTGGTGCTCGAGACAGCTGGACTCAGGCGAGCAGTTTTAGCTGAGAAACAAGTGTTTCATCTTCTGTGTTTCTGTTACTGAAATTTGCCAAGGATATTGCGCTCTGTACATGGCTAAAACCACCTAAGCTGGAAGCATGAGCATGTTACAAAAAGCCTAGCTGCCTATACCCTTTCATTTTGGTAACAAACCCCATTTGCAGAGCTGTGTTGTACAGTTTAAACAGCATCCTACTGATTTTTGTACTAGTTACTCTTTCATTTATTCAGCACACGTGTTGCTTTTGGCCAGCATGCGTAAATTCTAATTTTACAACGTTCACCTTTTCACTTCTCCTTTTTCTTTGAAACTCGCTGAGGAAGTGGCGGCTGTTTCCCTATGTTCTGTGAATCGTGGCCTGGCGGACAGGGCGCTGTGACCCCTTCTTTCCCCTTTTCTCTCTTTTTCCCCCCAAATCTCAGCCCCCAATCCTGCTGGCATGGCCGGCAGCTCAGCTTCGTTGAAGTCCAGCTGAACCTAACGCACCCGTGCACACTCTGTCAGGCCTGAAGAGACAACAAGCAGAGAGTGAAGAATACAAGAATCACACACTTTGACATGAAAACGGTCTTTAATTCGTTGGCGTTTTAGCAGCCAAACTCCCTGCTTCGAGGGCAGGGCGCTGGTGCCTCAGGGACGCTCGCTGCCCCTCCGCCTGGCGGGCCGGGCCGGGCGAGGCCGGGCGCTCCGTAGGGAGAGGCCTGTCGCTGTCCCCGTTCCTTTCCCCGTCCCCGTTCCTTTCCCTGTTCCTTTCCCCGTCCCCGTCCCCGTCCCCCTGAGCAGCCTGCGCGGCCGTCCGCGGCCCTCCCCCCCCAGCGGCCCGGCGGGGCGCTGCGGAGGCTGCGCGAGGCGGGGACTGGCGCGGGAGGGAGAAGATGGCGGAGGCCGAGTGAGTCCAGGGGTGGCGGCGGCTGCCGGGCGGAGGGGGGCGGCTGGGCCGGGCCAGGCCGGGATGAGCCGAGCGGATCCGAGCCGGGTCAGGCCGAGCCGAGCCAGGCGGGCGAGGCGCCGCGCGGAGCCCCAGCTTGGGGCCTCGGGGCGGGGATGGCGCAGAGCCCCCGCCGCGGCCGGGGTGCCCGGGGCTCCGGCGCCGCGCAGGCAGGAGGGGCGGCCCCACCGGTACCGGCTGCCAGCCCTGCTGCCAGCCCTGCCTTGCCTTGCCCTGACCTGCCGGCTGCGGCTCGGGCACCGCTCTCCGGGGCTCGGTGCCGCCGGGCGGGGCTGAACCTGCCGCGGGGAGACGCTCTCCCTGCCCCCGGAGGGCGCCGCCGGCGGGGCCGGGCCCGCTGTCCGCGGTCGCCCCGTACCGAGCCTCGGCGGCATCAAGGTGGCCGCAGGCGGTGTCCCGGCGGCGGCAGTGCCCAGGCCGGCGGCTGCCGAGCCGCAGAGGTGCCCGGTTCCTGCCCGCCGAAGTGGGGAGGTCAGGGCTCGGTGCTGTGGGGTTCCCCGCCCTTGGTTTCCCTTCGATTTGCCATTGCGTTCACCTCCTTCTTGGTCTTACTGAAATAAATCTCTTCTTTCTTGCCCCCCCCACATGCCGAATTGTTCATAATGCATCTTATTATGTGAGAAGTTTGATGAAACTCGCACAGCACAGCTCTTCATTAGCTTGGGGAGCGCTGGGGAGCAGTGGCGGGATGGATCTTCTAATTAAAAGACAGTTAAGTGTTTTGAAAATGTCAGGAGTGATAATTTGCTTGTTAACTTTTTTTGCGTAAGGCCAGGCATTGCGTGGTTGCCTTGCGAATCGTATCTGGTTCTCTCACATGGTACGTTTGGTATGTTAAAAAGCTCGGGCTGAGGCCTTGTGCCACTGAAGAGGGAAAGTGAAGTTGTGACTCTGTAACAGTGCCAAGCCTGCAGCTTTCTGTATGTTTTTGCAGCTTTGAGTGTTCATTCCCGAAAGACGAAGGCATAGAAGTTGTGTTGGTTCAATGTGTGAACTATTCCATCTGAAGGGAAACCCTACCTATAAAATACAGGGCTTGAAAGGAGGCAGGCTGTCTAAATCATCTGCAAGTACACCAGCTTCGCAGTCTAGGAGAAAGAGTTGATGTCTTCTTTGGAAATCTTAATGTCCGTTTTCATTAAAGGAAGCAGTAGTAAATACCTTTGATACGCAGTTAGCGTGTCTTGCCTGGGAACCTTAAACCCAGGCTGTCAGAGACACTGAAGAGTCCTGATGTTAGTTTTGGTCGGCTACCTTGCTCTGCTCTGCCATTTCTCTGGCATGCCAGCAGCCAGGCAGCAGATAGAATTTGGGAACTGTAATAAAATAAATGGGAACAGCGTGTGTAGGGTGGGAAACCAGGACAGAAACCACTGCGTCATGCTAATTTGAGATCTGGTATTACTTGCTATAAAGACGTTCATTGACATATACCCACTGAAAGTGTCCTTGTGCTGGTAAAGCTGTTTGCCTCGTAGTAAAAACATTGCCGGAATCTGCAGTGCCTTGAATGACTTGCAGCTGCAGGGCTTGTCTAAAAGCAGCAAGCAATTCCCTAGCATAGAAAAGTCCTGTTATGTTTTGATAAGCCTTAACAATTAAGTATCATGTATTTGCCAAAGGGTGTATTCAGTGCGAAATCAGGTAAATACGGTTTTCATTTTCTGAAACTGGTTTATGCCAGAGTAAAATGGACTTTAATTTGATCATCAACATTTGTAGTTTTTTAAAAAAAGAGTAAGATCTGGTCGATTTTTACGTCAGTAAAACATTTTACGTAGTGCCCAGTGGGACAGCTGACGCTTCTTAATTAAGTTGGAGATTATTGCATTCAAAGAATTACAAGAAGCAGAGTCTTGTTAGAGGAAGATATCAAGAGATGGTATAACATGGGGAAATAATGGCTGCAGGGAAATTATTAATAGATTTCTTCAAAGATTGGGAGTCGGGTTGGTCTTGCTTAATATTTTAATTGATGAGCTTGGTGCACAAAACAGAATTGTAGTAATGGTGTTTACTGGTGACCCAAAGTTGGGCAATGTTTGCAGGGTCAAAGAGGACAAAGGTATCCTGCAGGAAGAATTGAACGGCATCGAGTGTCAGAGTGATACATGTGGGATAACATTTGGCATGCAAAGTTTGGAGCTGGTACTGAGAAACAGGAGTTCGCTAACAGGAGAGAAGAAAGACGCGAATGTAGTAACAGATCACAGGATGTGAGCAACTGCTTTGTGGCAGTGGAAAAAAAGCAAATGTGGAGTGCCCCAGAAGAACTCAGCTAAATAGGCACACAAAAGTAGGAACTTTGTTGTACAAGGAGAGCCAAATCTGGAAATTTTCATGTCAGCTCTGGTCACATTTAAAAAAAAAAAAAAAAGAAAAAGAAAAAAAAGAAAAAAGGAAGTGCCAAGAGCTATTGGGATGATGAAGTAAGTAGAGAGTCCAGAGTTTAGTGTGTTTTCCTGGGAAAACTAAAGCTAAGAAGTGACTTAACGGTTTAACACCCCTCCCTCCCCCATTAGGTACGGTATTCCCACGGAGTTCTTTTTTTGTAGTTGGGACCTACGGTTTCTGGTGCCGTTTAAGACCTCCCCTGTAGACTGTGAATATTCCTGCCATCGCCAGGTGGGCATAGCCTGCAGAGGAGGTTCTCAACTTAAGTTGTGATTTATTTGTGATTCCCTGCTTTCTTTCCTGGAGGCTAAATGTATTATCCAAGCTCTACTGCCATGCCATCCAGAGGAGGGAAAAAAAATCTGGAGCGCCTCCCTTTTGCTGGAGGGAAGTGTTGCAGTGTCAGCGTTGGTGCAGACATCTCGATGCTCGGTGTGAGTCAGGGTGCTGAGTAAGAAGCCAGACACACCATGGTTGCCGTCTTCGCCCTCCGCCTCCCCAAGACGGGTTCCTCATTACAAATATCGCTCAGAAGCAGCTGCGTAGAAGAGATCCTGTGTTCTTGGGAGGGCTCTGCTGCCTCCCCTAACTGCCAGCGGGAAGTTAGGTGTGATAAGAACATTTTTTTTTTTAAATCTTCTTCTTTTGTTTTGCCTCTTAGAACTTTTCACAGTGCTGAAGGATACCTCAGCATGGCATCGTGTTGTTGCTGGAGGTAGCCAGAGTGTCTTAGCTAGCCTGGATGCATTTCACTTGCCTCTTGGCATTCGGTCAGCAAAAGGGAAGGCGGGTGCCTCCGCACTGCCCTTACGTCTGCAGAGAGCCTTCTCTGGATCTGCTGAACCTGAGCGGAAGGGGAAGGATGCACCCGCTGTTTTGGCTCCCCTTCCGTCCCCGTGGCCATAAGTAAGAGTTAACAGAAGCTGCCACCAGCTGGCAGTTTCAAATTTAAAAACAATGTCAGGGCTTTTTCTTTTTCTTTTTTTTTTGAGTTCCAGGTGGCTAAGCTGCCGATCAAAACTGTTGTTATACACGAATGTGGCACCGAATCCGTGTATAACAAGACTCTTGACTGACAGTTTTGTTTTTTAAAAAGAGTGATTGGGATGGGAACTCTGCCATTCACATAGTGCCTGCAGAGTTATTCATGTAGGAAGCCATCCAGGGCACGGGCAGGTGGAGCTCCTTTTTCCCTTCGCTCTCAGATTCTTTTCTGCCTGTCCACAATTATAGTTTATAATAATGGATGGTAGCTTTGACAAAATGTTCCTTTGGTAAACATTTTCTCTGTACCGGGGTTACTTTTCTGGTTCAGCAAGTTATTTGCTCTTTATCTGGGATTACGCAAATTGGTGCGCTCTGGGATTGCTGAAATTTTGTCTCCATCCTGAAAAATATTTCTCAGATTTCACTTTCCAGTTGAGAAATGTTTTCTGGCTTCTCTTCAAGAAGAAAGATCTGTGAACCCCTGTGGCTAACTTGAAACCAAGGGCTGCCTTACTTCTGAATTACATAATCTCCAGTTGTTTAAAGGAGGGAATTAAGACAAAATTTACTGTTACTGTGAAGCAAGCCTTTCTTCCATCTGATATCAGTTTTATTTTTCTCATTGCTGTGGTTTTGCATTCCTAGCTGTCCTAACCCACATTTTCTTCCTTGTCTCCTAGTAGATAAAGCTATTCGTAAAACCTGTTTTCTTTGTAAGGCGTTTTTGCAGCTGTGGTTGGTTCTGGTCTCCAAAGACAAATTGCCTCTTCAGAAAATTCAGAAAAAAATATAAAACCCAATTTCTGATTTATTTAGGAGGACTATGTATAACGTTTTTTACATCTGAATTTTTCACCATCGTTTTATTATTTTTCAGGGTTTGGGTATCTCCTAATTGAGGAGAGTCAAAATACCGACTACAAGTGAATCCTCCTCAGCCAGCCTGTCGGATGCCTCTGAGAGCATAAGAAGTCATGGCGGAAAATGACGCAATGCCAACCTTACCAAAAAAGTGTGGTCCATACATTTCATCTGTAACCAGTCGTGGCATGAATTTGGTAATTCGTGGTATAGTGCTGTTTTTTATTGGCGTATTTCTTGCATTAGTATTAAACTTGCTTCAGATCCAGAGAAACGTTACTCTCTTCCCCCCTGATGTGATCACAAGCATCTTCTCCTCAGCTTGGTGGGTGCCACCTTGCTGTGGCACAGCGTCAGGTAAGTTCAGTTGTGTATTTATGCCTGGCATGGAGATGAGAGGTTGGATAGGTAGTTATAGTTGCAAAAATCTTCATTTGAAAGGTGTGGAAAACAAAAATTTCAGTCACATTGCCTTTTCTAAGCTAATGCTATCCAGATCTCGCTGGGTATTCACAAATAGCGTGCATGTGTCCAAAAATTATTGTTCTGCTAACTCACTACACTGTAATATTGTTAGCAGAGTATAACCTTTGCGTTTTCTTCTGGGAAGGTGGTGCCAGTTGTAACTTTGGGGCTGGTTACAGGAATATGCTCTACAGGCAGCCCATGGAAACAGGCTGGAAGCATCAGATGTTGCTGCGCACTGCAGCTTGTTTTTGAGCACAATGAACTACTCCCAGTAATGCTCCATTTTGTGGTCCAGCTTTCCATTTGTTCCTCAGTCCAGTTTGAGGTATTGCTTTAGCTGTGTGAAGTTCAGAAACCTGACTGTGTCTCGGGGAGTTAAGGCCAGATACACAGTTTTCAGTTGTAGAAGCCCGTTACAGAACAGAGCACCTCAGTTAGATTCATATATCAAGTCGGATGATGTGTACATGCTTCGTTTCTCCCATAACCACGTAGGGAGTTGAAGCTTTTTTGTGTGATTTGGGAACTAGTTTAAGTGAGATGTCTACTGTAGGTAGTAAGAAATATCCCTTTTTCCATTTCTTTCATCTTCAAGTATCAAGTACAAATCTGACGGAGTTAGGCTTTCTACTTGGCTTTGAAGATTGTTGATCACATGGGTCGATTTTACACTTCACTAAGGGAATATCCTTAGCAGCGAGGTCTGGAGGAGTTCTGATTTAATGAACCTTCACAGTAAGTGCAGCATATTCTCAGATAGTTTTAATAAGATTGAGAAGCTCACTTTTCTGGGGATTAATCATAGCAGCATAGAATGGTTTGGGTTCAAAGGGAGCTTAACGATCATCAACCCCCAGCCATGGGCATGGAGATGAAGAGTCAATGAATGAGTTTTTGAGTTGATACTACTGTTGTGCTGATGATAATATTTAAGTCTTTTTTTTTTCCTGCTCATCTAATTGCTTTCCTTTTGATAGCTTGTTGAAATAGCTCTCTGAATCCATCAGTTTTGTTCTACTGTGGAAATGCATTTGGCACAGTATGGCCGAAGTTACATACCTACTTTATCTGCTGGTTGTCTTACTCCTCTTTCCCTTGTCTTACTGTGATTGTGGATTATTTTTTTGGATTGTATTCTGCATTTTTCTTTTAAACTTTAAATTGGTTGTCTAGACAAACACATCTGGTAAAGAAATGGTCTTTTATGTATGGAGAAGTTTGGTTTGAATGCTGTCGTAGTTGTGACAGAGTTCAGCTAGTCAACAGTTTTTCTATGGCTTTCTGTGTAGGAATGATTTAGGGTGTTGTGGTTCTTAGCATTGGGATGTAGCTGTCTGTAATTATTACTTGGAAAATGGATGTCCCATGTCTGTGAGGCTTACAATGTGAGAAGGGTGACATGGTTGAAAAGGCTGAAGGACCAATAGTACACTTTGTGTTCTATTAAAACCATGTTCACACAGTGTTTTAGCAGTACTACTTTCCATTTGTCATTCAAGGTTTCTCTGGGGGTTAAAACCTACAGAATCCCATCTTGCAGCAGCAACACGTAAAGTTCACCGTAAAGTTTGAACTGTGAACTGTTTGCATCAGGTTGTACCCTAGGCACTCTTGGTTTGTTTGAGAACACCATCTGCAGCTGTGTACAGGGAAGTCAAAAGGCTTCTCATGTGTCGGTGGTTTTGATGGAAAGACTGGATATTGTTTGTGAAACACAGTCATCTGTTAGATATTTGCACTACTTGCTTTTAAACCACCTGATTTAAAGATATTACTTAATTGGCTTTTCCCAGCAGGAGTGACACCTGCTAAAGTTCGAGTTCTTTCTCTTTTATTATCAGTCTTTTCCATTTACCTTCCTTATCCCCTCTGCTAGCATACAGACAGGCAATCTCTACGGTACATGCTGATAATTCACCCATTTTCTTACCATTTATACTTGTACAGCCTTCCTGGAACTGGCACAAACATTTCTTTGCAGTACGGTTTATTATTATGAACAGAATAAAGGTGTTTTGCATATTTATAACCGGTGGTAATCGAGGTTGCTTTCAGAGAAGTCCTTTCATCCATCTCTGTTATTAGTCATCAGTTTGGCCCCATGCCTTTGGCACGAAAATTGTTCATGGAAGATTTTTTTCCTCTCTAGCCTTACTGGTGATTTATTTTCCTGAATCATGGAGATCAGGTTCCTCTCTGTCTGAGTAAAGAGCATTTGCCATAACATACCTCCAGCAGCATGCCAGACTGAGGGTACTACAGTCCATGCCAATTACTCAGCCTCTGCCTCCCTCCTGCAGCACCAGTTTAACTTTAAGCAGCAGTGTTAATCCTCAGCTGTGTTGGTAACAGTCTTTTTCACTGCAACTGCAGTACAGAATAAATTTATGAAGAAGTGTTCAAAGAGCATAGCAGTTCCCTGGGGTTGAAAGTCCTGTTTGCTTTTAGTATTCAACAGCTACTGCAGGTTCTTGGCTTTCCTTCTTCTGTGCGAGCCTTTATAGTAGCACTGAAGAAAATAAAAACATTATCCAAACAAAGACTGCTTGTAACAACAACACAAGAAGACAGAAAATATTGACATTATAGAGAACGGTTTGCCCTTCCTGTGGGGTGTTTGTTTTGTAGTTATTTTAACATGCATGTTTGATACGTGGGCTTTTCAGAAGTGCCAGCCTGCAAGCTATTACTGCTCTTCTAGAAGTATGCTGTGAGAGTGCAGATTCTGGTAGGGTGCAGAGTGCTTTGAGCCTCAGCCTTTAGTTCAAATCAGCTCAGTTTTACTACTTCTGCTACATCACTGCTGCTGTGGTTGACAGTGCTGCTGAACAATTCTACAGGGCTTTGTTAAATAATGAAATTGTTTGAAATTCTGTTTTGTTGCAATGTGTGTTTTGTACCATGTATGCCTAAAATATTTGTTTAGGTTACAATAATTGTCTAGGTAGTCTTTGTTTTAGTTAAATATTGCCAGTACTTTAACTTTTGGGCCTTTTTTCTTTCATGTTTCCACAGCTGTGATTGGGTTATTGTACCCATGCATGGACAGACATCTGGGAGAGCCACATAAATTTAAGAGAGAATGGTCCAGTGTGATGCGATGTGTAGCAGTCTTTGTGGGAATAAATCATGCCAGCGCTGTATCCTATATTCTAATGAAATTGGCGATAACAAATAGGTTTCCAGTAAAACAAAGCTTACATAGTCATGGTGAATTGTTGTTAAAAATATAACGTGCAGCATGTTTGCAAAGGAAATGCTGAATATGTCTTACTGTTAAACTGGGATAGCATTATTGGAGGTGGTAAGTCTCACATTTTTTGGTTCTGAAAAAGCTTTTCGTTAGAAATGCCTCAGTATTGGGCTTAGTCTTATAGTCTTTATTATCGCTGAAAAATTAAGCATAGGGAAATCATAGAACCGTAGAACAGCTTGGGTTGGAAGGGACCTTAAAGATCATCTGGTTCCAACCCCCACATACGCACCTCCACGGATGAGGCACCCACTGCTTCTCTGGGCAGCCTGTTCCAGTGCCTCACCACCCTCTAAGTGAAGAATTTCTTCCTAACATCTAATCTAAATCTCCCCCTCTTTCAGTTTAAAACCGTTCCCCGTTGTCCTGTCATTATCTGACTGAGCAGAGTCGCTCTACATCTTTTTGTAAGCCCCTTTTAAGTACTGAAGGGCTGCAAAGACGTCTCCCCGGAGCCTCCTCTTCTCCAGGCTGAAGATCCCCAGCTCTCTCAGCCTTTTTTCATAGGAGAGGTGTTCCAGCCCTCTGATCAACTTTGTGGACCTCCTTTGGACCTGCTCTAACAGATCTACATCTTTCTCGTGCTGGGGGCCCCAGAGCTGGACGCAGGACTCCAGGTGGGGCCTCAAAAGGGCAGAGCAGAGGAGGACAGTCCCCTCCCTCCCTGCTCTCCACTCCTCTGTTGATGCAGCCCAGGAAGCAAGAAATACTTACAGGGTGTGTGTGAAGGCACGTGCACTTTGCAGAGAATGGGGAGAAATGTGCACCAGGTAATACCAATGACTTCACACAGCATTTTCCAAGGCTACTGTTGTTACCCCATTCTACAAACATGGCCTTGATGCTGAGATGGTAGTTACCATTCCTGTGGCCATTCACTGAGAGCAATTAGAAGTAACTCAGTGTGTTACGCTACATTATCTTCCTCCTATTTGTGTAGCTGTTCATGTGCAGCCTTGCACAAGTGTGCTGAAAGCTGGCATTCCTCCCCTCTGAAGCAGCTGGTAGTGCTGGGGGCATGCTGGATCACAACAGGGCGTTTGTCATGTGGATTGGTGCACCTTACTGGCAGCACGGTCCCAGTGGGTTTGTGTAGTCATATCCAGTGACTCCTCTGTCTGTAAAAATGGGGTTCTTATGAAATGGTCAGAAAGAAAATTTATCATCTCTGGAACTCTCATTTCTTTCAGTGTCAGCTCCAGCTCTTACCAGAAATCTGTGGGGGGAGTGCTAAGAAGTTTCTGATTGTCTGCTACTGAATCTCCTCATTTCCAAGAGAAGAGCACAAGTGAGCAGTGTAAGGGCTGGCTGAATTCTGAGGTGACTTGGCCCTTAAACGGTTTTTATTTTATGGTTTTGTTCCTGCAAGCCATCCTATGCAGTATGTCCAGATGAGCTGGAGTTGTCGAGGTTCAAAGTCACACTCGCTGTCCCAGACAAACCTTGCTTTTTTGTCAAAGATTAATTAATGTGGTCCTGTGGTTCTTACCAGCCTTGGACCATACCTGATCTGTAAGCACATACAACTTCGCTGCTTTTAAGAATGCAAGAGAGTTGACAGCTTCTCTCTGCATGGGTCAGATTATTTGCAGCAAACCATCTTACAGTTTTCTAACAGCTGTTACACATATTCCAGAATATCATTAATGTACTGTCTGTGTTTCTTCCTTGACAGCTCTCCAGACAGCTTTCTTTTCAGTTTATTACTCGTTCTGCACATTGCCATATTTGGTGTGGGTTTTGTTCGTTTGACATTTTTTCCTGATGCTATTGATTTTTATCCTGTAATTAATTAATTTATTTGCTAGTTGAACTTTTCTAATTTCCTGTAGGTCTCTCTCCAGGCTTGTGTGAGAAAATAGGACAGTGGTTTTACGTTGTCATCCCATAAATTTTCTTTAAGGCTTATGAAACTTGACAGCCTCCTTTTTAATAATCTATTTTGGAAAGGACTAGTGAGGATGAGTTAGTACTTCCAAAACATTTTGAAGAAGGTGAGATACTGCAAAGATATCTCAAGCAACTCACAGTTTTATTGCAGGTTTGATAAAAACTGAATTTCACTGTTGAATACTTTCACATTAATATTATTTATGTTTTGTTTTATAGAAAGCATTATTTTTTTAATGTTTTGCTGAATGTAAACTAGTGTGTAAATTAAACATAATTGCAATTGAAGTAAGAGTGACAAATAACTTTTTTCTTTATACCTGATAGCAATATGGTAGCCAATACAGTTAGTTTGTCTCACAGTAAAAAATACAGCACTATCTGTTGTGTCAAAATATGATAAAAGGAATTAAGAAAACTTTACATTTGCATTTGACATTTCCAAGCTTCTCCTTAACAATTAACCCAGAAAGTGGATTTTGCCAACAATATCCAGTTGTCTCTGACATTAGCAGCCCTATCAATTGGACTGTGGTGGACATTTGATAGATCACGAAGTGGCTTTGGCCTTGGAGTAGGAATTGCTTTCCTGGCCACATTGGTGTCACAGTTTCTGGTCTACAATGGAGTTTATCAGTAAGTATTCTAATTCTTTAAGGCGAAATTATAGTATCCTGAAGCTATACAATAAAATCGGAATAACTGAAGGGGCAGAATTTGTCACGACTTCCAAAGCTGCCAGCACTTAATTTGGAGCATAAAATACATTTGCGAAAGCTTTGTGTTTGCAGGTGAGTTTTTTAGTTGGGAGTTGTTTATTTCAATAAAATTGCTGCCGTTACAAACAATGCACTTTTTTTTTTTTTTAGTTTAACAAATGGGATTATAATCAGTAAGAAGTCTCATTTGTTATTTGCTGTAAGCAATTAAGTTTCTATAATAGTAGCTTTTTGAGTTGAAGTGTCCTGTTATTTAAATCTGTGGATTTGTCTCCTGTGTTTGGAGGTCTCTACGTATTGCACAAGATTGAGCTAAAAAAAAAAATGTATTTTTTCCAGATACACATCTCCAGATTTCCTTTATGTTCGTTCCTGGTTGCCATGTATATTTTTTGCTGGTGGAATAACTATGGGCAATATTGGCAGGCAGCTGGCAATGGTAAGTTTGGGGGGGAGGATTGACTGCCTTCTAGTAGTAGATGTAATCCACGTCATTGTTTCCTTCAGAGATACCAATCAGTTATTTGAATTGAGGAGGTGGAGTAAGGTAGTAACTGGTAATCTTTGTTTTTTGATCTAGTTAGTGAGCCGTTAGCACTGTTAGTCAGTCCATCGTTTTGCTCTGTACACTCAGTTGCATTCTTTTAGTTATCTCAAGACTAGGAGCTAAATAAGAACACCAGGTATGGGGAGAAGTCGAGCCATCCCCTAAGTCTGCTGCTCGCAGAAGCAGAAATTGCAGCCAGCAGCATGTGCACAGAACCTAGGGAGACTAAACTTATCTGGGTGAAGTGTAAAATGAGCTGTCTTACCACTCATTTTGTAGAAAATTCTCCTTCATAGTCTTTTTCATTATTTATGTAAATTACTGTTGTTGTTTTTGTCAACTTCTGTGTTTCAGTATGAATGCAAAGTCATTGCAGAGAAGTCTCACGAAGACTGAGGAGAAACAAGATGCACCTTTTAAACAGGAAAATATCTGACAAATGACTGTCGGAGGAGCATAAGGAACACTTGACTATGAAATTGCCAAAATGCAATTTTTTTCCCTTCAGTGGTATACTTTACTGCAATCTGTGATTGCTGCTTCTATAGAAACCTTGATGTCTGATTTTTGATTACTGTGA
This sequence comes from Anser anser, assembly GCF_964211835.1. Taxonomy (NCBI): domain Eukaryota; kingdom Metazoa; phylum Chordata; class Aves; order Anseriformes; family Anatidae; genus Anser; species Anser anser. The sequence goes on from NC_139726.1 coordinate 9,432,089, forward strand.
AGTTACAATAGTATGCAATACATTTGATAATATTGGTTCAAATATAGGATTCTTTTCCAAATCTAAACCGAGTTTACCATAAATTGTTGTCTGTCCATAATGTTGCAGTGCCAAACTGAACCTTTTGCACTACATTTCTGTAGCTGAAACTTCTGCTTCACTTTATCTTGAAAGTTTTAAGGAATTTGTTCTTAGTAGCTCAATGAAAGACAAGGGATTCAAAGTTAGGAATGAAGATCTCTTTACATGATGATAGCTAGTAATACCTTTAAGAAATTCATGGATTACAGGTGAGCCTTGATGCAATAAGTTAACTGATTCCTGCCTATTAACATGCTGTATCATTCTTCATTGCAGGTGAGGAAACTTAATATGGATTGCGTGGGTTATTGCTGTATCATTTCATTTGTCTGTGATCCATGCCCAGTTTCCCGTATTCAGAACGTAGAAATGGAAACTGAGGCTTCACTGTTTTCCCCCCTTGTACAACCAATATACATGCTTAGATACGGATTTATGTGGACAGTCATTAGATGTGGACAAATTCTGAAACTGCTTGTACTGAGTACCAGGATACAATTCGGGTCATTCTTGTACAAATCCTTAAGCTGACTTGTGTTGATCCCTTTTAAAAAGGTGTGTTGTCGTTTTTTTTTTTTTAAATGAAATTTAATTCTGCTGAACTAAATCAGCCACTACCATATAGTGTCAGAAAGACCTCCATTACCAACGTTACTCGTGATTGTTTTTGTCTTCTCCCTGTTGTGTTTGCAGGGATTGGCAGGAGAAGGCAAGGCGATATTTTAGGTACTGATGTAGCCCTTATTTCTGTGACCTTGGTCTACGCACTCATAAATGCATTTGTTCTCATCGCAACTTTCTGAAGTAGAGAAGTCCTGTTATCCTTGTTTTACAGGTGCCTGTGCACAGAAAGTCTGATAGGACAGAGCTGAAATAGGCCATATATTAATTGGTTCCCTTCTTAAGAAGGAGAATTTTGGTGTGACCCATGTTCATGGGCATACATGGAATTCCCTTATGTTGGCTTTGCAGCTCCCTTTTAAGAGCATGAGACAAAGGAAACTGTGCAAGAAGGCAGAAAGCAGACTTGAAGAGGACTCTGCCAGCCTGTGCCAGCAGTGAATTTGGTGTGGAATGACTCTACTTTGTTTTCCTCTATTTCTGTACTGATGTTAATTGTTTTATTCTTTTTGTTTGTTTGTCTTGAAGTACTTTTTAAATCTTCCATGAAAGGTTTATAAGAAATGTTACAGTCACCTAAGGAGACTGGAGTTGGTCCAAAGAACAAATAGATGTTTAGACAAGTTTTTATTAATAAATGTGTATATGCATTGTACATGAAGCTTGAAATAGGCAACTCTTTTTCAGTCTTATATACTTGTATCTAAGTCTGAAAAGTATGCAATGGAGTGCTTCCAAAAATGATGGTCACAAGACGGAAAATTTCTTGAATGGGAAAGTGTAAAACCAATAAATAAGCGAGTGATGTGTAAAGAGCTTGGTTCTGCAGCTCCACAGTTTCATTAGCTTATTACAGTTCTATGGCAATTCAGCACCTAAAGCACACTTTCATTTGGTAATGTTTCAAGAAAGCATTTGCAGATGTTTTTTACCATGGTATTCTAAACTGAGGTAGACCATGTTTAAGTAGATCCCTGACTACAGCTTTCTTTTAATCAAATCATGTGGCAATATAAAGCTTTTAATTCGTAACACCAGGAGACCATTTGAGCATGAACTAAGGGTGAGTTTCCTTAGGCAGGCTGTGGCATCCCACGAAAGAAACTGTTGTGCTTTCTGTACAGTATTTGGCCTGATCTGTCTTCTCTACTTCAACGAATGGTTTCAGCTTGGTGGGCTGAATGAAGAGTCCCTCTTGAATTATCAAGGCATGAATGGCATAAAAATTCAGATGTTGGTGTTTCTTATCCTGACTGTAGGAAATAACATGGTACCTCAGTAGTCAGCGTGCTGACTTGGCAAACAATTTACTTTCATTGTGACCAGTAAGTGTGTACAACTCGAGATGAATAGTTCTTATTATTCACTTGGTGGTGGAACTGCTTTTACCTGCCAGTCTAAATATTTACACAGAAGCAGCCTTGTGTATGTGAAAATGTGTGCAGTATGTGAGAAGTGGTTATTGTGCGTTCGTGGCACCCACTTTACAGCAGTTTGCACTCAGATTCATCTAAACCTGATTAGACTGCGCTGTCAACTAACATCTTTTAAATTTCTTTTTGGAAATTTTGAGCACGTCTTGCAAAGGCAGCAATCATCCAAAATAAATTTGGGTGGAGTCCTTTATTACATGTGTTTTACTTTTTTATTCTTATTCGACTGAAGTTGTTACAACAATGAGATCTTGGATGTCTCATTTTTTTCAAACTGCATTGTAATTTTGTGGCTGATGTGTTCAAACCCTGACAAAGGTTCACAAAAATGCTGACACGGCCTTAACTGTAGTGGTGTGAACATGCTGCTACTGTATAGCATGTAATTATACCATTAGACTGTCTTAAAAACGTTGTTCAATAGAGAATGAATAAGGTATATTTTAGATACAACTTTATATGCACTATAACCTCTTCACTAATTAAGCATTGTAAGCTCTATGCTGTTTAAACTGGCAAATTGCTGTTAAAAGCAAAATGTGCATTAAATACAATTGCAACGTTGTTTGAAAGGTTTCTTTTTTTTTTTTTTAAGAAATAATATTGTTTTTTTTTTTTAATACAGTGAATTGTCTTCTGTCAGCAGTCTGATAATAACTTTGAGCTGGCATGTTGGTTGCACAAAACACCTCTCTGGAAATAGTTAAAGAAAAAAAAAAAAAGGCACAATCAAATCAGCAGTGATTTTATCACAGCATGCCGAGCTGCCTTTGAAAATATGCCCTTTTGAATCTGCAATGAAAGCATTTGAGCTGGGGGAAAATAAACTAGATAACTTCAGTTGCAATACAAAGTATAGAGATTTAGATTTAAATAGTCCTTGAGAATATGGGAAAAAAAAAAAGTGATGACAGGAAATCCCATAATGAGGTATTTGTATTTATTAATGTTCTGGTCTGGATATGAGCTGAATGCTAGATATTCACTGACTGCCTATTGACAGTGCCCATCACTGTCTCAAAAAGATGTGACAAGTAGAGGTTTAAAAATGCGTGACGAAAAAAACTCAGGGCAGATCTGATGGAAGGGTGGGGAGGGATGTTCATCGGTATTTGAGGTGTACGTCCCACAGCCGTCTCGGAGCAGGACTGCAGTATGACTGAAAGCCGGAGAGAACACAGAGGCAAACGGAAAAGCCCCAGGTTTGTGTTGGACGAGGCAAGCTGTGACCGAAAAACCTAAGTTTGTTGTCAAAAAGCAGAGAGTCATGGGCGTGCCAAGTGTCTGACCAAATTGCAGGCAAAGATAACTATAATTTTACACAGTCGGAGCACTACGTTCATTCAGAAGCACGTTGGCAAAGCTGCTTTGCTGGCGTGTTTACCTCTCCCTGCCCTGTGAGAGCACTGCCCTGGGGAATGGGAAATGCAGGTCCTCCCTGCCAGCCTTCAGCCTGCAGCTGTGAATGAGAACTTGCCCATTTCAGAAAGAATATTCCAGCCGCACGGCTGCCAGGCTCTCTTGATAGGCATCCTGTGCCTCTTTTTATGACGGGGCTGATGCGAGTAGCTAGGAGGAGAGTAAACGAAGTTTTCCTCCGTAGCTCCTGTACTTCCCTTCTGCCATCTGGCTGGGATCTGCTGCGAGGAGCTGTGGGCATGCCAGCCTTTTCTTTTCATCTCTCCCAGCGTGTAAGGAAGGGATGTCATTTTACCAGCGGCACCACCCTGGACATTTTGCGTATTTTTTTTTTTTACATTTTGGAGCAGTGCCACCAATAATTCCTAATGGTGATGTTAAGGGATGAATGCAACCTATGGAGTTGAGGTTAAATGTGAAAAACAATGCTTATAAAAGTACAGGCACAGCTGGCGCAGGGAGCGTGTGTCTCGCAGGGGGAATAGCTATCTAATGCTGTTAGTTTTGATGCCAGTACTAAATGCAAAGCATAAGTAATTTTGCGGCTTAATGTTCAGTACTAAGCAGTAAATGAAAGGTCAGTCCAACGTGTTAACTGTCAGGGAATAGTAAACACTACCTTAATTGCTTCATACAATCAGCCTGGACTTTTGGTGTGTCTGGTGTCATGTTTTGAGCAGCGTGGTCCAAAGCCTCGTCCTGATTACTTTCCCCCCAGTCAAATGACAAAGCCTCAAATTAAAGGCTAACCCGGGGCTTTTCAGGCAGCGTACTGGGGGGTTGTGCTTTGAATGCTTAAAAGCCGCTCCGAGGAAGAGGTAGGGGGCATTTCTCAATCAGACTGGAGTCAAAATCCAGGTTTAAGGGTAGTTTTGCATTTTCTTGAGGCTTTCCTTTCTTGCTCTTTCTTTTTGAAGTGCCAAAGTTTCGCAGCTACTTCTGCACCCTCACACGTTTTTGCCCTACCTAGCACTACACCATGTAGGAAACTAAATATACAGGAAAGATTATAATGGAAAAGGGCTTTTATTATGCTTTCCCCCAGGTAAGTGACCTGGGAGCTCAGTGTACAGCACGCCGTGCACGTCAGTGTCTGACTCACGACCTGCAGCGTTCCCGGATTCACGTGCATGGGATTAGTTTCTGTACTGGCAGCAGGTCTGCCTGGACTTTTGCACTTAAAAACCTCCGTGTGGGGAGTAACCTGATGTAATGGGGTTATGCAGGGATATTCGCACACATTGCCCGGTATTCTCAATTGCAAAGTTCAGGGGAATAGCCATAGGGTCTGCTTTTTATGAATTTCTTGATAGAAATCCTGAAATTGTACCTTTTAAGCAAATATGGCAAAATATGCATTGTAAATAAATCTATTTATAAATGTTGAAATTCACAATGAACGTAGTTCTGTTTCTTCTGATTAGTTCAATGTGTGGCTTGCATTATGTGATAAACCGAAATTTCACCTATATATATATAATTTTTTTTTTTCAATCGAATCTCAAACAAGATTTGCTTCATCCAGTTACGGCAAACATGTATGAACTGAAAAAGCTGGGAGGAAGAGTGCTGCAGCTTAACTTGCAGGCTAAAACTTATGCAAGGGGTAGCTCCGACACTTGGCATAACGTTGCAGGAAAGAAAAGGACAATAAGCGATCATTTCAATTTTCCGTGCTGCGTTTCAAAACAAGAGGGGAAGGGGAGCTTTACAGATGCAGTGCATTTGTACTGACTTGTTCTGATCTTCAGCTGCTGTCCAAAGGCATTGCGTTGCTGGCCACGGCCACTGGGCCATGTTTTGGCTTGTCTGTTTTCTTCTATCCCAGCTATGCCAGTCTTTGGCTCAGTGTCTAGAAAACAATCCCAAACCCCAGCGTGAGCCTGGCTGTGCCACCGGCCACTGCATAAGAAATGTTTTTAGGAAGGTCTAGCTGAGATTGGCGCAGTCCTTTCGGGCTCTGTGAGAAACCAGTGAAGTGGCCCTGGGCGCTTCGGTTGGTAAAGATGAATTAGAGCTGAGGGAATGGGACTACATGGAGCTCAGGGGGTCTGAAAATCCCTGTAAGGGCATTAAGGGCGTAGATTCAATTATAGGTTCTAACAAAAAGCAAAGTTACCTTGCTCTACAGACTGTCATTTCTTGTCTGGAGCGCTGAGATCTGCCGTCATTGTGCCAAGGACGGAAGAATACG